>NC_072801.1:62386310-62689340 GCF_028583425.1 Eublepharis macularius | reverse complement strand
TGTTGAGAATGGGGTGCCATCACACAAAATGGCTGCCATAGGAGTTTGCGGCCAACGACAACATATCAGGAACTTACAAGTGAAGCACCCTCCTCTGTTGGAGGCAGCTGGATCTGAACAGGTTCTGAAGACTCTTCTTCTTCAATGAGGTGGGGAAAGCCAAGGCTCTCTCTTTGCTTTGGGGAAGGGATGCTTTGCTTAAAAAGCAAACGGGTGCCAGGAAAACCCATCATTAGATATCATGCTAGGGATTCCTGCTCCAGGCATTACTGTGCCATACTGTCTCTGCACTATGTCCTCATGAATTTATCTGATATTTCATTAAATGTTTTTTACAGGATCCTCCTACATCTCCCATCTAAGAAGCTCTGCATTTGGATACAACATTATTGCAAACTTCCCCGGTAATTAAAGTCCTGCATGGTATCTTCCTGACCCTTAGAAGAATGTTCAAGGAATATTTCCAATACAAGGGGATCAACTTTCCTCATATCATCTATTCAGAACAAGTGCTGCAGTTGGTGGAAAACAGTTTCCAAGTTCGAGATGATGACATTTTCAATGTCACCTACCAGAAGTCAGGTACTGAGCTTCCGGGGAAGGGAAGGGGTATTTTTAAGCAAGATGCAAGGGGGTGGTGGTGGTGGTACAGGGGTTAGAATTCAGTGCAGAGCAAAAGTTTTAACAATATAACAGAAGAATTTCATCAAATGCAGCGTCTCTCATAGAGTTTTCACTCTGTTCTTTAAACTGCAGTTACCCACCTTGAGTTTTGTAAGGAGCAGGAAAGAGAATGGAAATTAACAAAGAAAAAAAGACTGCCAACCTGGTGGGAGTATCTGCAGCTGCCAAAACTTCTCCCTCTTAACTTAATATTTAAGACTGCACAAGACTTTATGCCAAAGAAAATTGGACAGCACAGGACTCTAGAAATGACTCTTTTGAGTTGTGTTGGAAATTCTTATCTAGCGCCAAGAATGACACTGGGGTGTATGTGCGTTTAAAAACGGTCCTAGCATCCATAGTCCTATGTACTTCTTGACTGATTCACACATTACAAAGGCCAACCAGTGGGCATCTTGCTTTTGGAATTCTGTGCTGCTAATGCAATTCTCAGGCATATAGGTGCCCAATTTGGACTGGTGATAAGAAGTTTATGACTTTCCTCCTACACTGTTTTTCCAGCCTGAAATGTCTCCAGGGAACAACTATTTGTTCCATTGCAGGAGCTTATGTGTACTGATGGCTACCTATAAGTTTCCCAAACTGGGCAAATCCTGGTTCCTGGGGCCATTTCAGGTCAGGAAAACAACACAGGAGGAGGCCCAAGACCCGTCTTCCCATACACCATGGCCCTGATCCAAATTGAACTTCTGCATATCTGGGGAAGAGTTACCTGCACAGAATTCCCAGGTGAACATCTGTTAATAGTCCCCTTGTCTCCCATGTGGCCTTTGTAACATATGAATCCCCTCAATCTTGGCAATTCCCCCTTCTCCCTTTTCCTGCAGTTTCAGGACCTGAGATATTTAGCAGTCAAACAATCAAAAAGAACATTTTTAAATGTTTAAATCCAATCCAAAAGAGAAAACAGTAGCCAAACGATCAACTACCCAAACATGGCTAGTGGAAACTCATAGACTTCAGGCAACCAGACATGAGTAAATAAAGTAGTAAAGTGGGAACCTGACTGTTGTGCCTGGGAAGTGCATCCGTAATGGCGACAGGCTGGGGCTATGTGGTGGAGTATCATCTTTGCATGCAGATGGTCCCAGGTTTAGTCTGTGGCATCTCCAGTTAAAAGGATTGTGTGGCAAGTGATAAGACAGCTTCCTGCATTCATTTAAAGTCATAATCTGGGTGCCAGAACTGAAAAAGGCCTTGGGTTGCACTCAGCCATCTTTTTCACTCAGTCTAACCCAATTCTCCTCCTTGCTATAGCCCCAAACCAAAGTGGTTTTTGTCCATGGATGTGTCACATGATCCCCAGCATAGCCTGTTGGGTGGCCAAAGGGAACCTTCCTCCCTTCTTCATCAGCAGATAAGCTGGTTGGATCCAACCCCTTCTTCCTAATAGTCAGGGCTTTTTTTCAGATGGAACACGGTGGAACGGAGTTCCAGAACCTCTTGAAAATGGTCACATGACTTGTTGCCCCGCCCCCTGATCTCCAGACAGAGGGGAGTTTAGATTGTCCTCTGTGCCATGCAGCGCGAAGGGCAATCTAAACTCCCCTCTGTCTGGAGATCAGGGGGCGGGGCCACCAGCCATGTGACTATTTTCTCCGAGGGCAACCCACTGAGTTCCACCACCTCTTTTCCCAGAAAAAACCCCTGCTAATAGTCATACTCATTAGGGTTGCCAGGTCCTCTTATCCTCCTGGCAGAGGGTGGATCTGGCACTCACCTTTTCGTTGCTCCTCACTCGGGCACAAATCATGCCTGCATGATGATGTCACTTCTGGGAAGTGATGTCATCGCTGAGGCACAGTCACAGGCACACTTTGCAGTAGGCCAATTTGGGCCTCAAATGGGCCCAGTTCACCCTGAGGCCAAAATCAAGCCACTGCAAAGTGCAGGAGCACTCTCAGGGTGGTGCAATGACATCACTCCCAGGAGTGATATATTCGCACTGCCCCAGGACTGCACCTGAGAGGCCTGTTCCCCACCTTTCTCTCCGCTGGCTAAGTGAGTGGGGGGACAGAGGGTGGGAGCAGGGGATCCTCTGCCCCCACTGAGGGACCTGGAATCCCTAATAGTCACCCTCCCCACTCTGGAAGGTAGGAGTACCTGGAGCAAGCCCTGATCCAAACCAGACCCCTACACACCTGAGAACGGAGTGACTAGCACCAGAGAATCTTCAGACAGAGGTAGTCTCATGTGAGTGCAAGCAGCCCCTATAATAGCTTTTCCAAGACCACTTAGGCCAAGCCTTATTATTGGAGAACCAGAGTGGTGCATGATTAGGGTGTTGGACTAGGATCTGAGACTCGGGGACAAATCATGCTAGGTGACCTTGGTCCAGTCATTTCCTCTCGGCCTAGCACACCTTATGCCACAAGGTTGTTGCACAAATAAAATGGAGAAGGGAAAAGCGTATATGGCACATTGTGCTCCTCAGAGGAAGCATGGAATAAAAATATACTATGCACAGATATCATGATATATTTCTGTAATACACGCAGCTAGCGGCTGACAATTATGAAGTATTATTCCAAATGATATTTTTTATTCAAAGGACCACTTAAAATGAAATCTTAATATTTCATTGATTTCAATGGCCTTAGACTGGAGTAACTCTTCTTAGGATTGCAGTGTTAGTCCCACATGAACCATCCTTGCGGTGAAATCCACCTTAATGGACCTATTTTGTGTGTCCCACTTTCAAAATTTATGTGATTGGCTGCTAGGGACTGGGTCTTTTGCGTGGTAGATCCTCAGCTCTGGCACCAAGATTTAACCAGTTTTAAGTACTAGCTACAGACCTTTCTCTTTACTCAGGCCTTTGGTTGTTTTTATTTGGTATTATCTAACTTTCCCCCCTCTCATTTGTTTGGTTGCTAGCATTGTATTTGTGTTTGAACTGATGTTATTTTTGTTCTATTGCTGCGCTGACCTTCTTAGGGACCTTGCTTTTACAGCTGCTGTATCACTGGGTTATTTTAAATGTTGGTCTTATTGTATTGTGGGATTGTTTGGATTGCTCTAACACCTCTGGAAATACTGGTTGAGAGTTGTGGTTTATAAATCTTTTAAATCACTGAACAGGTACGCCATTATAAAATGATAAACCAACGGCAACATAACCTACAAAGATAAAACAGATAGAAGTAGCAACAGCGCTTGCTTCTCAGCCTTCCCAAATAAAAATGTGTTAACTGAGCTTTAGAAGAAAACGAGTGAAGAGGACAGGCAGGTGGGCTTTTTGGAGCAAGGAACACATTTAGGGGCACAATGTCTGAGGAAACCCTGTCCCACACACCCATCACTCTTGCCTCTGTTGATAATGGGTCTGCAGAGCTGGGCAAGCATTGGGGAAGACCTCGGATCATGGGTTGGTAGATTCTCGTGACCCTGAAAGCTGAGGGCAAGAAAGGGGCCGTTTCCACATGTCTTACCTGCCTGCGGAACATTGCGCAAAAGACCCAGAAGACACCATCTTCTCGCGCGAAATCGCGCCAGGAAGATGCTGTTATTCACCGGGAGAACAGTTGTAATTCTGGAAGAGCTCCTCCAGACTTCACCTGGAGGTTGGCAAATCTAATTCTGAAACAGTAGCCCACCAAATATCAGTGAAGGGGAAGTCTTGGCCTCTATGCCAAGTTTGTAGGCCTTCTAGAGGTCATCTGGTTGGCCACTGTGTGATACAGATTTCGCGCAAAACTCCTGGATAACAGCGTCTTCCTGGCGCGATTTTGCACGAGAAGATGGTGTCTTCCAGGCCTTTTGCGCGATTTTCCGCAGGCAGGTAAGATGTGTGGAAATGGCCAAGGTCTCCGTGTCACATTAAGAGTGATTCCGCGCATGTTGGATAATGTACTTCCAATCCTCTTTATAGATCATTTGGAACGGATTTTTTTGTGTGCGGAACAAAAAATCCACCTCAAACGAATGATAAAGTGCGTTGAAAGTGCATTATTCAACAAGTGCGGAATCAGCTTCTATAGCCAAACTAAGGTACTTCCACGCACCACTAAGAATCGCACCATATGTATTCCTCTGAATGTGTATGACAAAGAGTCTCTCTACACAAGATATCTTACATGATGTTCTCCCATTGTAAATACTAGGGAGACAGAGTGCACTTGAATGTAAGACCACACAGAAAGTGTCACTTGAGCATCTGCATGTAAGATGTCTTGTGTACAGAGACTTAAACATATCCTTTTGAAGAGAGACTACTTCTCACGCTACCTTTTCCTATTCCATCTATCTGACAAAGGGAGCTTTGGCTCTTGAAAGCTCATACCCTGGAAATCTAGTTGGTCTTGAAGGGGCTACTGGACCCAAATCTTGCTCTTCTACTACTGACCACCTGAAACAAATAGCAAGGATGCACTAGATGTAAAACTAGCGGTTAGTGCCAGATTACTGCTGCCCATCTTCCTTTACATGTGCAGTAGCTACCACTGAAGCCGTAGAAGAAACCATCAAAAGGCTAGGTTGAATGGCAGCCCTGAGGTTTCAACCTGTCACCCTGAAACCAAGTCCAAGAACCTGAGACCTAGCAACTCTCATTCAGTCAGACAACCCTCCATAGGGCTGGCTGAAGCCTAAACGGAGTCCCTCTTCCTCCATCAATGGGGCAATAAGAGGGAGGGGAAGAAGCAATCAAACTCTGCTTCCTTATGCTTGGATCCAGCTCAGCTGGGAGACCACCTCTCCAAGCGCTATTTTGAATTAAACTTGAATTGTATTGCTGCCATTTGTATTTACAGCTTATCCCTCTTTTGAGTAACTGCCAATTCCAGGTTGGGAAATCCGTGGAGATTTGAGGGTAGAGCTTGGGGAGGACACAGTTTGGATAGGGGAGGGACCTCACTGGGACCACGCTCCAGAGCAGCCATTTTCTACAGTGAGACTGATCTCTGTCACTGGGAGAACAGTTGTAATTCTGGAAGAGCTCCTCCAGACTTCACCTGGAGGTTGGCAAATCTAATTCTGAAACAGTAGCCCACCTAATTTCAGTGAGGGGGAGGTCTTGGGCTCTATGCCAAGTTTGTAGGCCTTCTAGAGGTCATCTGGTTGGCCACTGTGTGATACAGACTGTGAAGCAAGATGGTAGACTAGGAGGACCACTGGTCTGATTCCACTAGGGCTAGCCGTCAAAAGGCCCGGAGAAAAATGTCCCTCCCTAAAGACTGCCCTCTCCAGGCTCCACCCAAAATCTCCAGGAATTCCCCAACCCAGAGGTGGCAACCCTATTTTCCATGTCGTTCAAGGCAGCTCACAGTAATAGTTTTAAAAATTCCATTTTAAACCAAAACAAAATAACAAACCCCCAAGTATTTTTGAAATGTTCTTGCTATAAACTGTTTTGCAAGAATACTTTGAAAAGTGGGCATATAAATGGCAATTTGTACGTTCTTACAAATGGTATATGTTCTTAAATAAAATAAGCAGGGCATAAAAGTTGGGGCCCTGCTGCTTCTCCTTTAACATATGAAACACTGCTGTTGTTGAAGCAGGGCTCTACGTATTCGTTTTCTAAATTAAAAAAATGGTTTGGGGGGGCTCCCTTTTTTTAGGGACAGTGTGGATGTTGGAGATCTTAAGTCTCATCCTTAGCAATGGGGACCCCAACTGGTGCCGAACTGTCCCCAACTGGAACCGGGCCCCTTGGTATGAGACAGTGATGGGCTACCGGAAGGCTTTAACAAGCAAGTCACCCCGCCTCATCAGCTCCCATCTGCCGGCACAGCTCTTTGCACAGGCCTTCTTCAAGTCCAAAGCCAAGGTAAGAACAAACAGTATTACTTAGCATTTGTATAGCGCTACTGTCATCCTCATATGGCAGATGAGACTGCCTAAAACTGCCTAATGCATTAATGGCAGAAACCAGCTTCAGTGACCTCTTTCTCTTACGGTGGCAATCCTCAATAGCATTACACCTTTCTATTAAAGTAAATGGACTTAAAAGGGCATTACTCAGCGTACACTGTTAGCCATTACGCCACGCCAGCTGATAGGTGAAGGCATCGTCAAGATATCCCCTTATAGCTAAATTTCAGTCAAGTCACGGAAGCTAGTTTTAATGCCAGCACTCAGCGAGGTAAACCAGTAAGAGAGAAAAAAGGAGTACCTTGGAGCATGTACAGATGTCCCAAGGCTGCCAACTTTTCAACTGGCCTTCCTGTGCCTTTCAAAAAGCTTTGGTCTGCTGCCATTGGATGGTGGAATGGCTCACGCCCATGACTTGAAAAGTTTCACCAGCTAATTCTTCCATGTCAAGCTGCTGGAAAGGGCACAGCTACAGAAGTCCTTTGAAAAGGTCTAGTGGATTTCCCTTTTTCTCGACCTCTAAGAAATGGCTACTAGCCTCAGAAACGCTAAAAAACTAAGCTCACTTTCACACACACACACACACAGCCTGAACATCTGGGATTAAAACATAAAGTTGCCGCTGGTCCATGGTTCTTTCTGGATGCAGAGAAGGATGTTATTCGATCTTTGCATTGCTCTCGGGTAAAAGCCTTGCCTTTATGCATGTATGTATTTAAATAGCATCATCAGTATTCATTCCACTTTGCAGAGTAATGAGATAAGTCTTTCCCAAAGAGCTTAGATTCTAAAGTGTGGAACAGGGGAGGTAACAGAAGAAGGGGAGGACAATGGAGGTGTGTATATTTATTTGTAGTGTATATATACAACTTGCATATTTATTTATTATTTATTTATTTTTGATTTTTATTCCGCCCTCCCCACATTTCCAGCAGGCTCAGAGCGGATATTTATGTAGTAGAGATTAGGGCTATGGGGTTGTACCAAAAAGCATGAAAAGGAGGATTTTGAGAAGGGATTGGAAGGAAGAGCGAGGAGAGCCCACAAAGGTGTTCTGGCAGTAAGCATGCCAATTCCAGGTTGTGAAATTCCTGGAGATTTGGGAGTAGAGTTTGGGGAGGGCAGAGTTTGGGGAGGGGAGGGGCCTCAGCTGGGATGTGTTGCTTGAGGGTTCACCCTCTGAAGGTGCCATTTACTCCAGGGAAACTGATCTCTGTAGCCTGGTGATCAGTTATAATTCCAGGACACCTCCAGGCTCCTGGATGTTGGCAAAGCTACCTGGGAGGAAAGAAATGCCAGCAGGAAAGAAATGTATTGGGAATCAGTGGAGAAACAGATGGAACTGTTTGGTTGAGAATTAGTGCATTGTTATGGCTTAAAGGGATGCTTAATGAACAGGGAAGTCCCTAATTCTAGTGTTGTCAGTGATGGGTATTAAATAGAGAGGCAGTCTTGAATCTGTGCTCATTCCTTTTAGGACAGGTGTAGAAACTCCCAAACAGAATCAAGGCCAGGAGCAACTTGAATCCCTTCTGCATGAGCCAATTCTGCCAGTTCCCATACTGCAGCATTTTTTTCATGACCATCTGCACCCAATTTGCAGCCACAGTAGTCATTTCAACTACTATATGGCTTTTTGTTGGTAGTTGCAGCAGCAACGAGATATAATAATAATAATAATAATAATAATAATAATAATAATAATAATAATAATAATAATAATAATAATTTTGCAGAGTAGCAGAGTTTGATGATAGCACAGCGGAAATAAGTAGACAGACTTCTGTGATTCTAGCTCTATAAAAATACTTTACTACATAATAGGGTAAAAAGGGTACAATTGATAGGAAAAAGAACAAACAGTTTCTGACTACATCTTGATAGTCTCAACTAAGTACTAGAGAGAGAAAAGCTTAGACTGCATGGTCTAGTGAAGTAGTAGTAGTGTAGTAGCAGACTGAACAAAGAGCAATAAAACCTTAGTATATGTTGCTAGCTAATCGCCCCCCAATAAACTGGCTCATCCAATAGACAATCCTGGATTCCCTCATTAAGACTAAAGACTCCCACTTTCTCTGGCAGGAACTTCTCTGGAGGCCTAAGTGGTCCTATGCTAACTAGCTATCTGATTAAACAAACAGAACAACAATTTAACTCTTTCATGGCTGAGCGTAGGATATTTGCACAGATTCCAACACTTTTCCGCAGCTTTCCTGGGAGCACTTATATTCCAACTTTTTTTTTAAAAAAAATCTGCTTTCCAGCCTGCTATTTCTTCATGCACATTCTTTATCCCATGTTTTAGCATTCCACCCTCTACTGCCCCCCTCCCTCCCTCTACCAGCCCACTTCATTAAGATTGGCCGCTGTTATCTATGCAGCCACTCCCTCCCCCCTTCCATTCCTCCCCCTCTCCCTTTCTTCTCCCACTCATTTTTATTTTTTTTGTTTTAATCCAGTGTAGGATAGATGCACCAATGGTTTAAAAGGGAGAAATCGAGGAAACAGATTGATCTGGCATTCCAGCAATGCATCGATTTGTCGTGTGTGCAAAAAAGAAGAAAGGAAAGGAAAGGGCAGGGTGTGACATCACTGATGATGGCATCAGTGACAAAAGCGCCAACACTCATAAATTCCGATGCATTTTGACATGGTACAGACTAAAAAGAACAGCACCACCCTGACCAAATTGGGGAGGTGCGAAAGGGCCCAGACAAGCAGATTCCCTGCCTTTCGGCTTGACTTCTGGGATAGTGAGGGGTCATGTTCCCGGTACAGAAGGGGCTTTGGAGTCAAGTTAGACATGATGGCATACTTGTGGTTGCCATTTTAAAGTTATTTAAATGCCACAAGGGCCCAGTTTTCATTGGACCTGCAGTGCAGCAGGTTGAGGCACTCTTGTCCCTCCCTACATGCCTTATCAAGTGTTGAAACATCCTCATGCACAAGGCTCATTTTGAGGGGGAACACGCAGAAACGCAGTTCCGGCAGTTCCCCAAAGAGGTCACATGACAGCTGGCCCCACCCACCTGACTCTCAGCCATTTGGGTCCCATTTCAGCCTGGACTGGGGCCAAAACGGCCCAAATCGGGCCTCTGGCAGGTGATGGATCACTCTCCTGCTCAGCAGCGGCCCGATTCTGACAATTTTAGGTCCCTTTTTGGCCATTTTCAGCCCCTTTTTTCCATTTTGGGCCCAATTTTGGCCCTTAATGACCAGGATTGGGTGCAAAACAGCCAGGATAGGTGATGTCAGGGGGTGCGGCATATGCAAATCAGTTATGCTAATGACACACTTCTGGTGATGGCAAGGGGTGTGACATATGCTAATGAGTTATGCTAATGAGTTCCTCCAGCTCTTTTTCTATGAAATGACCCCTGCTCATGCATGTATGCACATGTGCACTCACACGCACTGGGGCTCCTTTGGTTCTTGAAAGGGCATGAGGGGAGGGGATGGACAAGAGCGCTATCAGAATTTTTAAATGACTTTAAAATGGCCTCAGCCTCCTCATGGAAGGCTTTAGGATGGTGTCACATCTGGTTTGGCCCTGATTCTTCCTGTTTCCAGCAGAAGTTGTCTGGCTGTACTGACTGACTAATTCTTGTGAGAATCGCAAAGCCGCTCCCATCACTTGCCCAGAGCAGTGTTTTAAATAAAAAAAATATGCAGCTCTTTGTCTTAAAGGTGCCCAAGAAAATAGTGAAATGACTAAATAAGATGCGCACCTGAAAACTGTTTTCAAAAAGGCTGGCAGCTATTCAGAGCATGGGAGAAGAGGCGAAGCTGTCTCCTGGAATCGGAGCCAAGCAGGCAGCAGTAGAGGAGGAAAGGTGCCTGCCGTGGGCAGCAGAGTACCTGCTCCTGAATGGAAGTCACATCTGTCTCCTCACTTTGGGATTACAGAGCAGGAGAGCAAGAATATTGTACCACATTCATTAACGGGCTTAGGGTTCCAGGGGACTGAAAGGCATTCCACTTTCACTGGTGCATGTATAAACAGTCTAACCTAGTTTCCGTACAGGTGGAGTCTGATTGCATTCATTGATATTGCGACATTCCATTTTGTACGCTCAACCCACTCCCCTCTCCCAACAGATAATCTATACAGTTAGGAATCCAAAAGATGTCTTGGTATCTCTCTACCATTTTGCCTCCATGTTTCGACCCTACAAAGACCCTGGAACCTTGGACCAATTCCTGGAAGATTTTCTAAAGGGGGATGGTGAGTGACTGGGTGAGAAACGGGGACCTCCCTCCCTCCTCCCTTCCCTGTGGTTTAAAGAGTACTCCTGCTTCTCCCCAAGTGCATGCACCAAGAGGCCCGTCTAATTCTTGCTTCTTGCTGCAGTGCCCTTTGGATCCTGGTTTGACCACGTTAAAGGCTGGATGAACTTGAAGGACAAGGAGAACTTCTTCTTCATAACATATGAGGAGCTGCAAGAGGTTGTTGTTATGTTGTTTTAGCTGTACACTCCACAAGAGTGTATCTGCAAAAGCAGATACATTTTGCCTGCCGTAACTGCTGGAATGTATCTATAATAACTGCACTTACATACCGCTCTTCTAGAGAAATTAGCATCCCACCCAGAACAGTGAACAAGTTAGTGTTATTATTATCCCCACAATACAGCTGGAGAGCTAACTCGTGGTAGTAGTGGGATTCAAACCAGCAGAGTGCTGATTTGCAGTTCAACCACTTAACCACTGTGCTACAGCAGCTCTTTACCAGCTGTGAAAGTCAGGTTTTGAAGGACATTGAAGTGTGTGAAGAGGAGAATAATGTTCAGACAGGTGCGCACCTGGGATTCTACGGCAAGGGTTCACATATATAGTCCTGGTTGCATGTCCCCTTGTTCCCAATCCAGAGCTAGTTCTTCAAATGTTAATGGAAGGCTTTTTCTGTCTGTGTTGTTCAGCTTGGTTTATAGTAAGATAGATGAGATTATGTACTTGATTCCAGCTGCAATTGCTTCAAGTGAGATATATCATTTTCAGTTATTAGAACTTGGGAAAAAATGTAATTAGGTTGCCTTTGACTGTGTGTAAACGAAAGCAGCTTTCTATCTGTTGCGGAAGTATATTAGCACTGATGGTTAACAATTTCCATAGCACTTTGTTAGTGAAGTGCTTAATTATCGATTAGTCTGTGTAGAGGAAGCTCTGAAAAACTATCTTGCCAAAAGCTGGAAGACAAGAGAACAAAGGGCTGGAATCTCCAATGGCTGAACTTCTCCGGGAGGGAATTGTGGCCTACTGGACTTGAGAGGGAGAGGGCGAGCAGGGAGCTAAGGCTTTTGCGTTATTTTAGAGGAGGAAATGGAGGCTTAGGGAAATATAGATTTAATCCCATTTGAAACCTACTAAATTACTAATGGCACCCAAATAAGGGCCGTTTCCACACGGCTTACCTCATTCTGCAAAATAGCGAAATCTCGCGAGAAGATGCTGTTATCGCACGAGAAGACACGATAACAGCGTCTTCTTGCGAGATTTCATGCCAGATTTCGCTATTTTGCAGAATAAGGTAAGCTGTGTGGAAACGGCCATGGAAAGAACTTTGAAAATTTATAGTTTTACAAAGAAGTAAGGAATGTTCGACAAAAGATTTTTGGCATGCACCCCAATGCCAACTCCCAAGTTTCTCTAGAGGCATCTTTAAGGCATCTCTTGCTTGGGGAGATCTATGGTATAAATGTGTTGTGCTTTAAAAGCGCATGTGTCAAAAGTACAGTCTTTGTAACGAGACCATCTCCCTTCTCCAGGATTTGAGGGGAAGCGTCGCCCGTATCAGCCAATTCTTGGGCAAGGATCTAGATGATGCAGCCATTGATGCCGTGGTGGCAAACGCCTCCTTCGAAGCCATGAAAAGTAATAAGATGTCAAACTTCTCGTGTGCACCACGTTTCTTCATGGACCATAAGAAAAGTGCTTTTCTTCGCAAAGGTGATAGCCGAATGGGGTGGGGGAGACGACCTACCCACCAGGGGTGAGGGATGACAGCTGTGGGTATTCTGCTAAGGACCAGACCACACACCTTGCTGGGAATCTGCACTTGGATCCCTTGATCTGGCAGCTTCAGCTGCTCATTTAAATGTCTATTAAAGGAACAGGACACTGTTCTCCAGGCCTGTTAGCAACCCTACCTGTATCTCACCCTCTTGCCTCCCTCCCCCTTGTTTGGGGACAGTGGCACTATATGCGCATAGTGCTAGGGAACCAAGAGCACCTTTCCTCTGTTGCAGAAGTTCTGCTTTTTGCAGATTGGCCTGCTGGCCAATTATTAATTTCCATTGACCTTTCTCTAATATCGCTCATTTATTCTCTGCAGCCAGGAATTCCTACGTGTAGGTGATGGTTTCCCTTTTTTAACAAAAATTGTTCTGGTGTCATTTACTGGCCAGGGCAGCCACTGGCCTCACAGCGCTGCAGAAACCCTGGGCTGATCTAGCAGCTGAGCTAAGCTTCTGCTGCCCACCTGCTATAGCAGCAGACTTTTCCAAATGGGAAGGATTAGTCTGCTTCTCACTTAAGCCTTGAAAAACTGGACTTCGTTGCTGTTACTTGTTAATGAGGTCCTTTGAACCAAGCTGGAGACACCAACTCAGGCTGATCTGGGGCAAAACCAGACTGGATTCATTTTGTTTGCTTTGGAGTGTCAATGCAATGGTCAGTAGTGTCAGACTGGGAGGCCTAGATTCAAATCCCTGTTCTGCCTTGGAGCTCATTGGGTGACTCTGGGACAGTCACCCTCTCATGGCATAATCAACCTTACTGGATTGTTGTGAAGGTAAAACAGAGAAAGGAAGGAAAATGCTCTAGGGAAGTGGGGAAGAAGCTTGACTGGCCCTTGTGTTCCAGGGTAAAAGCCAAAGACACGAACTGACCAGTGAATCATCGTTCACATTAATAGAAGAACTCTTTTCTGGTATAAATTGGTGTTATATTCCTCCCTTCGTGGATGATAATCCCAGAAGGTTCTGTTGCCCTCCTGTAATTTATGCAGGGTCAAATAAAAATTCACCTAGCCCAACAATATGCCCAATCAGCCAGATATCCTTGGTAAGCTCATCAGCATGGCTTGGTAGAGAAAGGCAACCTCAGTTGATCTCGCCTATATCTGACAATCAGAAATAGATTGCCTCTGAATAAGGAGGTTCCATTTTTAGCTGATTTTGAGCACGGGCAGACCTGTCGTGCCTGGATGTGTCTGTTACTCTGGGACAGCAGCCATTGTCACAGCTTGTGGCAGAACAATCTGGCAGGTTAGTCATGAGTTGCATGAAGAAATACTTCCCTCTGGCTGCTCTGAATCTATTTGTGTATTAATTTTGCTGTCTATTTGCAGGGATCTCTGGTGACTGGAAGAACCATCTGACGGCTGCACAGAGTGAATGTTTTGACCGGATCTACCAAGAGCGTGTGCGAGATTTAGATGTCACATTTCCTTGGGACAAAAAATGAAGCCAGCTTCTCCCTCTGCTCTTCTCCCTCATTGGACTGAATCGTAACTGAATGGGACACCAACAGTTAGAGTAACGTGCAGTAGATTCATGGGAACAACTGGGGTGGGAGAAGCAGAAGCTGGGACTCCTGGATGGCATGAAAGAAAATGGGATTTAGTGGGTAAGAACAGGGAGGTAAGGTTCTAGAAGATGAGCAGGATGTAGTGGAATAGATTCCAGAGCAGGCCTGGCTGACACAGAAGGCCCCATTCAATGGTTTAAGGCATTGGTTTTTGGCTAGTGGGTAGGAATCTGTCAGCAGGTCACATCCTGACACCCTAATGGCAGCGTGTTCACTTTTTTTTTAAAAGAGAAAAGTAGACAGCTGGAGAGGAGAAAAGTGTGAGAGTGTTTCTGCACTACTAGTTTATATGGATTCTATGCTAGTTTTAACTGGCATGGCTCCTTCTCTCAAACGCCATTTGTTCGATCCAGGGGCTGAGGGCCAAACTCGCATTTTTCTTCCAGGGCACATCACATTTGGTATCAGAGATGGACTGGGAGAAAAATGCTTAAGACACTGGCACTCGAACTCCTCTTGCTTTACTCATGAAAGGACAACGTGAATAAATGCGTGTAGATTGTCCTCCCCTTATCATGTCTAGTTTAACGGTAAGAATTATATTGGAGATCTGTCTCTACCTTCCCCCTCAATGAACTACAATTCCCAGGGTTCTCTAGGGAGAAGGCATTAATTAAATCAGAGTGTGTCAGCAGTTGGAGATGTACCCTGGAGAAGCAGAACACATGTATGTTAAAAAATTTAAAGTGCGTCTATGTTGCAGGTTGGGGTTAATAGTGGGTTCAGTGTCTGAAAGGGATTGGAGATGACGAGAGGCCTAAGGAGAGAAACAGAACTTTAGCGAACGTCTATAATTCTGTGGCACAGTAGGAAGCCCACATACCACGGCAGGGCAGGCCCCCTTGACTTCCACCTCTCCCACCACACCTCATGTTCTGTTTACCCTCAATAGGACTTTCAGCACTTTTCTGTGTTGCCTCTGCTATGGCTGACAATGCCAACCACTCTGTGTATCTCGTTCACAGAATTCCTCTCCTTCCAGAGGAGAGGAATTCCAATTTGGTTAGGGAGAACCAAATTGATTTTGAGACTTTTTTTCCCCACCAGAGGGCAGTAATACCTCCATTTTTGACAACCTTCTCCCAATTAGATCCAGGTTCCATTCACACAAATCCCACTCAGTTTATTACATCCACACAGCTTTGAACATTGTAATGATTTCTACCGAAACCTGGGGAACCCTTGGCCATATTCTTCCCTTGAGAAGACCTGCTGAAGCTTGAGAACAAGAAGTGTGGTTGGTCTTCCATATCAAATTGCCTTTGACTACTAAGGTCACTGCTCTCTATGGCCACTGCTAGTGGCTCTCCAAGGTAGACCAAATCATTTTAAACTTTTGGACCATTAGGATGCCAAACATGTGCTCCAAATATGAGCTACCCTCCGGCCCTTATATCTGTATCAAACATTCCCAAATAAACCCAGTTTTCCCTTGGAACTCCGATGCAGTTGATTCTCTGTTGGGATGGAGGGAATATGGCTGGACAAGTGTTGATCAGTGTATGAACCTTTTATTGATGGCTTCACTGCCCGCTGAAGGCAAAATTGCGAGGGGGAAGCAAGGGGTTTTTATGCGAGGGGGAAGTGCAGGTGAGGGAAAGATTCAGGTACCCTCTTCTTAGTGCTGTGTTTTTAATTGTCCCTCCCACACCTCTGCTTTACCTGAATTCAGTAGGATCAGTTTACTGCATTAAAGTCCAGTTTGGCCCTGAATGAGTTAAAGAAATACTCCAAGCAACTCAAAACTCGTTTTGAAAATTATCTTTTTAATTAATAATATTCATCCTTATTCAAAAGTTGGATTATTTTGGCAACAAAATTCTTCCCTCCCCTGCTTCCCAGTTAAGGTTTCTGAAGGCCTTTCAGAAATTATGGTCAAATTCCTGTGTATCTCTGTCCTTTCACCCTGCCCCCAAACGTCTCAGGCTATGCTGTGATGAGAATTTAGGGTGGGTTTCTGTTTGTCTTTTCTACGCTACACTCTCCTAAGTTCACACATAAAGTGGGTGAAGTTTCAAGTATTCTCCCAAGAAGTCGTGAGAGAGGATGAGAATTTGTGGGGTCATTCCTGGGTGTCTTTCATATGTTTTCCTTCTCCCCCATCTCTGCCACTAAACTTTCTGCAGTCCTTATGTTATTTGGGCCATTTACCTTTTGAGGTGCAGCCTTGTGCTCCATGGCTTCCGAGATTCACATAACATCCTACAAATACCTTGGTATGCATTCAGACACCATGAAGACAGAACTCTGTTTCTTTGTCCCACCAAATACACTGAAGTTTGGGGGGAAGGTACAGGCCTGCATGTATCCCACTGACAAATATGACCTAGTTGACCTGTGCAACATTTGGGGCACTTTCTCTCACCATAACATTTGGGGTGTGCAGAGATTTAGGGTATATCTGATGTCCAAACAGAAGTATTTGCTTTGGGGATTACAGGGAAGCAATGTCAAAGGGCAAAATTCTCCATTCACAAGCTCCTGGAGGCCCTATTCCCTTTTAAAGGTGGCCTTTAAATTGGGTTACACTATATTCTGCTATTAAATAGAGCTTGCCTCAATTTTTTAAAAAAAAATCTCTGGAAGCAAAATAGGGGAAGAAGGGATATTCCAAACCCTTCTAATGCAAACAGTCCAATGTGGTTTGCAGGCATGTCATATTATTCCCCTTCACGTGCTACCCAATGGTAGGAGACTGTAGCTTCCCCAGTAAGAGACTGAATCTGGAGGGAGCGACAGACACCCTTGAACATTCAATAGGACAAAACTGGCTCCAATGGGGCCTCTCTACATGATGGTTTTGGAGGACCGTGCACCATCAACTGCAAGAGAGAAGAAAAACACAAGTTAGGGAACGGCTTTTTTCATATCTATATTAAATCCCCTCCAGGTATTTGCACACACACACACACACAGTTTGAAGTTCTTTGCAATGTTGGGTCAAGGTCCAAAGACCTGTGCAAATGGGTTCTGAATGCAGGGCCCCCTAAGCAGATCTTCACTGCAATGGTGCTTCCTACTAGGAGAGGTGTTTTCCACAGGGAGGGTGAAACCTAGCAGATCAGAGCACAGCCTTCTGGTTTCCATACCGTGTAGCTTGTAGTTAGCTCCTTTGCAACGTCGTGTGGGGCGCCGCAGGTCTCGGTTGCTCCGAAGGCTTCGTTGTAAGAGAGGTTGGAGGGGTCTCGAGTTATCGCTCATGCTTCGGAAAATTTGGGAAGGGAGGTTCTGGCTCAGAAGGCGAAGGGAGTGTATCTGGCAAAAGAAGTTCAGGAACTACAAATTGCATCAGGACTCTTAGGTTTTCAGACAGGATGGAAAGATCTTAGGGGCTCAGAAAGAGAAAATCTGGACTTCTTAAGAATATAAGAACCACCATGCCGAAATCAGGCCAGGGAGTCCACTTGTCCAGTATTGAACAGATCCGCCTGAAAGGCCTACAAGCAAGGCATAGAAGTAAAGTCCTCCCCATTGTTAGCCTCCTCATTCTGAAAATGAAGTGTCCATTTAGTCCCTGTGGTTTACAACCCCTGACTGTCAATTCCCCTTTTAAATCCAACTATACTAGAGCCCATTGCCACATCCTCTGGCAGCAATTTCCATAACTCTCTTAGTAAAGAAGCACTTCATCTTCCTCCCCCTGCCCCTCCATCCTGATTTCCAGAGGCATCTAAGCAGGTTAGAAAAGTTACGGGAACACTCTGATTTGTCTGGAACTAGGAGTCACTGCCACTCTGACCCACCTGGACAGAGGTAATGTTGATGGGTCGGTCAATGAGGATCCAGGTGACAGTTTCATAACATGGTGGGGTCGACATGGATCCCTGGTAGGTGATGAAACCAAACGTCTCGGGGTACAGATCTTCAAGACTCAGATCATGTAGAAGATAAGCATCATCTATAACATTAGAATGGATGTACTAGACCGGACAACCATCTTGTGTAGCTCTGGTAGATTCTAGATTACAGTTTCTTAACAAGAGTGGTCAGCTAGATGCTTCTGAGAAATTCATAAGCAGGGCTGAAGTAAACAGCCTTCCCTTCTTGGCTGTCCACAGCCTCTCATGTTCAAAGTTAGACCACCTCTGAATATGGGGATGCCAGTTGGCTATCATGGCAAGTGGATCTACTTACAGCTGTAGCCAGGGCAGGGCCCCATTCCTCCTATGGCTCTGATTGCCCTAACCATTTTTTTCCCAAAATGGGTTTTAAAAATCTGTGATGGTCCCTTTAAAGAATACAAATTTCTTTTTAGAGAAGGACAATTTCTAGTTCTCCCAATTGTTTAGTTTAAGATCAGTATCAAGTGAAAATGATTCTGACAATTCCACTTTCGGTCCTGTGACTGAGCACAGCATGGTGTTCAGAGGGAAAGGGAGGGGGTAACAGGGTACTTTAAGAAAGGTACAGAGCGATCCTAAGTAGAATTACCCCCTTGAAGATTACCCAGCAAGCTCTCATGGCAGAGCGATTCAAACCTGGGTCCCCCAGATCCTAGTCCAACACTCTAACCACTGCACTCTCACAGATTTTCCAACCATTTCTTGCTCCACCTAGAGAGGAAAGCTGGCTATGGCCCAGAGTCTACTCCCCAGTGGTCATCATCCCATCTCATGGTCGTGAATTCTAGACATTTCATTATGCACTGTATATTTTCTTTTGTCTTTCCTGAACTTATAGCCTATCAGTTCCCATTGGGGAGCTACAAATTCAACTACCATGAGAGAGGGGCAAAAATTTCTCTTTAAATCTAAATTCCCTTTCATCTTCAGCTTTTCCAGTCCCGCTCATCTTTGCCAATGAAACTCTATCATGATCTGCATTCCCCAAAGCTGTCCCCACTTACTTTTATAGGAGATCCGGGTAATGGTCTCTCTGTTTAATAGTCTGGTTAGGAATGGATTAGGACTTGGCCCGATCTGCAAGCAGAGAATTAATCATAAGCCTTGTATCTCGGTCCTTGATTTCCAGCCCACCTTGAGCCCTTCAAAGGGACTGACAGATGCCCAAAGGTGGAGGGAGGGCACTCACATTAGCAAAGATTGAAATAACAGCCAAGCCATTGGGGTTGCGTGAAGCCTCTGAGATGTTGGGATATAGCTCTTGGTTGTAGTGTATCAACTGCACCTAGATGTGAGCGGAAAAAGGAAAAGAATATCTACACATATACTTAGAGAGAATAGTAAATGAAGCTTATATCCTGCAAGCAGAGAACTATGGTTCCAGTTGCTACTTGAAGAGCAACTTTCTCACAAATCCAGTCATGAAGGAGTAGTAGTTCCACATCCCTGCCTACATCTAATGTGCAGTTCAGCTTGGGTTTCTCCTAGAATGCTGGCTTGCATTTTGAAAGTACATTTAATTCCTCAAATGTGGGAGGAACATATTCAGACTTTTCTAACAATAAGTCTCTGGGCCTCCAGTATATCAAATTTCAGTTTTCTAAGATGACCTAGGAATACAATAACCATTGGATGTGTGTGCAATGCTCTCTCTCTCTCTCTCCTGTTTGTAAGGGGAGACAAAAGTAATTCTTTCCTGGTAATCAAAGGGTTGTAGAATGCCGGATCTCTTTTCCTACCAGGGTATGTTTTAAATGTGTAACAGTTCACCCATTCCTGTTAACTTGAATGATGCCGGATTCTGCATGTATAAAACAGCCCTCTGAACTTAAGAGAATCCGTAAAATACATCCGTCTATTTCCATTGCTGTAAAGGGTGGACTGGGAAGGGTTTGGGACCACCTCGGCAGAAAAGCTCTCGCCGTCTATCCAATGCTCGGAGCCATATCCATCTTCGCTGCCAAAATGCAGGCGTATCTCCTGGAGCCGGTGGCTGTACAGCAGAGGCCCTCCAGAAACATTAACCAGCTGCAGTGGGTCTGGACGAAAGGAAACGTGCCGTCCTGTGTTGTACATGGTACCGCTGACCTGCAGGGTGAGACACCAAGATGGGAAAGCAGCAGGAGACTGGGGCAGAAGGAGAGGCATATCATTTTATCAGCCATTAGGTGGCCTTGTATAAGGTGTCATACTTTGAAGGATGGCTATCACAAATACTGAGATAATAAATATGGGTATACTACCTCTGTATATGGAAGCTACATTTCACAATCACAGTTACTCTGAAGTAAGTTCTATAGATCTTACACACCTTCTTCCCACCTGTGCTGAGTCGAAGAGGAAGAAGGAAGGGGTCGAACACCATTTGGCTTGTGTTCACATCCAGGGGCGACTGGCGTTTGCCAATAGCGCAAAGACTCCAAGCTGAATTCACCAGACCCCAGAATGGGGGACCTGGAAGAGAATGGGAGCAAACATTCAGTTCTGGAACAGAGTTCTTCCATGTCCGCCATTGAATTCTGATGGTGGCAGTAGTAAAAAACCAGAAGTGGGAAGAGTGTCTGGGGAAGATTTCACCCAGGAGATAGCAGAAGCCAGAACTAGGTCTGCATGAGCTTGTATAGAGAGTGCTAGGCAGCGTACACAACAGCATTTACGACACCAGCATCCTTCGTTTCTTTTGAAATCCCTGGATGTAGCCACTAGAGATCGTTTTCACACTTGAGGCTTAAGAGCGCCTTTGTGTGTGCATCTCCCAGATCTGGTGTGAAGACTGTTAATAGAGAATAGAATGGGGGAAAGAAATTAAATTTTCTTTCTTGCCAATGAAGGTTTCGCTCCTGCAGGAAAATTAGTTCAGTGAGGAGAGGGGCTGCTTCCACACGGAGAACTTGCTCCATCCTGGCTCTCAAACCCAAGCAGGGTTTTTCAGAGCATTCAAACAACATCTTTCACTTCCTTTCTATGGTTTGTGCTGATCTTTCTGGAAACATTGAAATCAAAGCAGATTTTCCTGCTGTGTCAATGAGAAGGTGCTATAGCGATATACTTACTACCATTTTTTTTAAAAAAGCTCTTGGGTGGCAGTGGAGGGAAATGTCAGGTACAAGGGAATCAGAGGGAAGAAAAGAGAATCACCCCGTGCGTATGCTCTGTTGCCTCTATGAATGCTTCTCCATTTGTAGTAGCAATCCTACTATATAAAAGGCAAGCCATATTGGTGACAACTCCCTTTTTATCCTCATGCCGGCACATTGCTGATGACTTGCCAACATCTTCTGGGCATGGAGCAGTGGTCACTGCGGGGTGGGGTGGGGAGATAGTTGTGAATTTCCTGCATTGTGCAGGGGATTGGTCTAGATGACCCTAGAGGTCCCTTCCAACCTTATGATTCTATGGTTCTGTGATTCTATGACTCTGGCCTTGAGGCCGCTGCAAAACACCTGCTTGCCGCCAGGAGGGGGGCTGCTGAATTGACAGCCTAAGCACTCCTCCCCACGCCTCCCCTCAGCACCTTTCCACTCTGGCCCCCAGGCTGCTGCGAAGTGTCCACTTGCCACTGAGAGGGGGCCCACCAAATCAGTTTTCTAAAGCCCGTTGTATTTTTTCACACAATAGGCATTGTTTCTAGTAAGTGAATAATGTGGAATCATCCCCATGCGGAAGCTCCCCCAGATTTAAACACATTCGTAACATTCCACGGTGCCTTGAGATGGATGCTAAAAATGACCAGGGCTGAATCAGCCCTTTGACTTACTGGGAAGGTTCTGGGTGGGCTGCTGCAGCAATGATGGCATCACCAAAGAGGCTGCGCCCAACTTGGACCCAAGCAGGGAGAGTGAAGATGGGCATAGATGGGCTCACCCATTGTCTCTTGTCACCAGGTCTGAGCCAAAGGGTCCCTGGGGCCCAGGCATTGCTGTAAGGGCAGCTCAGCTCAGCTGGCTCCAGGGCCCTTTTAATTTCCCTCTCCACCCCTGCACATGGCTTTGAAAAGGCAAGATGTCCTTCTCCAATTCCCAGCCTTTTCTGGATCAGCTTCTGGAAATTTGCTGAAATCTTATCTGTGGCTGCTTCTGCACAGAGATAATTCACCACTGTGGACTCATTGCAGCTGTGAAGGCAGAGGTGTTCACAGCCGCAACAAAGCACCTACCTGGGGACATATTCCTTGTTTTCCTGGGTATCCCCCATGCCAGCCATTCCCTGCCCCTGAACCACTGGAGGGCTGGGTGCTGATTTTTTAAACAGTAGTAGCTGTATCAGTGTAGTGTTATAGTGATGCATAGCAACTACCGATTTTTAAAAAGCCAGCAAGAAGACCACCAGTGGAGAAGGGTGATGGTGGCAGGCAGAGGGGGACGCATGAGGGAAATGGCCAGTGGGAAGGAAGATACAGAAATGTGCACTTTCTTGTCCACATCACGGACTCTGATCTTTTGGAAAGATTAAAGCAAAGCAGATTTGGAGAATAATGTACCAAAGATGGGGGGAAAGCTGATCAGAGCAGAACTGAGGAAATGACATTGTTTTGGATGACCAGCCCCTCCCCCCCATCCTACTGTATCACAAAAACTCTGTTTGGATTGTGTGTGTGTGTTTGTATGAGAGAGAGAGAGGTTCAATTTTACAGATCAATCCTACATATATTCACTTGGAAATAAACCCCACTGAGCCAAATGGGGCCTTTTGTGCATGTTGCATGCAAGGGAGCTTTAACTAAACTCTTCATGAGAGGAAGAGAGTGAGAGTAGAAATGCTTTATAAGGGTTGTATGTTTTCATTTTTGACTCTGGGCATCCGCGTGCCTGTGAATACACAGAGTCTATGTGGTGTGTATTTGTGTGCCTAAAAGTTTTAGCCAAGCAAGATATTTGCTTTCATAAGAAAGAGCTATGAGAACCCAATTTCTTCTCTTTATTGTTAAGTATTAAAAAAACCTTGGGGAGATGTTGAAATAAGCAATACATTTTTATAAAAGAACCAAAAGAGTGGTGTATGAAAATAGATTCGCACTATTTGTGTATGTGTGTGTGCGTGTGTGCGTGTGTGTGTTTAACTGGAGAAGGAAGTTTGGGTTTGTACATATGCGACATGTTCCTATTGTGCATGAGAAAGCCAATTTTAGCCAGCTTGTGTGTTTGTTAGAACACATTTGTCTCATGTGAATTCACGTCTAAGCTGGTTTCTCTCAGCTAAGCCATCTCTGTGTGTTTGAAGAAGGTAAAGAAATAGTTTTCTCCTAGGTGGTGTATGTGTGTGTTTTCACGACACAAAATGTCTGGCCTCTACCCCTGGGCTCATTTCATTCCTCATTCCCTCTGTGGTTCTGTGTTTCTCTCTATTCTCATCTATGTGTACATTTCTTATTTCTTCCCCTCCATCCCACTTTCTCTCAGCATGGGAATGTATTCTGTCCCTTCTCTTCTCATGCTCCCCAGACCTGTGGGGCCACTGAGGGTTCAATCCCATCACACCCAGTTCTCCCCCCCCACACACACACACAGATGCTGTGGCCCTGTTTCTCGCTGCCTTCCGTTCGCTGCATCGCTGGAGCGAGCGAGGGAGATATTAAATATTAATGCAGCCTCTTGCAGTCACCGAGCCCAGCCCCCACCTCGCCTCAGCACTGCGTACAGCCACGGCGCACCAGTCTCTCCCAAATCAGCGTTCCCTTTCTCACAGCAAGGCGAAGGAGGCCTCCCCCACCCCACTGGGGACTCCACAAGTCATCCCCAACCTTCGACGCAGGGGGTCAGGAGCGAGGCACAGAGTCCCATCTGGCTCCGAAACCTCTCTGGCGATCTGGAACCGGTGCCAACATTCTGCGCCAAGGAAAAGCCCGTTCCTGAGCTCAGAATTAATCATGCAAATGGAGCTCTTTTGCATGCATCCTTTGAACTGAGTCCAAGGTGATTCTAATTGCAACATAGGAAGGGGTAATCTGTTTTATTTGGAAATTTTGAAGGGGGTCAAGGCTTGGGAAAGGAAGGAAGGAGGATGGGGGGGACATTTGCTGGAGAAGAAAAGAGGGGAACATCTCTGATTTCAGAGTGGAAGAAAGTAAAAAAAAAAACGGAGAAGGCTGGGCGATTTAGGGGCCAAGTGAAGTTTTGAAATCAGACAGGAGAATCCCGAGGTCTCTGAGTGAAATCTAGGCCGAGAACCACTCTGCCTTCTCAGCTTTTATCAGACACTGTCAGTATGTATCCCAGCATTTCTTTGCCATCACGAGGACTAGAACCATGTCAGTCTTTTAAATGATGGATGTAAAAATTCTATCACCCAGCATGCAGAAAGCAATCAAGCATGAGATGTCACCGCTCTCAAGCAGAAGAATATAAACATGTCATCACAGGAGCGGCACAATGCTCTATATAGTTTATTGTCCTCTCTCCAAAATGATTTCTCCATTCATTCTCTTCCACTCCCCGCTTATCTTTCTTCCATTCCTCGCATATCCCTTTACTTTCCATTTCCATTCCGCTTTCTCTCCTGGAGTTCCAGTTCTGCTTGCCTCATGCTTCCATCCCAATACTCACCCCATCTATTCACCTTTTAAGAATCACGCTGTGGGATCAGACCGAGGCTACATGTAGTTTGGCATTCTGCCTCCAACCATGACCAGCTCAATGCTCCCCGGTCAGCTCAGAAGCAAGGCTATGATGTAATAACCATGTCCTGACATTTCTTCCCTCCCTTCTTCATCCATAGGTACGCTGCTTCCAATCAGACAGTTTCAGGTGGGTAGCTGTGTTGGTCTGCAGTGGAACAGTAAGATTTCCGTAGCACCTTAAAGACCAACAAGATTTCCAGGGTATAAGCTTTCACGAGTCAAGCTTGTCAGATACCCTGGCTCTCAAAAGCATAAACCCTGAAAATCGTATCAGTCTTTAAGGTGCTACAGGACTCGAATCTTGCTGTTTCCCATCACAGAGGCTCTATTTTTCTTGCTATGGCCAATATTTATTGAAAGATTTACCTTCCCTGTATTTGTCTAGTCCCTTTTTAACAAGAACATTCATCTTCAATATGGCTTTATGATCCTTTCTCCCAGTGTATTTTCTTCCTATTTTAATAGTGTGTCTTCCGTAAAAAGGCCAAACCAGATTCAGCTGCTCTGCTGATCTTTATGACCTCCTGTGGCTGTGAGTTCCACAGGGCATTGGCCAACATAGTATTGTGTGAAGAAGAAGGAAAAAGGGTTGCCTTAACAGCTATACAGCCTTTTTTCATGCCATCAAGTCACAGGTGACTTATGGCAACCCTGGAAGGTTTCCAAGGCAAGAGATGTTCAGAGGTGGTTTGCCATTGCCCGCCTCTGTGTAGCAACCCAAGAGTTCCTTGGTCAGTTTCCCATCCAAGTACTAACTAGGGTTGACCCCTGCTTAGTTTCCAAGAGATGGTTACATTGGGCTATCATGTTCTATCCAGATTAGGGCCCACGGCCCAATACCTGGGGCTGTACAGGTTCTGTTCCTGGGAATAATTGTTGCACGGTGGATTTTCAGACCACACTTTGCCCCATTGGAGGCCATGGCCTTGGGGATAATCATCTAGGATGAGCAAATTAAACAGGGAAGAATAAAGAAGGGGATAAGCCACTACTAAGGTTCCCTTTCTCCGTTGAGCAAGGGCTCATACCTGGCACAAAGCTACCATGAAGAGTCTCCTTGTACGCCCACCAGTCCTCATAGGTCTTTGCAGGAACAAACTGCACTGGAGGAAAAGAGAAACAGAGAGGAAAGGATTAATTAGTGGAGTGGGGGAGACCGAAACATGGAACTTTAAGGGCACCATACCTCTGTTTGAAAACCCTATACACATGTGAGTGTTATCGGCTTCCCTCGAAGGCACTCAGGTGGTCCCCTGCCCTCTGTTATCCTCGCAATAACCCTGTGAGGCAGATTAGTTGGAATGATGGTGACCGGCCTAAGGTCAGCCAGTGTACTTTAGGGCCGAGCACAGATTTGAACCTGGTTCTCCTCAGTCTCCACTGTACACCATAATATCTCTCCTGACAATATTAATCTATCCTTCCTTTCATGATTGATATTGAAGGATTGTAAAAAAAGACCAACAGATGGACAATAGACAGGAAAAGAAGTTCTGTGACTTGAGAGCCAAAAGTTATACCCCTAGCAGAAGAAATCCCAGACATAAAAGTGGACCTGCCTGCAATGGGGCTCACTGGTGAGGGGAACACATACTGCACATGCTCAGAGGCACTTTTGACTTTGTTATATCACTTCATTAGTGTTCCGGGGTCGAGTACTCTGGTACAAATGAAACCTTGCGTTATCCACGTATAGAAAAATAGGGGTGAAAGGTGGACAAACACGTACCCAGAAAAAGAGATTAGAAGAGGATGACTCCATAGATTAGATATGCAGAAAGATGCAAAAGAAAGCAAGGCAGGTGGGTTTTATATGGATATACTGGCCATTGTGGGTAAAATAGGATGTTAGCAAACAGATTAACAAAAAGGGGCAAGAAAGCAAAGATAGATAGATAGATAGATAGATAGATAGATAGATAGATAGATAGATAGATAGATAGATAGATAGATAGATAGATAGATAGATAGATAGATAGATAGATAGATAGATAGATAGATAGATAGATAGATGCACCTCTCTGCTTGGCTGCTGCCCCATCGCCTCCTGCCCAGCTTACCCTTAGTCTTCCACGGGATCCCCCCTTCCTTGCCTCCAGCAACCGCCGCCCCCCCCCACCATCCCAGGCTGACCTCCCCCTCCCGTCTCTCTCCCCAGAGCCGACTCTTACCAGCCATACAAGTTGCTGCCAGGACTCCCAGCAGGTAAAGCCCCCCCAGGCTGGTCCCCATCGCGGTGTGGAGGGTTGGGGGGGTGCTTCAGAGCCGGAGGTGCCCCCTCCTCAGCATCCCGGTTCGCAGCCTCTGGAGACGCCGATCCACGCGTGCTCCGCCGAAACCTACCGATGCCCCCCCCCGTGCCCCCTATGGCCCTTGCCAGCCCGGCGCCCTCTCCATCGCGTCCGATCGCCCCCTCCCGCCCGCCTAAGTCTCCTTGCAGCCCTCCATCTCGCTCCCGCCCCCTCTCCAGGGGATACCCCGCGCCCCTCCTCTCGCACGATCGGGAAGACGGAGGGGGGAGAGCGCGGGGCCGAGGGGGCAGCCAGGTGGGAGGTCACTGCTCGGGGCTGGGCATCCTCCGGCCCCTCCTTCTGCCCGGGGGAGGGCTGAGGAGCGGCGGGACTCCCTGCCGCGTGGGTTGTGTGGCAGGACGCCGGGGGAGGGGAGAGGCGGCCGGCGATCGGAGGGGGAGAGCTGGGGAGTGCCTGGCTCAACTTCTTGCCCGTCCGCTTGCTCTGCCCCGTCGCCCCTGCTCCTCGGCTCACTGCCCCCTTTTCTCTCTCCGCTCCCTATTTCTCCTCCAGCGGGGCTTCCGCCTTCTCTCTGTCCTTCCCTGCTTCACCTGGCTGTCCCCCCTTCCCTGCCCACCTTCTCTGGCTGTCCTATTTCACCCCCCGTGCTCCTCTACTCTCCCTCTCTTTCTTTCACTCTTTCCCCGACTCTTCCACCTTCCCTCTCGCCCGGTCCCTCCCTCCTTCTCCCTCCCTCCCGCTCTCACTCTTCCCTTGACGGCTTTCCCTATCCCTTCTTCTTCCCTGCGTCTCTCGCACAGCCTTCCCTTTCCCCCTCCTTCCTCCCCCCTTCTAAAATGCACAGATCTCTCTCACTCTCTCTCTCTTTCCCTTCCCCACTCCCAAGGGACCCAGAGAGATGCAATTGAGGGAGGGGGGGGGGATGTTTTAAGGTGGATTGGCAGCAATGGTATTTTCAGGTGGGTAGCGGTGCTGGTCTGCAGTGGAAGAGCAAGATCCGGGTCCAAGAGCACCTTAAACCCCAACTAGATTTCCAAAAGCAAGATTAGGGTCCAGTAGTATCTTAAAGACTGGACCGACCTGAATCCTGCTTTTCTACTACAGGCCAATACGTCTATGCACCTGGAACTAGATTTCCAAGGTATGAGCTTTTGAGAGCCAAAGCTTTGACTTTTGAAAGCTCATACCTAGGAAATCTAGCTGGTCTTTAGGGTGCAATTGGACCTGGATCTTGCTCTTTGGCAGCAATGGCAGCAGTCTCCAAATCTGCTGCTGAGAGAGACTCTCCCCAAAAAGGGAGCTTCAGGTGGGTAGCTGTGTCAGTCTACAGTAGAAAAGCAAGATTCGAGTCCAGTTGCACCTGAGACCAACTAGATTTCCAGGGTATGGAGGGAGCTTTGATGCTCAAAAGCTCATAGCCTGGAAATCTAGTTGGACTCTCTAAGGCGCCACTGAACTTGATTCTTGCTCTTCCCCCAAAAGGATTTACCTCTGGCTCATCACAGGATGCCTTGTATCAAAAGATCAGTTCATAGACTTGCCAGGTGACCTTTGCTAAGCCTCTTCCGCCATAGGCATTTGCCCACAATTGCTGGGCATGGAGGAAGTATGGACTAGGCTTTTATACGTACAAATTCTCCCAGAAGAATTTCAAAGATTGCAAAAGCACTGCCCTTCCTCAGCCGCTGTGGTCACAGGAATTGATCTCTCTGTATCATCTAATTCACACTAACAGGGATCAGTGACTAGAGGTCAGATTCAATCCTGAGAAAGGGCGCTTCCCCCAGTTAACAGCTTGGAGGTGGGGGGAAAGTGTGGTGAATGGGGTCTGCAGCCACAGAAATTGCCTGAGGCCATTTAAGGAGATCCTTGTTAAAAGTCCCTGCTTGCTGTTTCTCGAAGTGGCTCTTTCAGAATTCAAAAAGATGAATTTTTAGAATATCTTACTGTGAGGTGTAGTGGTTAAACTAGGATCTGGGAGATCCAGGTTCAGATCCTCCCACTTCAATGAAACTGGCTGGATGACCTAAGTGGGTCTGTCACACACTCTCAGCCTAACCTACCTCACAGGATTGTTTTGTGGATAAAATGAGGAAGGAAGAGTCAGGGATGTCATTCTAAGCTCTATGGAGGAAAGGTGCAATAAAAATCTCTTAGATAGAAAACTAGTTGCTAACCAGGGCACTGATGTTCCTCAAGGTGGTCGTACACCCGTGTATACAATCATGCTGGGGCAAAAATAAGATTTCTTGTGTGAACTTTCCTTGACAGACTATTGTTTCCAAAAGAACATCCATGGCCTTGGTCAGAGGACCAAGCATAAGAAGAAGCAGGTGCAAATATTATGTTTGGTGACTAACACAGTCCCAGATTATTCTATTAGCAATTAGATCAGTGGTAACATCAGGGGGAGAAAATGGGCTTGTGGAAGGCAAAGCCTTTTCTGAGAGGCCATACTGTGCCTTAACAACAACAACAACAACAACAACATTCAATTTATATACTACCCTTCAGGACAACTTCATGCCACACTCAGAGCAGTTTACAAAGTGTGTTATTATTATTCTCACAACAATCACCCTGTGAGGTTGGTGGGGCTGAGAGCTCCGAGAAGCTGTGACTGACCTATGGGTCACCCTGCTGGCTTCAAGCGGTAGAGTGGGGAATCAAACCCAGTTCTCCAAATTAGAGTTCTTCTGCTCTTAACCATTACACCAAACTGGCTCTTCTGGTTAAGGAGGGGGGGGGGACAAACAGCTCATCTGGAATAAGAGAACTGCCCATGTTTCCCTGCCCCTCTCCAGCCCTGTTACATCACTTACGGGTTGAATGTTCATACACATAGTGAATTGTTTTTAATAAAAAAGTTATATTATGGCATAAAGTGATGCTATCCCAAAAGCCTGGCCTACTCCCTCCCCCACAATCCATCAATCTGAATGGCTGAAAAGGAGTTACTTGACCAAAGTCACACAGAAAATCCATGGCAGGAAAGAGATCTGAACCCAAGTCCAAGACCACTTCACGCTACAAATGTGAATGCTTTACAGGACTCGTGTTGTGAACAAGACAAACAAAAGGTTGCATTTCCTGTATATGTTTCCATGGAGAGTGGAGATTAAAAACTGTAGAGGCCACTCAAATGTGGCTTGGAAGGAGTGATATTTATTCCAGATCAATCGATTCAGGAGGAAAGTCAGAAGCTGGGTCTGAGGCCCAATGTTTGCTTTGGGAGAGAGTGGAGATCCAGAGGAGGCATTAGGGGGGTTGCTAGGCAACCACAGAGGCACTTCCATGCCACTTCTGTTTATATGGGAACTTTAGCGGGGTCAGTGGTTGCCTGGCAATCTACAGGGGTTGCTCCAGATCCTGTATTCTTCAATATGGGATTATAGTAGGGACAGGAGGAGGCGGAAAGCTGGCCCCCTCCCAACAAGTACCTTCTCAGTGAGAGGGTATCTGGCATATCCAGATGTGAGATCCCCCAAGCCCCTGAGCTTGGCCTCAGAAAGGAGGATTCTGGCCTTTTGTCACAACTGCTTGCATGTCCTGAAAGGGAAGACGTTGACTGCCGTTGGCGGCTTAATCTTTTTATTTGATTGCAGTTGGGGTAGTGAAGCCTCTCAGATGCTGGTGAGTTAATGCGATGTTGCCCAGCATAGCTGCAGTTCAGGAGAACACAGCTTTGGGCAGCGGAATGTATGGAGTTGTATTGAGGGAAGGGAAACTGTCTGTTTGGCTGGGATTGAAAATGGGTAAAATAGGGATGCCGAGAGGCAAGAAGACCAGAGGCTGTGGGGCAATAGGTTAAAAACCAGCATGATGAGGGGAGGGGAGGGGAGGTGGAGGAGACTAATAGAGGCTTTCCCCAGGAATAAGTTCACCTGTATCAGGTTGCTAGAACCCAGAGATGCCAAAGCGAGTTCTGGGCTGTGAATTTCACATATTGTTGCGAACTCTTGAGTGGCAAGCTTCTCATAATTACTGGATTTCTTTTCCAAACCTATAATGATGTCTGACTCCAGATGGCTTGGCCTAGTTTAGCCATTCCCAATCCCCCAGCCCACTTTGCATACCTTAATTTGGGCATCAGGCCACGAGGGTAGCATTTTGGCCTGACCAATGACATTCCTAGCCAGTTGGCAATCCTGCTGGACACCAAGATCCAAGAGCATCTCTGCCGTGCCACCTTAAGGCTGAGGTTCCCTAGTAAGAAGGCAAAGCTTGGAAGTTTATTCAAAGGGAAGTCCCGCCCAGTGCTGCCTTCATTGGATTGGTTATCGCAAAATCAGGACTCCTGGGTCCCTTGGGAATGAAGTGAAATTTAGTAGGTTATGAGAAGGGAAGGGCTGAGAGCCACGATTTCTCGCTTCTCGGGAGGGAATTGAGGTTTATTAGTTTGAGAGCAGAGAAAGGCTGGGAAACAGCATGGCTAAACAGATGCCAGAGTAGCATATTATGTGCTGTGGCTGAGCTGTGCACCTGAAAGTCATGGGTTCAAATTGTGCCTCTCTACTTCAACTCACTGGATCACCATAGGCAACTCTATGCGTCACCCCCCTCCCCTTGTGGGAATAGTAATACCTTGTAGGGTTGTTGTAAGGATTGCAGAATAATGTATAGGATGTACTCTGAACCCTCAAAAGCCCTGAATATAATGATTATTTAGTTGAGAAGGGGACTCAGTGGGTTAAAAAGGAGGGGGGCAGTGAGCGAGCCAGGTTGTGGTGTGGGGGGAGAAGGAGGGAAGGGAAGAGCAGTCGTTCTCAATGAATATAAAAGCCAGAATAAGTGATCTAGCAAGATAAACTGGACAGCCGGGAGGGCTAATTCCACCCTCCCCCCATCAGAGCTCTTTTGGCTTTAGCAAAACAGGCAGAAATCCAGCTTTTCCTATTGCTGCATCTCCACACTGGAGGGAGGGGAGGGGAGGCACCTGTAGAATAATTAGAAAAAGAAGGGAGAATGCGGGGAGGGGGGCAGAACTCCTGTGTCTTCTGATAGGGGAGTGGGTGTAAGAGACTGGAGGGAGGGAGGTGAGTAAACTAGACTGGTCCAGCAGCATCAGTGGGATGTTTTTACGCATGCTTGTATGTTACTTAATCTCTTATTGCTTGGTTACACAACAGCTGAATTTTCAGCTGAATTCCTATTGAAAATCTGCTTCATTGTGTTTGAGTTGGCATCGGGTGGTAACAGAAATCCTCTCCGCGGCAATCACTCTGTCGTGGTTTATTAGCCTACGTCAGTCGTTTATAGCCCAAATAGGGGAAAGAAAGAGATGAGAATCCCCTGGAAGAGGAGTGCCAGTAAGTTAGGTTGGCGGTTGCCAACTTTGTTACTGGTCCCTGCTCCTCTGCTTTTCACTCCAGTTGGATCTGAATATATTTAGTGGGTGATCATATTTATCTTTGTACTTTCAGCAGATTCACTAGCTAAATTCTGTTTATCAAGCCACTGGTAAAGGTACAAGAGCAGGCCTGTATAGGTTTGGGGTTTTTTTTGGAAGGGGTGTGTGTTCATGTGGCAACCTATTTAGACAGACTGAGGAGCTAATATTTGCAGTCATGTTGGAAGAAGAGAGATGGGTTTTATGTTAGAAGACAGAGTCCCAGGATATGGGAGAGTTTGGGCACCAGATAAGGGAGCAGAGTTGCCACCCTTAAACATGCATTACTCTTATATGCAGAAGGATATACCAAATCTTCATTATGGGTACATAAAACCTCCTGTCAAAAGAAAAGGAGCCACTCTTGCTGGAGTTCCTGCTTGTATGGTGGGCTAGCCTAGCAATGGAAACCAACTCCTGCATTGTCTGGGAAAGGTGTCTGGAGAAACTAAAGAAGAGTGGGGGGGGAGAACACCATCTTCCTGGAAAGGACGAGACAAGGTAGGGGGCAGCCGGAGAGCCAAGGCTTTCTTGTTCAGAAGGCAGCATGCATTCTCTCCCACTTAAGGGGAAAAAATAGCAAATTTCTGAGATAAACAATTTTGAACAATGTGATCATTCAATGATTACATAGAGATGGGAAGGAGCAGCTTGAGGTAAGAGGTGGATAGAGTGTTGTGATCTCAGAGCTTGGGTGTATGCCTGGTTTTTGGTATGATGGAGGCTGGAAGAGCTGTCCATAGAGAGACGTGACCTTGATTTTACCTCACTGGCTCCCTTCCCCGAGAAGAACAAAGTCTTCTTTTGTAACTTCCTGTAGCTGGTAGCCCACATTTTCTGTCAGCACAGGCTATTGCAAAGAACCAGGATACAGCAGAGGAGGCTGGAAAGGACTGAAAAGCCAAGCGCTCCTAGGGATCCAGTACCGGGAAAGGTGGGTGGTTTATCTCCCTGTCAAAAAAAAGATAAGGGGGAGGGACATAGGGAACTGCAAAGAGCGGGCTGGGTCCTGTCATGCCATAGCAGGAGCGAAGTTTGACTTAACACACTTCAGTTTACGCAAGGCATTGCACAAAAGGTACTGGGAGACCCAGTACATTTTTTTTTCATTTCCAGTTAGTGTTTCTCTGTACAAAATCTCAAGGTTATTGGATGCTGTCATTACAGTCTAATTTGGAGATGCTGTATGATTTGATCAAAGAAGGTCGGGGGGGGGGTATTGAAATTTGCTATGTCTTGTATGAGTGGAAATACAAGACGGGAGACAGTCAAAGTTGACTTAGCTTGCAAAGACTACTTGCAGTGACTGTCTTGTGTTCCCGCTTGCACAAGAGCAGAAATGTTCCATGGGATACAGCCCAGTCTTTCTCCCTCCCCTCATTTTCAATCATGGTTCTAATGGCTGAAAACTTTCCTTCAGTCCTATTCCAGTCCTTTGTTGTTTGCCGGGGGAGGGGTCCTCTTCCTCCCCAGCTCTGGGAAATGGAGGGCAGCTTCATCAGTTCCATATCTTTTTCTGCCTTTCTTTTTCCCTACAAAAGACCCATGGCCAGACAAGTACCACGCTCCATAGAGTATGGTGGAATAACTTTTCCAAGTCTCGTCCATACCGAGGCAAGTGTCCGATACGCCCATCAGAGCTTCCAGGTGCGTGACAGCGATGTCTTCAGCATCACATACCCCAAATCTGGTGAGACACCTGCAAACACACCCTGGATTTTCAGGCCCGAAAAAGGGAAGTACTTCTTGGCATAATGCATGGTAAGGCTCCTTTGCTTTAAACAGTTGTCTGGCAGGCAAGAATTTCAACAGGTGCAACTTTTCATGTGCGGTGGAAAGCAGCACCTGTTGAACTGCTGCATGTCGAGCTGCTATCAAAAGGCAGAGGAATCCTGCCAGCCAGGAAATGGGACGCAACCATAATATTGGGTACGTGTCTTTTTCAAAAAGTTGAGTGTATATGTTCCGAGTCCCGGCAGTTTCAGGGAATCAGTGGAAAATGTTTTTCTTATCTTTCCCCTAGGGACAACATGGATGCAAGAAATCCTCTCCCTGATTCACAGCAATGGGGATCCCACACTGTCACAGTCAGTTCCCTCCTGGGAAAGGGTGCCCTGGATCGAACAGAAGACGGCAGTTGAATACTTGGAAAACCGGCCCGGGCCCCGTCTCATCACCTCTCACTTGCCCTCCACTCTCTTTCCAGAATCTTTTTTTGCTTCCCAGGCCAAGGTGACTCTATGGGTGATCACAATTAACATGCTGGGATGGGGGCACAGAGCCGTTGGATTACATGGATCGGGAGGAGGAGGCAGTGAGGACTGGTACCTTCTCCTGACATTGTTTAGGGGCATCATGTCCCTAGCGACTGTCTGTGCCTCCTTAAGATAGGTTGAGCACCACTGGCATGGAATTGGTTCAAGCCCCAACAACCCTCTTTTCCAGGCCATTTACACAGTCCGGGACCCGAGAGATGTCTGCGTGTCACTCTATTATTATGCCAAGATGTCCTCATTTCTGGAGTACAAGGAAGATTTTGGCGAATTCATCGAGATGTTTTCTGCAGGAAAAAGTATGCTGGCAGAAGTGGCAGCCGGGAGTCTTGAGTTCTTTGGTGAGGTAGCAGGGACAGAGTATTTAGGAGAACGGACAGTTGAGGATCACAAGTTGTAACATTCCCCTCCCCTTTCCACTGTGCTCCAATAGTGACTCCCTTAGCCACATTGCCTTCTCCGTACATCCTTCCTTTTCTCTCTTGTGGAACAATGTGTTCTGGAGTGCTTGACGATTTTATACTATTTCAGAAGAAACATGCCAATGATTTCTTAATAAGTCATGTAGGGTGGTCTACATACAAGAAGGGCGTGATACTATCAGCAAGTCTGACTGGTTTGATCTTGATTCCTATTCACCGTTTTGCATCATTCTTGAAGCAACCATGTTACGGTTTAACATACAGACCAGTGTCAGTTAGAAACATAGAGCTGAAAGGGACACAAAGGGTCATCAAGTCCAACCCCTTGCAAAAACTGGAAATTAACAGCTACCCCCTTCCCTCACTCCCCCCACCCCCAGTGACCCTTGCTCTATGCACAGAGGAAGGGAAAAAACCTCCAAGATCCCTGGCCAATATGGCCCGGAAATTCCTTCCTGACCTCAAAGTGGCAATGAGCATTACCTTGGACATGTAAGAAAAGACCATGAGAGCCTAGCACCAGCTCATCTCTTCATGCCCTCCCTCTCCCTCTCTGCCTGCATTCATATTGAGTAATAGAATCATCATTGCTGTCAGGTGGCCATCTAGGGTCTCCTTAAAAACTTCTGAAGGAGAGCCCACCACCTCCTTAGGAAGCCTATTCCATTGAGGAACCGCTCTTCATGTTAGGAAGTCCTTCCTAACATTTAGCCGAAAACTCTTTTGACTTAATTTCAACCGATTGGTTCTGGTCTGACCTTCTGGAGTGGCGGAAAACAACGCACCATCCTCTATATGGCAGCCCTTCAAGTACTTGATGGTTGTCCTATCACCTCTCAGTCGCCTCCTCTCCAGGCTAAACATTCCAAGCTCCTTCACCCTTTCCTCATAGGACTAGGTCTCCAGACTCTCACCATCTTTGTTGCCCTTCTTTGGACACGTTCCAGCTTCTCATTATCCTTCTTAAACTGCGGTGCCCAAAACTGAACACAGTACTCCAAGTGTGGTCTAACCGGAGCACAGTAAAGTGACAGAAACACTTCTGTTGATACGGCCTAAAATTGTATTTGACCTTTTAGCAATCGCATCACACTGCTGGATCATGCTCAGTGTGTGGTCTACTCAGACCCCTAGATCTTTTTCACATGTACTACTGCAAAGAAAAGTCTCTCCTATCCTATAATTATGCATATGAGTTTTCCACCTAAATGCAGAATTTTACATTTATCTCTGTTGAAATTCATTTTCTTAGTTTTAGCCAAGTTTTCCAGCCTACCAAGATCATCCTGAATATTGATTTTTGTCTTTTACTGTATTTGCTACCCCTCCCAATTTAGTATCATCTAAAAATTTAACAAACACACCCTTTATTCCTTCATCCAAATAATTTATAAAGACGTTGAATGACACAAGGCCAAGGACAGATCCCCGAGGCACTCCACTTGCCACTCCTCTTCAAAAGGATGAAAAACCATTTACAAGCATTCTTTGGGTGCGATCTGTCAACTGCTTACAAATAAACCTAACAGTAGTAGGATCCAAACCACATTTTACCAACAAGAATGGTTCTGTTATGTACTGAGTATTTTTCAGTTGTACTTATATCCTGCTGTCTCAGTTAAATTGGTACTCAAAGCATCTTACAATTCAGATTTATTACATTTTTTATTGGTACTCTGCAAATCTGCTCTCACTCTGTCCTTGGGCTGTTAGTTCCTTGCATGTGTACATTAATCAGTCATGGCTGAAATTATGGGTTGGATCCAGAACAATGTTTCTCTTGTGCTCATGGAAATATTAAACTAGATTCAACCCTAAGGTTCCTGGTGTGCAAGACTTTAGGCAGTTAATTGATTTTGTCTTAAATTTTCCATACTGCTTTTTTTAATGGATGAAAATAAAACATCTCTTCTTTTATATCTGCTCCCCAGTTCTCTTTGGCTCCTGGTTTGATCATGTCAAGGGCTGGTTGGTTTACAGGAACCAGATAAATTTTCTGCTTCTAACCTATGATGAATTGCTGCAGGTGAATGACTTTAAAAAAAAAATCTTTGGTCCTCATTACCTGCTGCCATGGGTGAGATCCACTGGCCAGCCTAGCCTGGTCTCTGGCCCTCTAGCCTAACTTGCGGTTCTCCATTTTCCCAGAATCTTCAAGGCAGTGTCCTCCGCATCTGCCAATTCCTTGGCAAGGACTTAGATGCCTCTGCTGTGGACTCCGTTGTGGCGAATGCCTCCTTCGAGACAATGAAGAGCAACAAGATGGTGAATTACAGCCTCATTCCGGATGATGTTATGGACCAAAAAGTCAGCCCTTTCTTCAGAAAAGGTAAAACTGAAGTTGACAGGGAGCTAGTTTGTTGTAGTGGTTAAGAGTGCAGGACTCTAATCTGGAGAACCGGGTTTGATTCCTCACTCCTCCACTTGAAGCCTGCTGGGTGACCTTGGGCTGATCACGGCTCTCTGGAGCTCTCTCAGCCCCACCCACCTCACAGGGTGTTTTGTTGTGGGGATAATATTGGCATACTTTGTAAATCGCTCTGAGGGGGTGTTAAGTCATCCTGAAAGGCGGTATATAAATCGAATGTTATTATTATAATCACTTTATGGGACTGTCTGCAGTTCAAAGTTCTGCTAACAGGGAATGTTATAGGGTAACGACTCTTCTCTCCCCTGCTTTAGGCATCTCTGGGGATTGGAAAAATCACTTCACCCCAGAACAGAGTGCTGCATTTCATCATCTTTACCAGGAAAAAATGAAAGAGGTGGACATCAGCTTTCCCTGGGATGAACTCCAAAGCAAAATCCATCAGGAACCTTGAGTTTTGGAGAAGGGGAACATTAGGGCTGTTTTATTCTACCCACTAATACACCATTTTTTTCACTGAGAACTAGTATCCTTTCTTCAACTTGATAGTGGCCACTCTTTCTAATGAAAACACAGGAATCCCAACCATAGGTGCTGTTTCAGATTCCAGGGCAAGTTTGTGCTCTAAGCTATGAGCAGTAGGGAGCTGCCAGTGAAACAAACCTGAGGTCTGGTTAATAGGGTCAGAGTACAGAAGGTTAACACTTTCTCTAGACATAAGCTGCAGTAGTGGGTAGGGTTGTGTGTTTTTGTCAGGAAGAAATGCTTGGTTTCACCTTGATGTTCTAGTTTTCTGCTTGCAGAGAACTTTCATAAGAGAACATTCCCATGAGGGTAAATGGAATCCTGGGTGCTTACTTATCTCCTATCATTGTCTTATATATTCTGTGCTTCTTTTAATCATTTTTTACTTCTGTTTACTGACTGGCCTGCCTTTTGTTTGTCATGAATATAAAGTGGAATTTTTTTCCCCAACTGCTGTCAATAGGTGCAGAATTTTGCCTCCCCAAATGAATAAAAATAATATTAACAACTATCCTGACCGTACACTAGATGGAGCCATAGCTTTAAACATCATTCAAGAATGGCAACTGTGAGAGAGAGTGGGTCTACTACGTGAATGGAAAGTGGTTTTAAACTGGTTTAATTCTCATGGCTTTCTCTGAGGAATTCTGGCAGCTGTATCTCCCCCACCCCTTAAGACCTTTCTTGTGTGAAGGAAAGGTGTGACAGATAAACCAGTTTAGGTCTTCCAGTGTATATGTACTCTAAATTTCTCATAAAGCTTTACTTTTAACATAATCTTAAACCATCTGCCATACTCTGAAGCCTGAAAGTCTGGCCAACCCCCAAACTAACCAAAAATGGCATCTCACAAGAGACCATTTATATAACTATGCTTGCTTAAAAAACCTTTAAAAGTAAGACTTATACTCCCCTCCGTCACCCAATACAGGAATAATTCCAAGCAAAAAGCCCTCCCCATGCCTTGATTCCCTTTCCTCATGCCAGCCCAGGCCAGGCATGAACTCACAGTTTGGAGCTTAACCACACACTTTTCTTTCATCTTTCCTCCCTCACCCATCCCCTCCTTATCAAGAGCAAGGCAGTGGTTTTGAAAATATATTTCATGTCACTCCAACAAGTGGTCTGGAATTAGAGGTCATGGGTCACCTGCGTTCTTGCCTGATTGGGCGGGGGAGGGGGGAGTCTGAAAAAAGCCTATTTTTCTCCCCATCTCTTGTGATGATGAGGAAATTCCTGAGGGATTCTCACAATTCTCACTGGCAAATTGGATCCATTATGTCATCAGCCCCACTGCTTCCATTATTGCCTCAGATTTCACAGTCTGTTTAACTCATTCCTTGTTCTACTTTCTTCTGCCAGATTTGGCCACCATCTTGTATGCAAATAGCGCCCCCACCCTGCCCTGGACATAGTCTAAGGCAAGTTCCTATCTTTCAGCCTGAGCTCCTGGAAAAGGAAATAATTGTAATCTCACCACATGGCCCCTTTTAGAGGCTGGCTGAAAGGCCTTGTGTATATCTAATAAAAGCAAAATCCAGATTGCCATAAATTCCTTTTGGGGATCTGTGTTTTTCTGCAATTTTCTTGCAACAGTAACTCTGGCTTTTAGAACTAGAGTATATCTCAAAGCTCGAACCTATGTGGCTACTGCCCGATTGTTTTTTCAGCTTGATTTTCTTGCCACTCTCATTCCCGCCATGGTAGTTCAGGCAACCCGGCATTTTCCTCTTCTGCTTTGCTGCTGGAAACTGCGCAGTTTATATGCCCAGGCATCCCTCCAAGGCAGGGCCAGAGTATTTTTATCAAGAATTAAGCGGGCTGGGTCCGGCGATTCTTCATCATTTCCAATAATCAGGTAAGATTTGCTGACTTGGAGATAGAGGCACCGGCATGCCAGATCTTGCTCAGGCACCCAGAATGGCTGTTCACCCCGGCGAATGGGTACGTGACGCTGACGGTAAATGGTCAAGACGGTGGCAGTAAATTTCCACCATGTGCCTGACTTTTCCATGGCCAACAGCTGTGCATGGAGAACTGCAGTTTCATGGGGAAATTACAGAAAAATAGAGAAATAATTGTAACGAGCTGAATTGTCACATAATACATTCTGGAAGGGTGACATCACTTCCTTTGTCAGTTATTTTGTCCTTACTTTCCATGAAACAGGACTGCCTCCTGTTCCATTTTCAAGACTATGATGTCATTTCCTAAGATGACATCCCTCACAAAATCAGGAGGGTTGTGTTCCCAGTTACGATGTACATACTGAGGAACTATGATATCATTTCTGGAATGAACAAGCCTGCATGCACGTCTCATCTCATTCCCCGCCCCCCCCTTAAGGGAACGGTTGCCAATTCCAGGTGGAGGCTGGAATTCTCTCAGAACTGATCTCCAGACTACAGAGCTTCAGAAGGTGGCCTCTGTGGTATCACATCTCTGCTAAGCTCCCTTCTTCTCCCTGAACTCTACTCTCCATGTTCCACCCTCAAATTGTGAGCAAAAGCACAGCCATTTTTCTTGATAGCTTGAAATACAAAGCTGCTTTTGCCTGGCCTTGAGTGTAACAGCAGAGAAATGCTTGGCCAGCAAGAGCAGAAGCAGTAAACAACTACTGGTTGAAACCAGCTAGATAAAATGGGAAACTTTCGCTTACATCTGAGAAAAGAGGATGGGCCTTTTGTCTCAGCAAGAAGGTGGGCTTTGTCTCAAAATGGACCAAGGGTTATAAAAGATCCTCCCTGCCATTTTAGGGTGGGCTCAGAGTGTTTTTACTGGCTTGAAACTCTGTACCTCTTTATTCCTGGAATAAAATCTTTTCCTCTTCAAAGTTCTCCAAATCTTGGTGTAATCATAGAGCAAAGCATCAGGTTACGAACCTTCCTATTTTTGCACCAAGATTTCCAGGAATTTCCCCAACTCAGAGTTGATAACTCTACTTAAAGGTGAAATTTTAGTGTTCCCTTTATCAAGACTATAAGAGAGTTCCTTTACTAGTTGAAAGCAGTGTTTGGGGTGGGGTATGACACAACTTCCTTATCTAGCATCCCTTTGGTACAGGGAGATCTTTGCAATATAGGTCCATATTACCATTACCATACCATAGATTCATATTACCATAATCCTTCTTGCAGTAGTTCCTCAAGTTCATGTGGACACGTCCTCGTGGTGGTTTACAGTGAGCTTGACATTCAGTGCCTGGCAGAGGTACAGGGTTAGGCTATGGTAAAATCCTTCCTGTTAACTTTTCCTGGCTATCATTCCCAGGAGGAGACTTCCCAGCAGTACAGGTTACTATTTTCTCCCTTGTAGATAAGAGACACATCCCGCCTTGCTGGCTTGCTGTGTGAGCAACTGTGGCCTGCTCTTAGCCATATGTTTGCCTGTGATCTCATGGAGAGTCAATGCCTGCAATTAGTGTCTAGTCATGTGCCTGTGACTTGTGGGAATGGGGCTGTACAGCTGACAACAATTTCTGTCACTTTTTCTAGCCACTGTTATCATACTCATGCTGTGGCTGCATCCATATCCAGGCCAAGTTAAACTTCCATTTGTCCATGTGATGGCAGGCATACACATGGCTGAGAGCAAGCCATGGCTTGGGGGTAGCAATTAGAAGCAAGGAATCATATTTGTTGGCCCAGAGAGCTCACAAATCTCCTGTCATGAGCTCACATACTTCAAAATGGCTGCCAAAGGAAACTGAGGAGCCAGGCCCACAAAGTGAGAGAGAGGGATAACGGTTGGGAGTGTTCTAGTAAAATGATTTACTGAAGGTTGGAAGAAGTGTGGTATACCCCACATAACCATCCCCCAATGTGCAACTGTCAGTCTAATTAGGTTGCCACGATAAAGTTCAAGCAGGTCTACTGTACTGGTGGCGTCAAATAGCTGCCAGATTACAGGGAAGCCTAAACCTGTAAAATACTTCCCTTTCCTTCTTCGAAGGACAAAAGAACTACCACGAGCGATTCCTTTTCACCTTCTTACCTGTGTTCCATTCCTGTGGGGGAACCATCGTAGTTGTCATCACTTCCTGGATCCCTGAGGGATGGGAAGGTACAGAGTAAGCTATTTTCATTTTAAAGAAAATTCTTCACCAACAAGGAAGAAATCCTTATGTTCAAACAAATGTATCTCAGATAAGTCTGTTTGCACGTGCACATTTTTGCATATATTCTGCCACCAGAAGGGGCAAAGAATTACTCAGAACACTAAAAATTGGCTCAAGCTATTCTGGGTTCAAGAATTTCTTGCAGGTGTGTTTTCAAGCTCCTCTTTTAGTTTGTCAGTTCACAAGAAAAGAACATCCTCACTGCTAGACAAGGAAAGCTCTCTAAGCTGACAGAGATTTTTGCAATGATTCCCTGAACCAATTTTTTTCTGCTACAGATTGGCCTCCAATACAGTTTACAGCAACTGAAAATACAAACATTGGTTGTATCCAGATTTCTGGGGACATTTCAGTCTGGAAGCGGAAAGCAGGAAAATCACACTCCGCAGGCACAAGTCCTTGAGCCCGTGGAAACACTAGACTGGATCCAAGCCATTAAAAAAAATTATAAAGAAAAAGCATTTGGGGAGAGGGTTCTCTGTACAGTCCAGTCCAGGCATGATGCAAGTTGAAGTTTTCAAAAATTACATTGCCAGAAAGCTGCATCTACGATATGTTGGATGTCTCACATCAGTTCTACCATGGATGGGATTTACAAACTGACCAGATCCACCTATTTCATCATGTGACAAAGAGTCCCCAGAGACGAATGGATCAAGTGTGACATACATTTTCGTGAGAGCCAGAGCTCATTTTGTCAGATGCCCACTTTGTCAGATGATTTCTTCAACCAGCATCTCCTGTGGAGGCTCACTGGGAAGCTCGGTGCTTCCACAGCAATGACATAAACGTTCTGTTTTATCAACCTTTTATTCTTGGAGGCAGAATTATCCCAAGCAAAACATTCTAGGATGGTGAAGGGACAGGGTTACAGAGAAGAGAGCTGTATTTTACCATAATTAGCAGGATCTGACACCGACATGTTCAAAAAAAGAACACAGGCTGCCAGTTACAAGGCCATTCCTGCAAAACAGGATCTATTGGCATTACCTTGAACCACAGTGGAAAACATGCAGGCTTACTAAAGGTTTCAAGATACTGGCAGGTTCTGTACTGAATGAAAACCATGCCTGGTTTGTTTTTCTTTAAAAGCCTAAGCAGCTAACCGTGTTGAAGCTGCAGGGTAGGACAGAAGGGCCTGCTGAAATTCAAGTACCGCAGCTCTGATGCCTCTACCAGAAGCCTGATGTACAGAAATCGGGGAGATGCATGTTGCACCCACACTTGGAGCCATAAAAAGGGTGCTCCTGAGCATGTTTCAAATGAGTGGCAAGCTTACGAATGCAGGGGGTGTGAGCGCTGCGGCTTTGCTGGAAACCCTGGGCACAGCGATTGCAGGTCAGCCCAGTGACCCCGTTCTTGCACTGGCACTGCCCAGTCGTCTGGTTGCAAATGGCCCCAACTGCTCCAATGGGGTGACACTGGCAAGCTGGGGAGGAAGCAAAGCGAGAGTTATTGGATTAGAGTCTCGTGAGATTAATTTAGAGCGCCTCCCCGCCTCAAAAACAGCAGATACCATTTAGGGTACCTCCGTGCATGCTGAACATTTATTTAGAAAAATGATACAGAAGACCCAGGGCAAAACATAAGCTGGTGTACTCCACAGTATCACACGTCTCTTATTCCTGCTTGTCTTTGGGGTCTCACTCCTCCTGTGCTTTTTAGATAAAAAAGAAACAACTAGCTACTCCAGAAAGCAGTATGTTATCTTGGAGATTGACAGTGCTACTGCAAAATGACTGTACAACTCACTGCCAAAAGATACATTATTAAGACAGGACCCCAGATTGTGAGCCAAGCTACAAGTGATGAATGACACTTGAATGGCAAGTGAACAGACTCAGACTCACGTGAATTCCTCCCTGTTCACTTGCGCTCCACTTGATCACATTCAAGTGTCATTCCTCACTTGTAGCTTGGCCCTGATATGTTTCAGAAAGACTGACTTCCCTGGGTATGCAGTGTTTCTCACTGCAGTGCCTCTCCTAAAGGAAATCAGTTATACTACCATCTCACAAATGGAACATTGAGTAAGGTTGCCTCTCCTCATAGGTTCCCATGTGCCAACTGTGGTCTTCTAGCTGCCACCTTCTAGTCGTTCTCCCACTTGAGATGGCCACTCAGCATCTGCAAGCCCATTTATTTTCCGTAATGGCTCCCATCTTGTGGAACTGGCTCCCTGAGGAGGTGAGGGAGGTGCCATTTTTAGACATTTTTGGAGGCACTGGGGAGGTTAGGTCAATGGGGTTTTATTATATTTCTTCCTTTTTTATTCTGGAATTGAAAATCACCTTGAACAATAAGGAAAAGGCAGGGGTATAAATATCTTAATTCATGAATAAATATTTCAAACTTGATACTTTAGAAAAGAATACGATAAGCTTACCTATGATATCAGTGAGAATGATATCAGTTTGTGTCCTACTATTCTGCTCAGCAAAATTTGAGGCTTTTCTTCAGCCTAAGAAAACTTCCTATATCTTAAGTGGCTCTTCCACCAATGGAAGAGCTTCTTAAGTGGGAGGAAGGCTTAAAACATTACTAAGCGACATAGTAAGATATAGGCTATCACTTCCACTACACAAGGAAATGCAGCAAGAAGACTGCGAGTCTCTGAGTATTCTCTACATTTCCCAATGTTCTTCACTAGACAGAGAGAGAAAGCATCTACACTCAGGGCCAAGCTACAAGTGACGAATGACACAGGTTGGACACTTGTCAGCTTCCTTCGAGTTTTGATGGGAAATGTAGGCATCCTGGTCTTGCAGCTTGGCTCTCCAACTGCTGTCCAATGGACTTTTCAACTGTCACTTGTCCAACATTCCGCCAAGCTGCCTACATTTCCCATCAAAACTTGAGGGAAGCTGACAAGTGTCCAACCTGTGTCATTCGTCACTTGTAGTTTGGTGCTCTGTGGGTATAGTGTAAGTCTAGGATCTGGGAGACCCAGGTTCAACTCCCCACTCTCCCATGGAAGCTGATTGGGTGACTTGAGCCTGTCACAGTGGCCATTTCCACACGTCTTACCTGCCTGAGGAACATCACGCAAAAGTCCTGGAAGACACCATCTTCTTGCGCGAAATCGCGCCAGGAAGACGCTGTTATCTGGGAGTTTTGCACGATTTCATGAAAAACTCCCAGATAACAGCGTCTTCCTGGCGCAATTTCACATGAGAAGAAGGTGTCTTCTGGGTCTTTCGCACGATGTTCTGCAGGCAAGTAAGACGTGTGGAAATGGCCACTCTCTCAGCCTGACCTACTTCACAGGGTTGTTGTGAGGATAAAATTTAGGCGAGGAGAATGATCTAAGCCACTTTGGTTCCCTGTTGGAGGAAAAGCTGGGGAATAAACAAGCAAGCAAGCAAACAAATAAATTGAAGTCCTGAGAGTGACATCAACTTGGAGACCAATTTAAGGACATGTTCCCCCTCTAAATGAGGAAAGAATTCATACTAGTTGTCATTTGAGGGGGAAGATAGAGCAATAGGAATTAGTGGTAGGAGGAGGTTGGGGCATCTCAGATTATACGCTGATAGGCAACAGAAAATTTCAGCTTGTTCAGTTTCCCTTCAACATGTCAAAAAGTGCTGCTGCCATAGTTTCTCCCCACAACTTGATGTACTGTGCGAATTTCTGATGCAAAAATTCTTAGCAGTATAAATTTCCTGGACAGTTCCCTAGTTAGAGTGGGGTAAACCTGTTGGGAACAGAAGCCAACCTGGTTCCACGCAATTACCATGCTTGTCTGTGCAATCAAAATGAGTAAAACAGAAAGATGTCACAGGGACTTCACTGATGTGTTTCCCAGAGCCAAGCCCCCTTTTCAAACTTACCCCTGCAGGCCTTGCTGCTTGTGATGGAGCGGCCAAGGTCACGTCTGAAGCCTGGCAAGCAATACTGGCAATGGCGCCCAGCTGTGTGGTGTCGGCAGTTCAAGCAGATCCCCCCGCTTTGGCGCCCTGACAGTTCAAACAGTTCCATGCTGAAGCGGCAGCGGTGGGAGTGGCGGTGGCAGTTGCAAGCTGAAGGGGCAGGAAGGGGTCTATCAGCACTGCCAGTTTTCCCCAAACTTGATCAAAAGCTGCCCCAACTGCCCACCAGTTAGCCTTGCTAGCCTCCAGGTGGAGCCAGGATATCTCCCCAAATTAAAACTGAGCGGTGATCAGTTCCCCTGGAGAAAAATGGCTGCTTTGGAGGGTGGCCTCTGTGGCATTCTGTCCCACTGGGTTCCTTTTCCTGTCTAAACCCCACTCGCCCCAGGCTCTACCCTCAAAATATCCAGAAATCTTCCAACCCAGAGTTGGCAATAATACCACCATTCCAAATATCAGACCCTGTCCCCTACCTATGGTTGTGCCAACCTCCAGGTGGGCTTTGGAGCACTCTAGAATTACAACTATAGAGTTGCCAGCCTCCAGATGGTGCTGGAGATCTTCTGGAATTACAACTGATCTCCAGGCAACAGCGATCAGTTCCCGTGGAGAAAATGGCTGCTTTGGAGGGTGGACTCTATTGATTTATATCCTGCTGATGCCCCTCCCCTTCCCAAACCCCACTCTTCCCAGGCTCCACCTCCAAAATCTCCAGGAATTTCCCAGCCCAGAGCTGGTAACCCTAATTACAACTTATTTGCAGTCTACAAGGATTCGTTCACCTGGATAAAATTGCAGTTTCAGAGGGTGGATTCTATGGCATCATATTCTGTTGAACCTCCTCCCCTCCTCAAACCCCTCCCTCCTCAGGTCCCACCCCCTCAAATCTCCAGGAATTTCCCAGGTCAAAGCTGGCAATGCGAGGCCCAACTTCTCTTTGAAGAGGCTTGCCAGGTGCCTGCTGGTGGTGGACAAATTCCCAGAAGTTTGCCCTCTGCCTGCCAATTGCTGGCAATTGGCAGGGGGAGGCAAGCTGCCCGGTGATCACCTGCCACTGGCAGGCAACCCGGGAAAACAGGTGTTGCACGCACTCCCAGACAAGGTGTGGTGACATTTGAACCAGGGCCTGCGTTGATTAGAGACAGGGCAGATACTTGCTCAGGGCCTTGACCTCTGAGAAAATGGTCAGGGTTGATCTGTTTGGGCAGACTATCAAACAAGTAGGCCCAGCTCTGTTTCCAACCCTCCCCAATCTGCTCTCTGAGCTCAGCCTCTCTCAGTCTCACCCACACACTCATGCGCATCTTTGGGTGTTGCCCGTTGCCAGGGTCTATCCCAGTAGAAGGCCTTGCAGGTGTCACATTCTGGCCCAGCTGTGTTGTGCTGGCAATCACATTGGGGCACCCCGCCGTCTTTCCCAGCTGTGCACCGTGATGCATGCCCGTTGCATTTGCATCTGCCCCCGACCTGCAGCTCAGCCACCCCATAGGATGCCTCTCTTCTTCGCAGCCCCAGCGTCCGTGTTGAATGCATGCGGTCAAATGACACCCGGAGGTCTGTGGCAGTCACCCAGTCCTGGAGGACAGGACTATACTCAAACATCCTGGCTGAGGGACGGCCTGCTAGAGGCATAAAGGCTACCAATCCACCAGCTAGAGGCTTAGGGGCGGTTTGGGCATCAATGCAAGCCGCCTCATGCTCCATGGACTTCAAAATAACAGTGGTGGTTGGCAAGTGGTAGCGCCGCCGACAGTGCGCAGAAAAGAACTGAAAGGGCACCCAACTGCGTCCATAATCCATAGACTTGTAAATAGCCAGGGATTCTGGGCGTGGGGAACAGAATCGGAGAGCCACATAGAGAATCTCAACACGGCGTCCCAGTGCCAAAGTAAGTGTGGCATTGGCTGCCGGCTGGGACCACCAGCAGGTAGCGCCGCCATCCATGTCTGTGAGATATTCTGGTGGGTGGGAGTTTTCTTTGCAGCGCTGGCAGAATTTGGAGGCGGTGTCAGTTGAATCCCGGAAGGCGCACAATCGCCCAGGAGGCCTGCCGCATGTGCTGGACGCTTCCGCCAAACGCCCTGATGCCAGTTCAGACAGTTCCGGGAGGCAGTAGTGTGGATGTCGGTTGACATCATAGCAAGGGTCGTGGTGGGTATCAGAGGCAAGGCTGAGAAGGAATGGAAGGAAAACCACAAAGCCCCATGGGAAGTGAAGCATCTCTGGGGGGAGGGAGCCAGGAATCACGGATAACTATACATCACCTGGAAGACAAAGGGGGGAAACCATAGAATGGGTGTGTTAGGACCACTTGCAATTGGAAAAATAAGACCCCCCCCCTCGCCTCCCCTCACATCCCTGCCTACATCACCCGCATTTCCCCATCACCACAGAATATACTTTATCTCTGGAAGCATAGTATTTATAGTAAAATAAACGTCACTGTAATTGTTGGTGATGGAGCATGCCCTCAAGTCATAGCTGACTTATGGCGACCTCTGGTGGAGTTTTTATGGCAAGAGACTAATGGAGGTAGTTTGCCATTGCCTGGCTCTGCAATCCTAGTCTTTGCTGGAGGTCTCCTTTCCAATTACTAACCAAGGCCAGCCCTGCTTAGCTTCTGAGATATGACAAGATCAGGCTCACCTGAGCTATCCAGGTCAGGGTACTGTAATTTTCATTTGCATCTGAGGAAGTGAGCGCTGACTCACAAAAGCTCATGCTGGAATAAATGTTCATCTTTAAGATGCTGCCCCACTCTTGCTTTATTTAGCTTACAAGGCTACCCTTCTGGTGCAGGTGCGTGGAGCCTCCCTTTGTGGGGACACAGGTGAGTTCTTCTCACATGCACGTTTGTGCCTACCGAAACTTGAAAATATATGCATTTCCCTATCTACACAAAATTGCAACCACATAGAAGAGGAGGATTATGCACAGTGTGCTCTCTTGGTACACGAGGTAGGAGTGCCCAAAATGAAACAACTGAGAAGAGCTATGCCAAGCCTCCTGTCTGACACAGCCAGCCTCCCTGGGTCCCTAAAGATAAGTCATAAAGGAAGGCTCTGTTTGAACAAGGGCTCCCATTCCCAGCTAATTAACACTTGACAGTACTGGCTACAGCCTTTTGGGTGTCCACCATGCCCTTGGCAAATCAGGCTTGCACCATAGAGATGTGGGGTAGAGCAACCCACTTAGCTGCATCTGTGTTGTCCTGACACCTAGACAGCTAGCTTTCAGACATTTGGGGCCTGTGTGTCTAGGGTTTCCAGGTGTCCAGTTTTGGCCCAGACAGTCTGGTATTTTGGGGGACTGTCTGGGGAAAAAGTTCCCCAAATACCGGCCACCTGGCCCACTAGTTGCCTGGCCACCCAACCTCCTGTGGCTGTGCAGCGCTGCCACCTGGCTAGGAAAGTGGCCTACCATCCCAGGTGGCCTCCTGTGGCTGTGCGGTACCATCCAGAAGTGGTGCCTGGAAGGAGGGGGGGCAGCATGATGACATCACTTCCTACATTGACATCATCGTGCAGCTCAGAAGTCTGAGACCCCGCCTCTCCCCAGGGTCCAATATTAGGCCAGACCCAACCTGGCAACCCTAAGTGTGTCACTCTAGTCCTTCCTTAACTCTATGGTTCTGAAGGCCTTTAAAAAACTCCCTTTCCTGTCATATTTTGCCCCACTCTAAACAATGCCTCATTCTCCTGTTGTCATGGTTTTGTTACTGTTTTCTACCCTTGCACTGGGCACAGCCCAATCCAACCTCATCTGTTGCCAACTCTGGGTTGGGAAATTCCTGAAGATTCAGTGGTGGAGTGTGGGGAGGGCAGGGTTTGGGGAAGACCATAATGCCACAGAGTCTACCCTTCAAAATAGTCGTTTTCTCCAGTGGAACTGATCTCTGTTGTCTGGAGATCAGTTGTAATTCCAAGAGGACCTGGAGGATGGTAACTCCACTCATCTACAATGTGCAACTAATTCTGAGCCAATGCTCTGCCCCATCAGAGGGGAATGGCCACACCCTCATCCTAGAATTTAAATGGGATGTTCCTGCAGGTGGTCACCCTTGCTAATCAAGAGGCAGATGAATGCCTATCCGCCTTCCCAAGTGGTTACTCCACCTGTTCCCTACCCTATGATCCTTCATGAAAGAATCATTCATGCATGGGCGGACGCATGCACACACATCTCAACAACTTGCCGCAATCTCGAAACAGGGCCCAAAGACGCAAATAGATGAGAATTTAATGAGCGTGAGAAAGTAGTTTTAAACTCCCTTTTCACAGTAGAGGCACGAATGGGAATTAACCCAGTCCCAAGAGCAGGGCTGGGGTGGAAGGAGCAGAGCATGAGAGAGGAGGGGTAATAGGCAGTGAGGGGTTGCATCTGGCCTCTGGTGTGTAGGGAGGGGAACGCATTTGGGAGTGGTGTGTAGCTGACAATGACTGACGATAGATTGGGGAGTGCTAATTTGTGGGTTATGATAAGCCAAATTCTCAATTTTCCCTGCGTTCCAGCCTGCCAAGGGTTGAGTAAACATGGTGGTTCCCCAAGGGACCCACAACAATCACACTTCTGTGCAGGGAAGTGTGGCGAGTGAGATGTAGCAAGAAAGAGGACTCCCTCCAGTTTAGAAGTGGTCAGCTTCAGAATTGTGAGTTTCCCTAGCTTCAAGAAAAACTTCCTTCCAGGAGTATTTCTGACTTGCCACAACCTAGTAGCAATCCTGCTTCCAGTTCCCTGCTGCCTTGTCCAGGAAGCTGTCATAACATCTGGAGACACCCACTTGCTCCTTTTAGGGTAATCAGATGCAGCAACAATATCAGACAATTGTGCAGAAAAGAGAATTTCTGGCAGGTGCAGATTCCCTTGCTCAGTTGTGTGGTGACAAGCTGCGTCTTGTGAAATTTCCCATTCTCCACAATTATTTAAGGCCCAGGAGCTTTGGTCTCTGTTGTGTCCAATTACTCTCACTTCCTGGCAGCCCAAGAGCTCGGCAAGACTTCCCTCTTGTAGCCCTACAGAGGAGATGCATCTGCTCCCTATCCGTGAGATTTAATTTCTAAAGCCTACGCCAAAGACGACGAAACTTCACAAACAGCCATCCTAGTGCCTGAGTGCTAAAAAAAACTTGAAAGGGTATCCCCAAAAGTTTGGCTAAAGCCAAAAACAGGGAAACAGGTGGCAAAAAAATAGGGCATGCCCTTGGTACATAGAGACATCTGGAGTATGCACAGAAGGTGGGGAAGGAGCCCAGAGGAATCCAGCAAGTCAGAAAAGGGCAGAGTCAGGGTGGAATCTGGAGGCAAGGGGAGGATTTGATGGGGCAAGAATGAATGGGGCAGAATCTGATGGTGCATGAGTGGACCATGGCAGATCTTGTGCAGCAGAGCCTAGCAGAATCTAGACTTTTTTCAGATTTTTATTGATTACCCAATAGAATGCAACAGTATTGGTGAGGCCAATAAAACACAGGCTCCTGAAGAACCCCAGAGAGATGCTCAAGCCAAAGGCCTTTCGATGCTACTTGCAAAATTGCCCCACAGTACGAGAAGCAGAGAAGCTGCCCCAAGCCACGACCGTGTAATCTGCTTTTTTATGACATGGCCTAAACGAAGTTTGGGCTCCAGGCAAGGCAGTCAATTACGGTTTAGGCCAAGCCACTCCTTGAGGTCTGGCGGCCTTGGGATCTTGGTCTCAGATTTTACTCCCTTAATAGGGGGGATAATCCTTGGAAGAGAGGAAAATGAGGCCTCTGTCTTGTCTCTGATTTTCTTAATCGCTAATTGCTGGGGCGGGGGGGGGGGGGCTTTGATTATGGCGCATTCCTCAGCTGCCAGGGAGGTCTTTCTTTTCACGGTGTGTGGCTTCTTCTCACTGCCAGGCAGCTCCCTGTTCCCAGGCTTGGTAAGAGTCAGACTTTTCCCAACCATCCAGTGAAGGCTTCTTTTGCAGATACCACGTCTGGAGAGACCCCAGAGAATTCTACGGGTGAAATAAGTTGCAAGTGGTCATCACCATGCGTCTCCCCCCACCCTCAGAGATTCCATTGGGTGGGAGCCAACAAGAATGTGGTATCCTTCTCTGAAATTAGATGGCCCATTCTGACGTAACTAATTTTGATATGACTCTACGCAACTCATCAAAACAAGCACCTCAGAAGTGATGCCTTCTCATACCTGAGGCTTCATTGGAGCAAGGGCTGACTTGGCCTTGGCACTTGTTCTGAGTGCAAATGTTCAATGGAGAGGAGGGAAGAAAAAGAGAAGAGCCAACTAGATGGCAGGCAGCAGCTGCATAATATCTAGCTCCACAGGTATTTAAAGCCTGGGCATGAGGGTTCCCAACAGTGGCTTGGCAAATGCCAGGATACTTTAGGAGAGTGCTGCATGGTGACACTGGAGTTTAGGGAGGATGTGATGTCATTTCTGGGCAACACCCTCCTCTGGTCTCTATGGCCTTTACCATAGAGGAAATTTCTAGAGCCTCAGTATGTGGAGGCTGTTTAATCCTCCTGGTCCTCATTTCCTGAGGGACAGGAAATTGGGTTTGGGGACAGGTAATTCCCTGCCACAGATGGGCAATGGAAAGCTTACTGGCCATGCCCAAAGGTGCAGGCCCTTGGATGTTAGTGGAATGGCTCTTTGTCCTTCAGCTCTTAGCCTCCAGCTAGCAAGAAGTTCAGTCAGGAGAGAAAGGAAGACTTGATTTGTACTGGGAAGCCTTCACTTCCCCTTTCTCTTGCTTAGTTCTATTGTATTTTTATTTTTTGCATTGTAAGCTGCTTTGGTTCCTCACTGGGGAGAAAAGCAGGTTATAAAGAAATAAATAAATGCTGGAAAATGTGAAGCAATGATCATAAATTATTGAAGGGTACAGTCAGTGTCTGTTATACTTTACAAAGGAATGTAAACAAAAGAGACAGGTCACTGCTCCAAGGAGGTCACAGTGGGCATGTTGAGAGGAAGGGAAGGAAGAAGCGAGAAGCCATTGCAAGAAGGAATAATAAAGGAAAATGTCCCTGAGCATATGCAGAGTATAATTCCCTCAGCATTGAGCAAATGCAACTCATTGCCTACAGATCTGGGATTCAGGGACACAGCTGCTGGGATGTCTGGTTTCCATCCAGGCTTTTGTGCACTGACATATCTCTTCTTAAGAAGTTAAGCACAGGTGAGAGCTGTTTCTTCCATTAGTCTGAGCCAGTATGGCTGCCTTTATATCCTGTTTTGCTTCAAATGCTCAGAATCAATGTTTCCCCCTTCCTTTCCACTGTAACAAGTGAAACGTCCCAAATTCGATTTTATGCTCTTCTGTGAAACTCTAAACATCCCCATTGACAAGCTTTCTGCCTCAGCACCTGCCGTGTAAGGGGGGGGGCACTTTAAAGTGAAGCTTAATGGTGGTGGGGTAAGGGGCTGGTGGCTCTGCTGTTGCTGTTTAAAAATTGACATGGTCACTTAAGGCAGGAGGGGGGCAATTTCTTCTCTCTGTTCTCCCCTACAAAGAATACCCCCCTTTTCTTTTCCAGTAGCAAAGACTATCTTGACAAATTGGAGAATGGGTCGGAAAACATCTGGAATGTCAATAAATCATTTGTCAAACTTAAAACAAATGCCTTCCTTTAGGGAGGGAGGTGTGTGGGATGGTGAGATGTGGGGGGGCATAATGCACTAACACACTTCAAATCAGAAAACTCGATTTCTGTGAAAAATATTCAAGTTGAAAATCCAGGTAAAGCATGCATCCATAATAAGGCTACCGTGCCAATTGGGCTAGCGTGAGTATGTGTACAGTTTACCCAAAAGGAGTTTCAGTTGCTAAAATTCGCTTCTTGGGTAAGTTTGTTAAGCTCTGGGTTGTAGCCCCTCCTCTTCTGAAAGCAATGGGGCATAAAAGGAGGCTAGCATAGGAGCAGGCAGATGCCCATCTGGCTAGTGGGAATACATCACATTACCTCTCTCCACATGGGTCCTTTCTGGACAATTGCTTTATAAATTAGAATTGTTGCTAGACTGTTGCAATAGATCCAGGACTCTTTCCCCAAGGTAGCATTGCTATGCAAGGAAATGGCATTTTCTCTGCAATCAAGCCAAGGCATTTTGTTGCTTGGAAAATGCAAATTTACTAAAAATATGTAACTGCTTGGTAAAACTAAAACTCTCCGAGTTCTAGATCATTGAGGTATCTGAAAAAGGAATTGTGCAAGGACAGCTCTGACACTGATCAGCTCTTTTGCTCCAATCAGCTTTTTAGTTGAAAGACACCCTCCTGTGCAACTCAAAAGTGGATTGACAGCTCCCATATATGTGACTTACGGAGCTGACTGCAATCAGCCACTAGGGTTAGTTCTTGCTTAAAAGTAAGTAGCTTAATAAGTATCAATTACGTTTTATTATTTATACACATTTCTTTAGCTATGACCTTTCATAGAAACCATTCATAGAGATTTAATGGGTGAAAGGCAGATAGCATTTGCTCCAGAACTGAATTCAAGCCAGCAGAGCTTTTTTCAGCAGGAACGCGGTGGAACGGAGTTCCGGCACCTCTTGAAAATGGTCACGTGGCTGGTGGCCCCGCCCCCTGATCTCCAGTTTAGATTGCTCTCTGCGCCGAGTGGCAGGGAGGGCAACCTAAACTCCCCTCTGTCTGGAGATCAGGGGGCAGGGCCACCGGCCATGTGACCATTTTCGCCGAACCTCCTCCCTTGTTCCAGCTGACCCAAAGTGACGTTATTGTGTGGTGGTCCTGAGTTCCACCACCTCTTTTCCCAGAAAAAAAGCCCTGCAAGCCAGGATGAATCAGAGTCTACCCATGCAACTTGTTTTTAATTGGGAAAGCATCTCTGCTGAATTTCCTTACAAAGACTCGGCCACAGAGCCTGTGATGTAATAAAGGATCGCTTTCTTCACCCAAACCAGCTTATCTACTGACTTCATCATCCAAGGCTGTGCTGTAGACACTCCACCTACAGAAGGTAGGCAGGCGACTGCCAGAGACAAGGCCTTCTCTGTGGTGACACCACAGTGTCTAGAATCTTCCATTCTAGATATGGCCATCAGATACCAACATAGATTTGTTTTGTTTTTCTTGTCCTCCTGCACCTTTGAGAGTGAATAACACCTACCTGTTTATTTTTACTGCTGCTTATTAATTCATTTTTGGATCCTTAGATTGTAGCTAGGGTTGCCAACCCTGAGTTGGGAAATTCCTGGAGATTTTGAAGGTGGGCCTGGAGAGGACGGTTGTTTGGGGAAGTGACGGAACTCAGCAGGGCATAATGCCATAGAGTCTGCCCTCCAAAGCAGCCATTTTCTCCAGGAGAACTGATCTCTGTCAGCTGGGGATCTGTTGGAATTCTGGGAGATCTCTAGTGAGCGCCTGGAGTTCGGCAACCAAAATTGTAGCATTTTAAACGTTTTTTTTTTAATTAGTATTTCTTGAGTGTTGAATTCTATCACCTTTTCTGCTCATATTCACCTTATTTCCCTCCTCACTACAGGCCGCATCTCTCGTCATGGCTTTTGTCAACATGGGCCCTGTAATCCCTGGAATAACCTTTTCAGTGTTCCTCTCTTCCCCATTTCACCAGCAGAAAAACCGGTAGGATCCAACACTGTGTTGTTTAAAATGGATTGCAAAAAAACACTTTAAGGCTAATGTTGGTGGTAGAAAGGAAGGACAGTCCTTTTAAAGAACAGCCACTGTGCTCTGTCACGTGTGACAGAGTGGTTGATCACTATACAACGGTCACCAGTTCCTACCAGCCTGAAATTGGTAATGAGAAGGCTTCTAGGAGGAGAAAATGTGACATTTAGGAAGGCTGGCTCTCTGGCATTTATCTCTTTAGAAATTAAGCTGAGCTTAACTCATTTACATTTTTTGTGAGTGGATTTCCATTCTTGTTCGCAGCATTGAACTCAAGGGACTTGGTGTCTGGAGCTGCTTTATTTCACACTCACTTATCTCACAGAGTAGCTTTATTTCTTTGTTTCTTTTTCTGTGGGAATAAAGTTCCCTTTCAAGTTTTGGCTTGAAAGAGATTGTACAGCGTGTATACACAAAAACCTCCTCCTTCTGCAGTTTGGAGGGGAAAGTCAAATCCCCCAAGATTTGGAGAAGAAGATGTAAGCGGGGCTGGCTCATGTTGCATTGCTGCCCGGGGGTGGGGGGGCGGATTTTTCTGCCCCAAGTCTGCATATCTTTGAATGGTGGGAGAGAAGAGGATTTGTATAACTCTTTTCTTTTATTCCGTATGGGAACATCCAATGTCACCCAGAAGTTCTCCTCACTACAGCCTCTGTCCCACATGGCTTTTGTCCATGCATCCCATGCCCCCGGCATAGCCTTTTTTCTGTGGTCAGATGGGGATCCCACCTTCCCTTTACATCAGTGGAGAAGCTGGTTGGATCCAATCCTCTGTCTTCCTGAGGTCAGCTGTAGACCAAATAGTGCCCCAGGTAAGGAGTGTGTTTAGTGCCACCAGTATGTGACAAATCCCTTCCCAAGCCAGTATGAGAACCTGTAGCTAACTGAGCAATGGACTAGGCTCTGGGACTCCTTACTCTGCTGTGGAAGCTTGCTGGGTGCCCTTGGGCCAGTCATACTGTCTAAGCCTAACCTACCTCACAGGTTGTTGTGAGGAAAAAATAGAGGAGACAAAAATGATGTAAGCCACTTCGGGTCCCCAGCAGGGAGAAAAGCAGGATAATGAAGCATAAATATAAATAAACAAACAGTTTTTTAAAAGCCCAGCACCTCTAGTGGGCTTATGGATCACATGCCTTTAAATCCAGCCCACTCTGGTTCAGTGTCTTGAACCAGAGACCAGAACTGTTTCAGTTGCCAGAAAATGTGGAAATAAGCCTCATGCCTTTTGCGCCTCTACAGCCAAGCTGCTTGGCTTCTCTCTGAGGATTTGGCCTCCCCACCCCCCAAACAGATAGTTTTGAGGTCTCTCCAGGGAACAGAGCACTCGGAGTAAAAACCTGTCAGGGGTGTTTTGGGGATTCGTTCTGCATTAGCACTGGACATCAAAGTTGTCAATGACACAGGGCTTAAAATAAACTTAGGTGAAGCCAAGAGGAAAAAAATCCCCTGTAAACTGCCAGTCGGTAGGGGCAGGTGGCGGCTGATTCAAGCAATGCATGTTTGCTAGATTTTACACTTGGACACTTCGTTTGCATCCCGGAGGCCAGGTGGCTGGAGACAGTGCCGCTCCAGGAGAGGGTACGGGAAGCATAAATCAAAACTAAAAGCGACTCCCCTCCAGCTTCCCACATGAACTTCAGTTCTTGTGCACAGGCCTAGCTCTGTACTAATTCGTTACACATATGTTATGTCACCTTCTCCAAGCATGCAGAGTGTGCTGTTTTGGGCGCATCAACTCAGAAATAGAAGCAGGGGCACCACTTTGGAAGAGGGAAAGGGGAGCTCCTTCAATCCTTCCTTCATGTTTCAGGATACTTGGGATTAGGAATTTAGGAGCACCACTGATATCAATCTGGTCAACTCATGAACAAACCAACGGGTTGGATCCATACAGCATTTTCCTTCCTTCTTACCCAGTTCCCCTCCTCCTTGCAGCCTCCATCCTGTATAGCTTTTGTCCGTGCAGATCCCAGGATCCCCAGCATAACCTTTCTGGTGGCCAAAAAGGACCTCCTCCTCTCTGTTTCACCAGAAGAAAAGCTGGTTGGATCCAACCCAGCTAGTATACACATCTCAGAAAAATACAAATCCCCTTGCTTAAAGAACTCTTGTGTGTTTGCATTCACGTTAATAGTCTTTGCTAATAACATTGCTATAATAATTACAAGGTCTAAAAAAGTAGGCATAAGGAATTGTTTTAAAATATATGGGACTTCTTTTGCGCTTCAGTCTTCAGTATATCAAAGTCTGTTAAATTTTGATGTGAATTCCCCGCGCCCCACCCACTGAAATCTCTTTGCCCTTCCCTACTAGATCCTGAAACAGTTCTAGGAAATACTTGGTGACTGCTATTATCAAATACAAATAAGCTTCCTTCTTTTCTTCATAAATTGTTGTTGTTTATAGTCTGCCTTTCTCACAGATATCCAAGGTGGTTTATGTATGGAAATGTCCTTGATACTGTATGGAAATGCCCTTGATACCGATTGTACTAATCTCACACTATGTGATCTGCCTTGAATCTTAGTGAGAAAGGCAGACTACAAGTAAACAAATAAATAAATAAATAAATAAATAAATAACATGCTGCAAGTGAATGCAATATATTCAATAGCTAGGACATTCACAGAGCAAAAACACAATATGATCAACAGAAGAAAAGCGCAAGAGTCTAGTAGCACCTATAAGACTAATAAAATTTGTGGTAGGGTATAAGCTTTTGTGAGTCACACAGCTCACTTCTTCAGAAGTACTCTTTTCTACTGCTACAACAGATTAATACGGCTACCCATCTTGAAATATGATCAACAGTTAGGACATTCAATGAAAACAGATACAATAGGATATGGTAGCTGCAAATTTTGAAAACTAGCATAAAGCCAAACAATTCTTGCAGATATATGTTCTATTTTACTAAAAGTCTCGCAGTATGAATGTTGGTGAAAATCTATTAAAAGCCCCCAATTGAAGCTCTCTGAGGCATAGCCTATTTCTAGTCCGAAGTATAAAGTGCAGATATCTACAGCTCTTCCTTCACTCTCTGTTGAGAAGGTGGGGAATTCTGGTTCAATATGAGTACTTTCTCCCATTAGGACAAATATCGGCTATGAGGGAGGGCAATTTTTATTTGGGTAATGGCACAGGGCGTAAAGAGTTAATCCTTCCTGTTTCACGGCATGTCCCCCCATTCAAATTGGCTCTCACACCTGCTGCTATTTAAGATTAGAATAATTGTATAGAGGGCCAGTGACGGGTTCTCAAAATAATTTGCAGCTCGGCCTTGAAAGTCAGTGTTTCTCTGATGGCCAAGTGCAACACCCTGTCCATCGATTCACAGCCATTTGCCTACTTCAGATTTTTTCATATGAAAGTCAGGAAGTTCGAGGATTTCTTGTTTGTGCTACTGATTCACCCTACCTTCTTTCTATCGGAACAAAATAAAAGGATTCTGCAGGTTCAAGATTAGACAGATACATTATTTTGTCAAGTGACTTAAACAAACTGCAATCAGTGGGGCTTCCTGCTTGCCAAAATGCCTGTTTCTTTTCCCTTGCATGCTCTCTCTCTCTCTCTCTCTCTCTCTCTCTCTCACACACACACACACACACACACACACACACACACACACACACACACACACACACACACACACACACACACACACACACACACACACTCTTTTGGCTGTCATGATGACATCCTTTCCATGATGTCAGAATTTTTGGCATTAACTCCTCTTCTGAGGATATTCAGCTCTTGGCTCCCACTGGCGTGTCTCCGTTTCATCTCCTTTTGCTGCTATACCAAACTAAACTCATGAGGGACCAAGTGTTGTCGGAAACAAGGCTGCTCTTGACAGGGTCAGATAATACATCGACAAGCAAAATGGCAATTTTACAACCATTGGATAGCCAGCTCCTAACCTGGCACTCGCTCACCACAAACGAGACCTTCTGCACCACCCTTTCCACTCTGCGAAGTCACTACTAGTACTACTGTTCAATCGCTAAAGCAGATCTTGGAATATAGGTCTTGTATAAAACACACAAACACATAGTAGCGTGTCTGTTATGATGGTGATGGTGCATCTTATTCTCTGGAGAAGCAGCATATAAACTTCCCAAATATAACATTCTGATCCTCCCTCTTGTGTATTGAAAGTAATATGTCTTCTTGTATGCCTTAGGAAATTATATTTTTTTTCTTCAGAGTAAAAAGAAAGATATTTATCAGGTCGGGGTAATATTTACCCATGTAGAAAATGGCATTCCTTTATGGAAATCCTTAAGGTGTGACCAATCATGTCTTGCTTGTTGCTTTTATCCTCCTTTAACGTTTGTCCTTGACTTCCTGTGAGTCTCGTTTAAGATAGAATGCAAAACTCTGATTTAATAAAACGACCTATGGTTAGTGTGTTTATTTGGTGAGTTAGAGTCTGTCAAATGGGGCTCTGAAACCATATTTGAATTTGGTTTATTAACTATAGTCGGTCTTTAACTATGGTTTGGGATGATATACAAACATGGGCCGTTTCCAGACGGCTTACCGGCCCCCGGAACGTCGCGCCACGTTGCGGGGAAAATGCGAAATATTGCGTTTTCTCGCACGAGTTTTGCATGATGTCGCACAAAACTCGCGCGAGAAAACGCGATATTTCGCGTTTTCCCCGCAACGTGGTGCGACGTTCCGGGGGCCAGTAAGCCGTCTGGAAACGGCCATGGACATCTCGGCTTCTTCTCCAGTGAAGCCCTGAAAATCTCCCTAGGTAGGACGATCCAGAAAGTGCTCCAAAGGCCGTAACCTACATTCCAACTTCCAAAAAGGAATACAGAGGACCGTCTCCCTCCCTGTCCAATTTAAAGGGCTAGAGAGGAATATACTGGGAAAGGGCCACTTTTTGAAAAGTCCTTCAATTCACATCAAGTTCTCATAGAATGTAACACTCTCCCTCAATTTCTGAAAGATAAACTTGGCCGTTTTAACAGTCAGTAATTGTCAGTGTGTTAATGTTAGCATTATTTGGAATCTCTTGCAAGGCTGACCACCATCATCTGAATAAACAGCTCATTAGTGGAGGTTGTAATATGATCTGAATGTTATGAATACAGTATTTTCTTCATTGTTACATACAAGATGGGAACGGGCATGCTGAATAGACGAGTAAAGAATGTTTTGTAAGCTAGATAAACTCTGTGTGATTCAAAAACAGGTTGCAATTCGAGAAACTGTGCAATAAACTCTTATTTGCATCCATAGAAATCAGACAGGCTGGGAAAAGGAAGGAATTAGGCTGTTGAATCTTTAACTGCGAAATCATTGAAGGTGGGTTTTTTTGCCAATTCAAGGACACTGGCTCCGATCAGAATTAGGTAGAGAAGCCATTTGACTAATATATAGACATAGTTAAGGACCCCCTCCACTCCCACCCTGTTTTTTTCATACTCCCTGTGATAAAATTTCTTCCATGCACCTTTGTAAAATTCCCAGCTTTAGCAGGAAATGTCTGATTTGCATTGTGTTTCTGTTCAGAGGTTCCCCCAACCACACACTCAGAGACAGGAGACAAGGGAAGAAGCCCGAGGAACCACCGTGGGGGAAAGGGATGGTTTAGTTAGTAGGAGAACTGTAATTCTTCCTAGTGATGGCAGAAAGAACAAGGAAAGTTGGGAAAGATTTCTCATTTCTTTGGTGGGAGGAAAGACCTGGAAGAGAAAATGAAACCTGGGCCGAATCCACACTACCGTTGTTCTTGCGGCAGTTTTTCACTTCCGCAGCGCCATTCCTTCATCTGTTCACATGCATCGTCTCTGAAGCCGTCATTAATTCGGCATGGCGTCGCCACAGCCCATTGCACTTTCGCCGCGGGTTATCTTTTGATGAATAACTGCCCTCCGTTGAATTCCGAGCCTCTCTTGACCCGCCTTCCAATTAAGGAGTAATTCTTCGCCTTTGTCCCCACCCCTTTTTTTAAAAAATAAAAGAGTACCGTGTTGATATGGCGACATCTCATCATATTAATCTCATTTTAAAAAAGTGGGCAGACCTCAAATATCAGAGGAACAATTTCATATGTTAATTCAATTTATATATTGGGGGGGGCATCCACATGATACTGAAATCATGGCTCATGTTACGCCCCAACACGGACTGTGCCGACGAGTTAGGCACAGATGTCAATTTTCCAAAGACAAAATGAAGCTCTGCTGTGGGATGCTGCTGTAGGTGATCGTGACCGCTCACCCATTCCCGGATGATTTCAACCAGCATGCAGGCTGTGATGTTCCGAATGCTCACCGTAAGTGTCTCGGGTGATTTTTTAAAAATATATTATATTAATGGTGTCGTTGTACCATTGAACCAGGATGCTTACTCGTCGATATAGCGTCAATTTGTCCTTTTAAAAAAAAACAAAAACGCGGGGCCGTTTGGGTTTTTCCCGCCCCTTTACCCGTCTTTTTGAAAGGGGATGTGATCAACGGATTGCGCAGGAGAAGCGCTATTCAAAGGGTGATGTGGACAAACAAGCAAAGAATGCGCAATAACAGATGGAGCAATCATTGCACAAGAAAAGCGGGAGCTAAGGTAGTGTGGAATCGGCCCTGGTAATTTGGAACTTGAACGTATCTGGTATTTTCTTCACCGAGAGCCCATTTTATCACCCTCATGATAATGTTTTTTTAAAAAACATTCTATCTTTCCCAAACATTGGCCATCACTTCTTGTTGCACTAAAACCTGTCCCGTCCTCATCCCACCAAAACCACACCAGACTCCACTTCTAAACCAGATAAGACTGCCCCCACCCTATCGTCGGCTTTATTTACTGGCCAGATACTTTAAAAATCTCAAGCTAGCAACCTTAGTGGCAGGAAGATCTAGCCTAGCCCTTTTAAATTGTCAGCTTCTTTGTGAACAGATACTCCCGGAGGTGGGCATTTTCACCTGGGAAACTCACCGAAGAAGCCTCCCTGCTCTCCCCACCATGTGCTGGTTTTCTGCTACACACTGATGCTTCCATGGCTGCATTGGGGGGAGGGGGATAAAAAATTGATGACAGACAGCACATCATGTGTAGTTTGGTGCTACAGCTGTAGAGGCAATGCTAAGCAGGTAAGCTCAGAAGGAAGCCCAATTTTATTCAATGGGGTTTGCTACTGGAACAGTGTTCTTAAGATTGCAGTGTCAGTGGTCCCAATCCAGTACAGATTTAAGTAAGCCCATTGATTTTTTTCCCGTTTGCAAAAATATCTTTGCGTGATTACTAGTTGTTCATCATTTTTATGGAGCATCTGTATTTTGGAAGCTTTGTTTGTAATAAATAGAAAACTTATTACAGACGAGAGTGAGTCCATATTTTCTCATTGGACAACTGCAAGTTTCACATGAAAAATGATGAATCAAAGAAGTAATATTTATCACTGTGATGGGTTGAGTGAGATGCAGCATCTTCTATCGAAATAACATCTACATTACCACTGGCCTCACACCACTTCAGTGCCAAAGAGGGTAATTTCCTTGGGTCTTGGAGGAGGCAGGAAAATACCATGCATCCTGCTTTCTGTTCCTTAGAGGAAGGGGAGGAGAACATGCGACAAAGTATAAAGAAAATATTCTAGCAAATAACGAACATTTCAGGGAAACTGGAGTTGATCTTTCTTGACACCCCATAAACCCTGCCCCAGTTTATAAGAAAGTTATCATTTTAAGTCTTTGATGTGCTGTCTGTTGCTTTGCTGATGCAGGAAGTAGCTGAATGGTCCATAATTTCCTTGGTGAAAAAGAGCACCCTTATACATACATTGATATAGAACAAGAGTTTGTACATCCAAGTGTTGTATTGTTAGATTGGTGGAGACAATTAGTAAATAGTGTTCTGATTTCAAATCCGCAGAGGTTTCTTCAGAAGCACAGCACTACGGTGGGCTTTTCCCACTCTGGTTTTGAAAGATCTTCTCAGGAGTAAAAGGCACTGGGTTAGATCCAGCCAGTTTTTCCATGGTAAAAGGACAAAGGCTACCAAAAAAGGCTATGCTGGAATCTGCATGAACAAAAAAACAGTGCGATAGAGGCTGTAATAAGGAGGGGAATTACGCAAGGTTTAGTGAAATAGCTGGCTGGATCCAACCCATTGTGCTGTAAAATTGGTAACTTGAAGGAAATGTGACAAAGCTGGTTATGCTTATGGAAATTCTAACACTGTCCATTTTTCATCTAGTCTTTACCAATGGAAGGTCATGAATGCAACATCACTGTTCTTGAAAGGAACATTACAGCTTCCTTTTGAGTTAAAGGGATTTTTAAACATTAGCACACATGAAATGCCTTTGAATTCTTGACAACATTATACGAATGCTAAATATTTATATTAGTAGTATTATTGCCAAGTACTGTTTGGTATTTCATTATAGCTTGATATTTTACTATTGCCTGTTTTTATATGTGTTTATAATCAATTTGTAGACCACTCTGAACATGGGATAGAACCAGGGCCTTTTTTCAGCAGGAACGCGGTGGAACGGAGTTCCGGCACCTCTTGAAAATGGTCACATGGTCGGTGGCCCCACCCCCTGATCTCCAGACAGAGAGGAGTTTAGATTGCCCTCCACGCAGCGGAGCAGAGGGCAATCTCAACTCCCCTCTGTCTAGAGATCAGGGGGCGGGGCCACCGACCATGTGACCCTTTTCGCCAAGGGCGATTTAAACTTTAAAAAACTCCCCCCTTGTTCCAGCTGACCCAAAGTGACATCAATGTGTGGTCCTGAGTTCCACCACTGAGTTCCACCACTTCTTTTCACAGAAAAAAAGCCCTGGATAGAGCAGTGTATAAATGTTTTAAACAAATCAAAATACAATATGCTGGGGAGGGAGGGGGAAACCAGTATCTTCTTAGTAATTGCGAACACAAACATTATCCATTACTGGTGGGTGTTGTGTTCTTGCTTCTCCTTTTATGTAATATAATCCGCAGAAACATTTACTAAGTTTTGGAATCCCCAAAGCAACATTAGATTACCTCTGACCTTATATAAATAAATTATTGCCAGATGACAGGGGAAACGCTCATACCTCTAAATAACCAAACATCTTCATTTGCTAGCCAGTAAAGTCACACCAAGTCTTTGGCGTAGACCTGAAGTAACAAAGGGGTGGGGGGAGCATGTCTCAGCACACAAAACATCCAAACATTTCACTGTCCCGCTGTCTATGAAATATATGTGCCACAGTAGTGCATGGCTTTCACATATGGGTTGCTGTTATATAAAAATCTTGAGCCCATTCTCTTCCTTGGTGGATAGCAAAACCTGCAGAGTCACAGGTTTGAGGGTGAAGGAGGGGGTAAAAACAAAGAAAAAATGAGAGTAGACAGGGCTTTTTTTCAGCTGGAACACGGTGGAACGGAGTTCCAGAATCTCTTGAAAATGGTCACATGGCTGGTGGCCCCTCCCCCTGAGAGTAGATATCCCTCAAAACACATCCCCTTATTTGGAATCAACTGATTTGAAATAATTGTCTTTCCCACTGCACACAGCTCCACACAAAAGCACTTTCCACAAAACCCACACTTGCCACTTTTCAAACACATTTAGTTTTAAAGTTCAGATGAGACTTTAAATTGCAGTTGAAATTATGATTCCAGTAGGATAGCCATGTTAGTCTATTATAGCAAAACAAAAGTCCAGTGGCACCTTGAAGCCTATTTATTTCAGTACGAGCTTTCGAGAGAGCTCACTTCCTCAGAAGCAGTGAGAGAAGAAAGAAAATCATTTTCCTCATTGTTATAGAAAACTACAGAAGTGAAGGGGGGAAGATGGAGGAGTTGAACAGAATAAAATAGGTGATATTCTTTCTGTGGGGATACTTATTCCTCTTTCCCCACCCTCTTCTGCCATATTCTGTTAAAAAAAATTAGAAAAATGATTTTCTTTATTCCCATTATATCTGAGGAAATGAGCTCTTATGCAGAAAAGCTCATACCAGAATAAATGTTGATATAGTCTTTAAGGTGCCACTGGACTTCAGTTTTGTTAAGCTGAAATGAGGTACATTATGTGATTTTGATGGCTTCTGGAGACCGAGCCTCTCCTTCAGTCTCCACCAAGTTGCAAACAGCTTAGCGAGGTTACCATCAGGTGGCAACCAACTCAGTTTTATTCCTCTACACAGAACTGCTTGTTTCTCATGCAAGTCACTCTTTCTATTGTCATTTCAATGGAGAACTGCCTCCCTCCATGCACAACCTGCCTGTCTTGTGTGGTTATTCTTAAACTATGTGCTGCATATGTGGCATATGTGCCACAAGAATAAAATCAAAGGCATTTATGAGCTGCAAACAAAATCCACAGCAAATATTGCCTGCTGCATCTCTACTTGATTTGTTCTTTCCTTGCCTTCATCTAGTCAGCCTTCACAGAACTCTCAGTGGCGGTGATTCCGCCATATCTTTACATGGTGGGAAAGAATAATCCAATCATTCCTGATCAAGGGTCATTTCGTAGAAAAAAAGCGGGAGGAACTCATTAGCATGACTTATTAGCATATGCCACACCCCTTGTCATCACCGGAAGTGTGTCATTAGCATAACTGATTTGCATATGCCACACCCTCTGACATCACCTATCCTGGCTGTTTTGGACCCGATCCTGGCCATTCAGGGCTGAAATTGGGCCCAAAATGGCAAAAAGGGGCTGAAAAGGGGCCCCAAATGGTCAGGATTGGGCCACTGCTGAGTGGGAGAGTGATCCACCACCCGTCAGAGGCCCGATCTGGGCCGTTTTGGCCCCAATCCAAGCTGAAATGGGCCCAAAATGGCTGAGAGTCAGGTGGGTGGGGCCACCTGACCTCTTTGGGGAACTGCCAGAACTGCGTTCCTGTGAGTTCCCCCTTGAAATGAGCCCTGTTCCTGATACAGAGATGCACCAAAATTACCAACCCACACATGAGGCGTCTGCTTCACCTCCGCATCAGTTTCTGTTCTGGAATGTGTCCTTGCAGTTGACATGCTCAGAACAATAACACAACACAGCAGACGCTCGGGGAGACAGCTTTTCCACAGACAGATAACTCTTACTTTTTCATAGTCTAAAAATAAAGCAGTGAGTAAAATAACCATCCATTTTTAATTCAGATAAAAGTGTCTCCCAACTATCAGAAGCCTTGAGAAACAGTGCAATAGGGAACCAACCTCTCTATAGTGCCTTTTCCTTCCTTTCAGCAAATGTCTTTACAATTCCTTAACTGGAATTCATTTAATGTTTTAGATTCCCCCTCCCCATTTCTCCTCCATTCTTAATATTTGCCTGTCTTTATCTGAAATGCTGATGGGTTTTCTATCTTTCTGCTTCACTGTCATGTAAACTTGTTTTTCTTTTCCTCTGATGTTCGGTTTATCAATGACTGGTTTAAAATAATTATCAACCTCAAGCTTGTATTAATATGAATTTCTTTATTGATTTCTGATGCTCAGCCTCAGACAGGCCTGCTAACTTGGAGAAACAAAACCTAATGACCAACTCTCCGAAAGTACAACATCTCATAGGGAGAAAGAGAGACACACTCACTTCCCTTCTGTTTAAAAAGAAACAACCAACATTGTCATGCACAGATTTCTGGAATGTTATAATGTGATATAGATGCAGAGAAGTTAGCCGTGTTAGTCTGTGGTAGCAAAATCAAAAAGAGTCCAGTAGCACCTTTAAGACTAACCAATTTTATTTTAGCATAAGCTTTCGAGAATCAAGTTCTCTTCATCAGATGCCTGATGAAGAGAACTTGATTCTCGAAAGCTTATGCTAAAATAAAATTGGTTAGTCTTAAAGGTGCTACTGGACTCTTTTTGATAATGTGATATGGTATTGTCAGTAAAGTATCTATAACAGAAAGAGGGCTATAGCTGAGACAACAATCAGAATTATTTCAGGTGGAGTCTGTTCTCTAGTTCTTTTGATTCTTTGGGCTAAATTTTGATCTTTTTCGTTCTCTGCCTTGGCTTTGCAATGTCTGTTATGACTGAGACAGATAGAAACACACACACACACACACACACAGAATACTATGCTTTTTGAATAATCCAGGCATATTCTAAACTTGTGGATGTCCCTAAGGATGTGCCTGTACTTACAGCTGGCCTGAGATGGTGTTCATGGATGAATGGCATCAGATTTTCCAAGAACTGACCCTCTGTTTTCAAATGTGCACTAATTATTCTTGTTATCATTACCCCACTAGCCACTTTAGCAACTTGATGAATCGTTAACTTTTAATTTGTAACAAGATAATGAATGTGACGGCAATTACTTTGGGTCCCACATTATGGATGCTAATTGAAACAAACTTTTCTGAGACCAAAGGGAGATTCTGTCTGCTTAGATCTCTCCCACTGAAAACCAGAGGGTTTCCATCAGGGTTTTGTTAAGCTTCGAATTTTTTAGGGCAGGGTCTGGATTATCCCACCCCCTCAAATGTAAAAGCAATCCAGGGTGCTGAGCAGCTTTCATCATAACAAACAAAACAGGACTGCATATATGCAGAAGACAGGTAGCTAAAAGAAATCTGTATTTTTTAAGAAAACCATGTACTGTGTAACTCCCCCTAAATATGAATCGTTCAGCCTCAGGCACTTTTAGAGAGTTAGTTTATTCCAGATTATGCAGTTGCCTGTTGATCCTATCAAAGGTCTGCAAGTCTTTTTTGAAAGGGAAAACATTGCATTAGTGTTGAAAACTACTGCCTGTTGCCATGATACTGATTACTAGTAGATGGCAAAAACCCGCAGTCGTTTCTATTGAGAAATGGTTACGTAAAGCACAGAAAATAGCTGAAGCCCTAAAACCGGCACTATGAATCAAGTCCCATTGAAAGCTAGGCAATGTTTTCCATGTCCATAATTTAGACTGAGATGGAAATTACAGAGGTTTTGTAATGGAGATATCTAATGGTGAAGCGAGATACTTCAAGGGCTTCTTCTCTCTTTGTTGCATTTTCAGCAGAATAAAGCATAACATAAACATAATATGCACAATAGTTACTCAGTGTTTTCAGGGTGATTTGAATCTAAACGGCCAGTACCATTTGCTCTGGCACATTAAAAGGGAAACCAAAATAAATGTGGGAAATTGTACCAGTGCTTCCACATCTCTATATTAAAACACAGCAACATCCCCAAGCAAGCCCCTCAGCTGATGAAACAAGATGTCTTTATCATACAGCCATGCAAGTCTGTCTGATTGTTCATCTTTTCTGTTAATTCAGTGGAATACACATACAAATTTTACAGTTCTTAAGGCATTGGGATGGAAAGATTTTGAAATTGGCTGCCTGTTCAGGCAATAAAAACTGTTTGCATTTAAAATAGCCATTGTTTAAAAAAACATGTGAGTAAGAGGAAAACATTTTACTGGCTAATGGATTTGAGGGTATATTCTTCAAACATTTCCCTTTCCCTTTCCAGATTGTGTCTATCCATCAGTGGCCTTTGTCAAAGAATCCCTGCAAACTGCAGTGGATTCTGGGATTCTTAGTGGTACATGGAATACCAGCATGGTCTCTTGCTCTGTGTGAATTGCAAACTGCAACCTAGTTCACACCAAAAGTCTCGTAGTTGCACATTATAAGAATCGGTGGAAGCAAATAAGCTGTCTTTTATGGAAACTGCTCCACCATTTGTGATCATTTCAGTAAGAAATTCCAGACAAGCCTCCCCCCTTGCCTGCCTAGAACACAGTTTGAAAACCAGTAGTGTAAGGAGGGCTACTTCAGAAGCTTCCTCTGTCATAGATGCCATGGACAGCCATAGTCAAGTCACTCTCGGCTTCAACTCCTCTTTGTAATATAGTAATACAAATGCCTACCTGACAAGACTGGGGGCGTTGCAAGGATGGCAAAAAGACTTGTAAAAGGAGTAAGTAAATGGTAGAAACAACAACACAACCCCCAAATAGTATCTGCTGTTGAAGTAAAACTGAGGAGCCGATAAGCCACAGGGCCCTGGTACTATTGACCTTGATGATAAGCCATAATTATTATACATGCTTTGAAAAGAGCCCAGTGACGGCCCTCCATAGGTAGTCACCTATTATAGAAAGCTCTACACTTGTGAATGTACAGTACAACAAGGCTATGACTGTCTATACATATACATGTTCCCTTTTGCCATCTTTTCTCTTATGAGTATTTTCTCCTACTATTCTAAGTAGATACAGTTCCCTGTTTTCTCAGTGTGCAGGCTAGGTACCTAACTTGTATTTAATGCAGCAGCATATTCTTCAAATACCACCTTTCCTCAATGTGGTACCAGGATGAAGAGTTCGGGGGGAGGGAGGATGTAGTATTTTGAGATGATCTGAAACCTGCTGCAGGCTGGGGGCTTTTCCATCATGCCCAGAATACTCTCTCCCCACCATTTTGTAGGGAACATCCAGCTGATGAAGAGTTCTGAGAAATTCAAATGCTTGTTATATCATTTTGAGGTATTTTAGTTGCAACTTCTTTTTTGGGAGTTGTCCTTTGGAACAATCTGCCTACCTATCAACTTTATAAACAAATGTGGGTGTGTTTCCAGGCAATAGAAACATTTTGAATGTTTCTAAAACAATTAGTGGGCCATGCCAACAGTGTCTCTCTCCACATGAAAACGACGGGTTGGATCCTATCAGTTTTTCAGCTTGATCTTGCCCTATTCCCTTCCTTCTTATTGTCCTGGAGCCACTTGACTTTTGTCCACAGGGGTACCATGATTTCTGGAGTACCCTTCTGGGTGTTTAAAAATGGGCCCCCTCCTCCTGCTTTTGCCAGAAAGAAACCGAGTAGGATCCAACCCGGTATCTTTCAGCTTATCATTTTCAAGATCACTTTGAGGATGCATTCTTAAACCTGACATAAAATAAGCACATTTTAATGTTGTGTCTTGACAAATATCGAAGAGTCCTTGATTGCTTACCCATCTTTTTTACTCTTGCTTCACTGTAATTTGTTTTGTGATGAAAAATTTCTACTCAAGTTACATTTAGGTTAAAGAGTCTTGGCATTTAATCTATCTGCTCTTGGTGTCATTAAAACAAAATAGAAAATACTTGCAATCAAGCCGCAGATGTGAGTATCTATATAAAGCTGCTTATTTATACAGAACCAGGAGGGGGATATTTACCTAAATTCAAACAGCCTACATTTGGATGAGGAAACCTAACATAGTAAAAGCTGATCTATAAGCAGCAACAGGAAACATTTTGAAAAACCAGATTGTAAATTTCTGAGATAAAACCCTTCACAGTTTCAAAATCTTTTCTTTTTCCCCCCACTGGATAAATTTCACACCAGTGAGCTTTCAATTCCAGTGAATTCAAATCTGGTAGAAGATTGGGGATTTCCCAAACACTGGAGGGGGGCGGAATGTCCATTGCAAAAGGGAGGAAATGATAGCCTTTTCATCGATTTTCATGTATGATCACAAGGGTGTGTGAACTACTGAGTACAAACAGTCAATATTTGATCTGCCAAAACATAATTCTCCCATCAAAATTGTTTTTAAAAAAATAGATCTAAAAAAACAAATTCTGTGTAAATGTATGGAATATTTATGAGAATTTGCTACTGCCTATTTCAACTGTAACCCTCCACCGTAGCAATACAGAATCCATTGCACCAAAAGCAACTACTTCACATCAACATACAGCTTCCACGGCCGAAGCCATTGCACACATTTCCTGAATATTCAGCCCAGCTCCTAATCTCTTTATGAGCTGCAGAGCAGGTAATTAAACAAAGCGTTGTACAGAAGGTCGCAATAATTTCAGCATGTCACTTGGGACAATTCCAGATTTCTTTGCACTGTGTAGATGATAGAGGGATGGGAAACAAAGGATTTGCGGGTTCCTGAGATTCAAACATTTTAGGGAAACTTCCCCCCAACAAGCGTTTCCAGAAGGCTCACAAAGCGCCCTCCCCAGCTCTCCCTAAAATTGTCACTGAAACTAGAAATATAAACAAAGATTATGCCATTTTCTAGAAAGCTGTTTTCTTTGCCTGGCATCTCTTACGTAATTTATTGTCCAATGTCTGTTGCAAATATGGATATATTTAGCAATATAAGTGCCGGCATGTTAGTTGTCTCAATAGCTTGACTAACCTTTATCTAATTTTTCTTGCCTGCGTCAGCTCTAAAATATTACGGATTCGTTTGGATAATGCTGCAATATAAACATTGCTGGCTTTAGGTGACACACATCACATATTCCAATAACCGTGTCTGCTTTCTGTTTCGTTTGTTAGCTGGGGTATTATCTATAGCCCATTATACTACAAACCATCGGCAAGGCCGATATAATGCAGATAATGTATACACATGAATGCTGCAGACTTTGCTGTCTTAAATATTTTCTCTGATCGCATTTTTCGGTTTCGGCTGCTTAGGCAGGCTGTGCTAGAATTTATCATGCATTAGGGAAAAGAATGCAGGAAAACGATGTGATACAATAACATAGTGACACAATACAGTGATGATTGCAAACCAACCTTTTCTCCCCCCTGATTGCCGTGTCTGGAGTACCTCGTCCACCACTCTCCCCGCCGAGGTTTCTGGAATCCGATATCAGCTGGGCTGGAGTTTCTTAAAAATGAAACCCTCTTTGCTGGGAGTTTATGAGGAAGTTTGGTGAGTTTTACAAGCCCTTGTATAAATGGCAGGCAGTCACCCCCGTCAAAATAAGATCCGATCCACTGATGGAAAAAGGGAAACAGAGCCTCCAAAGATCTGTGAAAGCATTAGTCAGCTAAGCAAATTTTGATATTCAGATTTCTCGCCCAGGGCTGGACCCATGAGCCACTGGTGGTGAAAGAGGGTTCGAGAACTCTGTGGCTTTGATTTGTGGGTGTTACTTTCCCTGGTAGCAAGGGACAGAGTGAGTTGGCTTCTGACAGTGATGAACAGTGTGTCAAGGAGATGGGATAAGCGCACAGACAAGACAGATGCCCAAACACATGCAGACAGGTGGGTAAGTAAAGAGGGGGAGACAAACACAAATGGGAACATACACACCCCACATACACATTGTAGACCCCAGAAACTTACACAGAACATCAGCAATACAAATATAGCCATGAGTACAAGACCCACATAGGGAGAGAAATCACAGCTTTGTTTTCCAGATTATTTTGACTCCTGAGGAAGAAGTATAAGGCTTAAATACTGTGGGGTGGGGAGTCATGATCTCACAAGGATATTTTACATGTACATTACCAGGGGGATATCTCCTGGTAGCACACGTTCTGCCTCAGAAAGTACAACGTTGTAAAGCAATCCAGTATAACTTAAGGCCCAGAATGTCAAAGGCAGCTCACAACCAAACGTGTTACATTTGTTGCCTATTTGAGACAGTACAAAGAAGGCTGTTGAAAACTAGGCCACAGCACATAGCTAGTAGGCCAAGCTCATGCCTATTTTAGGTTTTTTACTTTGTGGAAGTTTAACCAAAGAACTATGGACAAGGCAGTTCGCTGTGAGAAGTTACTTTTATTGCTGACTAGGACTGGCTCTGAAGACAGGTCCATCCATGACCCAGTCTGTATACCAAGCCTGCCATATGCTAACTCCTGATAATGTGGAGAATTTTCATGATAGCACTAGAAATTGCTGTCAGTTTCTGTCACCAATGTGAAACCTTCCCTACTGTCAGAAGTTTCTACATGGCAGGCAGACATTACACGCAGCTCCCAAAGAGCCCTTCAGAGCAGTTTCCTTGTCTAGTTCTTCTGACCTCCTCACCCAGAGAAGGGTATTGCCTTTCAAAGAACAGTCACACTCTCAACTAAACCTATAATCCCCTAGGTTTATGATTGTGTGAACAAATACACAGTCTGGGACCAAGAAGTAGGAGGAGATATAAAATATGAAGAACTAGAAACACAAATGCAAGGCGATGAAAGAGAAAACTATAGTTTTCTAGACAGCAGGTTAAATCTGGGAAGAGGTCTGCCTGTACCCTGTACACAAAATATTGGAGATATATTTTTATTTATGTCATTTATAGTCCGCCTTTCTCACTGAGACTCAAGGTGAATTACACAGTATGAGATTAGTACAATTCATATTAAGGACATTTCCATACAGTGTCAAGGACATTTCCATAAACAATGTCATAGGGTAAATAAATACAAGTTTACAAAGACAGCATTAGCAAGGATCCAATACAGAGTTGAAGAAATGCTGAAACAGAACATAATCAATTCTAGGACTGACATTAGACAATATGAAGCACAGGTAGTACATAGGAATATATATTTAAAACAACAGATAATATGTAAGGCAACATAGTGGTGAAGTGTATGGTCCCTCCCTAATTCATTAGCGAAGCATCTTCAAGAATAGAAATAAAACAAGTTTGAACATACAGGCAGCCATGGCCAAACTTACCTGGCTTATACAAATAAAAGAAGATAGAGAGCAAATCTGTATATAGACTGATAGAATACATTTGTTTATTATTGGAATAAGCCAGTGAATTGGATCTAATGACTCTGTTACAAGAAAACTCCCTTTGTGGAAAGGAGTCATTGGCTCCAACCCGGTATCTTCAAAAGTAGTATATATATTTGGGTTCATTTGAGTGGATCTATAATATTTATACATTTACTTTGTGTCCTATATTTATTTTCTATTTATATAAAACATGATGAGTAACAAATTTTAACTTTAAAAAGCTAATTTCATTAGGGAAAATCAATGGGCTTAGACTGGAGTAACTCTTAGGATTTCACGGATGTGGTGAGAATTTCTGCCTGGATCTGATCCCACAGGAAGACACTGGTCCTTGCTCAAGTCAGCCCTGTACCAAAGGCATGTAATGAGTGCAAACTAGCTGTTCTGTCCCTAGCACTGATATAAAGTTCTTGCTAGGAGTGATGTACTCAGCACAGAAAAGTTCTTAACCAAAACTAGAAGCTTTATTAAAAGGCAAAAGAGAATGACAAGGTAGCGGTGGGGCAAGGCACCAGTCCTGGGCCTGCCCCCACCAGGCACTAGACACTCGAAAGATAGACAGATACACAGGCATGCAAGACACAAACTACAAGACAGAGATACTACAATGTCCTTTCCCCCAATCCATCGAGAGCTCTCATGACCCCCCCTTGCAAGGCGCAGGACCCAACAGGTCTATGCATCCTGGCAAGAGGAAGGTACCCAGTGCTCTGTGCTGCCCTCTTTTATAGGCAAAATTCAAAGGAATGCATAGTTTGACCACCTCATCACTTGCGTCAAACTTTGTTCTTCGGAGGTAGTTCTGATGTGGAGATGTTGGAAGGCCATCAATCAGGACATTCCCTTCTTCAAGATGGACAGCTAACCTGATATACATTCTAGCTAAAGTTATAAGTTACAAAAGGAATTTTCACACTTTGCCAGCCCCCAACTTGGGTCACTCTGTTCCTCTCTGAGATAGCAACAACTCCGGTGCTTATCCTGTTCTGTTACAATTTACATGCGAAGGCCAATTAGTAGCTGTTCTATGGCTTTATCTGGTTTCTGTCACAAAGGGTGGATTCTTCTGCCAGCCCTCAAGAAACGAAACTTAACTTTGTGAGAGAGCCTTTGGAAGATTTCTAGCCAAGCTGATGCTGGTTCCCTGGGCCGGCTCCATCCCAATTCTAAAATTCTGTCCACAACGGATTATTTCTATGAGCTGCAGAGGTTATAGTTTCCCCCGTTCAATATTGCAGCCACTTGTTCTGGGATCTAATTCAGCTGCAGACGTTTGGTGCAGAGACTGAAATTTAATGGCTGGCACTCAGAGCATTCTCAAGCAAATTCTCCTAATTATAATGGACACTTCACAAATATCTTTTTTTTTTAATAACAGTGTCGCAGCAAAGCTCAGAGAAATGGTTGGCCACTTTTTATTTCCTCGCTGCTGTATTTCTTAACGTGAAACGTATTCGTTTTCTTGAGTGGCGGACGATGCATGTGTCAGAATCAGAAGACGGAAGAAGGCCTTGCTTTAGCGTGGCCAAGCTTTAAAATAACTTGCTTTTCTCAAACCTGAAAAGATGTCTTTTCTACTGATGCGTCATGGTGGCTCACCATTAATTATGAACGTAGCACACAGGCTTTGATTTCATCCTGCAAAGTGAGTTTCCAAAGAAAGGTGTTAAGTTTTCCCACTTAGTAAGAATGCAACATTATTAAAGTACGGCAGTAAGAAAGCTGAGTAAAGGAACCACGATGACCTGTCCCTGGAAAAATCACTCTCCCTATTTTTGCCATTTAGAGAATTTGTAAAAGATGCTAGCATTATTTTTAGTGTTCAGGTCTCTCCCTGCTGCCTCTAGAAATTAAATTTCCTGGAGGGGGCTGGGTAGATTTGGTTGGATGCATCTTGTTTGTAATTCAGTCTAAATAAATGCAAATACATGAATACCAAAGAGTCAGGCAGAAAGCATACTGTTCCTGCACATGCTGTGGAAGCTCAATTTGAACTGGTAAGAGATTGTAAAACAGTTTAAACACAAACCCAGCCACACCCAGCTAACAAAACGTACTGCATCTAGTGAAGCAAGCTCCATCTTTCAAGAGCTTATGCAGTGATAGGTTTGGTTAGTCTTTAAGGTGCCATCCTGTTTAATTTTGCTGCAACAGACTAACACAGCTTGCCCCCTCTGGATTAAAACAATTCGGTTTCCTAGCCCCTATAGAACAAATACCTTCTTGAGTTTTGAAACAGCACTGATTAGGTACTGCAGTGCAAATTAATTCTACGCACAGCTGAGGGAGTCAAGCTTTTGACAATGCGTAATGTTGAAGGAATCATGCAGAGTCCCTTGCTAGGAGCGGGAGTCACCGGCATCTCTGTTTTCGCCTGTAAGGCTTTGGAGGATCTTTGACTTTTATTAATATGATATGGGGCAGCCCATGTTTGTGTTTTTCCAGGGGACAGGGGTGTGAAGTGAGGATGGCCTGTCAGGCAGGACGCAGGGTCTTCTTCCATCTGAAGCTCCGTCCCCGTCTTCATACATCCTTCTCCAGAGAAGGCCCAACAAGCAATCTAAGGCCCCCCTCAGGACATGCATCAAGTACATTCTATCATCCTGTCCAGCGTCGCATAAAAATACAAAAGTCAATCAGTATTTGGAACATTGTGGTACAATTACTGTCAACTGCCAGAATCTGAGATTATTGTTCATTTGGTTACTGAATTGTAATATATATAATCCTATTGAATTATCAGCATTTCACTGTGGAAATGAGGGAATTTTATTTTTTTTCAAAATGGAAACATTTAAAATTAATAAGAGGAGAAGCAATTGTAAAATATTTATCAAGCTATTAAATCATGTTATTCAATTATACTATTGAGCGGAAATCTTGACGACTGTATTCACTAATGAGCTACCAAAAATTTTAAACATGAAATAGCAATAGTGGCAATCGATGCTGCAAGCTCTGCTTGATTGAATCAAAAGATTAACTGAAGCGTAAGTCATGGATTCACTCCTGATTAATCACTGAGGCTGTCACACAGCAAGCATACTGTTCATACTGGTGCATCCCTTCCCCATTCCCTTTGCCAAATATACGGAAAAGGACATGTAAAGATACTTCCTCCTTTCTTCCTGGGTTCAGGCTTCATTTCAGAGTACAACCACTTCAATTGTTCTTGCCAGCACAACACTCAGAGGCAAGTTAAGCTGATAATGCTTACCTGACATAGATGTCAATATACCTTTTAAATGTGGATCTTCCATAATACTGGTGGGATAAATTCTTCATTTTAAAGCCATTTTGGCTCAAGTGTATGACTGCAAAGTAATAATATTCTATCTCCCAGATTCCCAAATCGATAAAAAAGAAAATAGTTCTCTCTTCATTTGACTCCGGATCCAGCACTAAATCGTTTTTACTTCCCAAGCTCTTCATGGCTCCTACACTTACCTCTCTAACACCCCAATGTGTCCGATGTGTCCTTTAGCAGACCATCCTCCGCAGCCCAAAGGACTTCTGCTCCTTCTAATCATTCTGCCCTTTCTCCTTTGCTGTCCCCTAGAAGTTGGAACCATCTTCGCAAAAGACCCGCGTGATGCTATCTTTTCTGTGACGCCTTCGGCACACAACCCCCTTATCCCCATCTCTTACTAAACTAACAGTGCAATCTTAAAAACAGAGTTAGACTCTTCTAAGCCCATTAGCTTCAGTGGAGTTGGAAGGGTGTAACTCTGTTTAGGACTGCACTGTAAATAACTGCTTCTGAAATGAAGGCACAGTCTTCCCCAGTTTAATCCCTGCTCCTGCCCAATTTTTTCTGCTGTGTGTCATATTGTAGATTGTAAACTCCTTGGGGCAGGGACCAACCACATTGACAGCCTCATCATCACTATCATATGGCCTTTCCTCACAATAAGTTACCCTTTAGTTATTAAATTTTATTAAATCCCCAAAATCAAAGGAAACCAGTTTTTGATAGCATGCAAGTTTGTCTTTTAATCAATTAATCTGTTTTATTTTAATGTTGAACAGTGTTTTTAATCAATTAATTGCACGTGTAACTAATCAACAAAATTGTTACTTAAAGATGAAAGAAATCTCTGGGTATGTTGGAAAAGTTAGTATTAATTTGGTAACTGCAAGCAAGATCAAAAGCAGGAATACAAAAGTCCTGAATAGAATCAAGAGATTGATATAATGCGCTATCAAATGATTATCTAAATCAGCAAACACTTAAAAATGAGTGGGGAGGTAATGGCACAAAGCTTTTTTACAGGCATCTATGAAATCTGTAAATGGAGTAAAACATTTAGTACTTTAAAAAAAAATTTCAACACAAGTATACACAATCATATCTACTAATGAAATATTACTGTTTAACCATAGTTCATGTTTTGATTTCATGGGTTCTACCAAATTTGTAACATTCGTGTTAGTACTTTCTTTTTGTAAACAGTGCCAATCAGCAAAACCAATACCAATCAGCTGCCATCTGGACTCACAGCTCGAGCAATGCCAACATTTCGACAGCCAGCCTCTGTTGCTGTGCCTTCAACGCTGGCTTTCTCTGCAGACCTCAGCAAGCAAGTAACCTTGCTCTCCTTGCAGTGAAAAGCTTCACCGGCTGATATTTGCAAATTAGGATTGTTCTTAATTCCTCTTTACCCAATTTCTCTCTGAAATCCAACAATCCTTTTCTTTTTCTCTTTTTAAGGATTTGGAGTCAGTTTCTAATCAAAAAGAGTCCAGTAGCACCTTTAAGACTAACCAATTTTATTGTAGCATAAGCTTTCGAGAATCAAGTTCTCTTCATCAGATGCATGATCCGAACTGGTCAAAAACTGGTCGGATCATGCATCTGACGAAGAGAATTTGATTCTCGAAAGCTTATGCTACAATAAAATTGGTTAGTCTTAAAGGTGCTACTGGACTCTTTTTGATTTTGCTACTACAGACTAACACGGCTAACTCCTCTAGTTTCTAATCAGTTCCTTTTTGATCAAAAAGATATTTGAAGGGAGGAGGGACAAGTAGGAGGTTCTGCAAAATTTCAGAATTTTACTCTGTAGCTGCTCAGAGGCAAGCGATGTCTTCCCACACTCTCCTGCTGGAGCATCAACCTAGGGTGTATGTATGGTTGCCAAACCTCCAGGTGGTGGATGGCTATCTCCCAGAATTACTAGTGATCTCCAGCTGACAAAGATCAGTTCCCCTGAAGAAAATGGCTGGAGGGGGGCCTCTATGGCATTATACCCCACCCTTTCCAGGCTTCACGCCCAAAATCTCCAGGAATTTCCAACCTGGACCTGGCAACCCTAATTCCTTCTCTTCAAAGAGAAACGAAAGCGAAATCCTGCTCTTAAAAGAGAAAAAAAAATTAAGAGTAATCAATATCTAAGAACTGAATGTTGGAGAAAGAAATTCCCCACCCCACAACCACCCTCCTGTAAATGCAGTTAAAGGCGCAAGAGCCTCCCGCCATTTAGCGACGCTTGCCCTAACGTGACTCTGGCCAAGTCGGAGCCCTCCCCGTACAAGGCATTTTAGGGGCTGCTCTTTCCCCAGCTGTCCGCAAGCCTTGCAAGGGAACGGCCTGTTCGCTATTAATCTCCCTGTTGTTTTTACGAGGGCCCCTCCCTCCTCCCCCGGGGTGCCCGCGAAGGATCAAAGGTTAATTAATGCGGAGCAGACCGTGACCGCAGTTATTCTGACCCCGCAGGACCAGGTGGTCCCACAGCCCCGATATACAAGATGCGATGAAAGGGTGACACGGCCCGGGAATTTAGCAGATTATGAGGCGTGGCGGGTGGGGAGGGAGAGAGGGGTGACCTCTGCAGGGTCGGATGGTGTGGGGGGAGATGGGGATTGAGAGAAACGCCTTATACTGAAAGCAAAGGCAGTCTCATTTGGCATCATTAGCTGGAGTGATCCTAAAAGATCTCCTCTAAAAGCAGGGAGATACCTCACCTCCTGATACCGTGGTGAACAATAGTTGATAGTGGTTTCAGGTGGGTTGCCCTGTTGGTCTGCAGTCAAAAAGCAAGATCCAGGTCCAACAGCCCCTTAAAGATCAACTAGATTTAAACCCTTGCACTTAGATATCCAGGGTATGAGCTTTCAAGAGTCAACGCTCCCTTCTTCAGTGGTTGATGTTGTGGCTCATATGTTTACCTGAGGATATCCATTAAGTGGGTATTCTATCACTTTGTAAAAAGTTACTTTATTGCTGAAAAACAAATAATAGTGTTGTATCAGGAGACAGCCATTATTCTCCACCGAGATCAGTTATGATCTATCTACATTATTTTGTCCACCTGCATGGAGTTACTTCATTGTGCAAATTTTATTTTTCGCTAGCTTATGGAGAGAGAAAACAGAAACCTGCATTTATGACTTTTAATATTTATATCCTGCTCTAACCTTATAAAATTTCCAGAGCTACTTCACAGTAAAATGACAAATGTATACAATTTACTATATAACGTAATAAATACAGTCACGTTTTAAATGTCAAAGTAAAACAGAAGCAGCAGAAGAAACTAGTAGAGCAAGCAGCCTTATCCCACTCCTCCAACTCTATTGCTATCGAATTTTTAAAATCCTTTAATTTAAAAAAATTACCTCATTCTGCACTTCTGCCCCACTTTTTTTATAATACAGATCATTCAACCTATTGAATTATTCAAGCAAGGGCCTTTTCCATCTTACCATAGAAGCAGCAGCAAATGGTATGGGACGGGTGGGAATAACATGCACATTCATCCCTGTCTCCTCCCATTGAATTCTTTTCCTCCATAGTGTCAGTGCACAAGCACTGACACTATAGATATGACACCTGGGCTCTGGCAACCTCTCAAGAAGCCCTGCTTGCTAGGCAAGCCTGATCCCATCACATCTGGAAGCTAAGCAGGGCTGGCTTTGGTTAGTAGGAAGGCCAGAGTCTCTATGCAGAGGCATGGCAAACTGCCTCTGGGAGGATCTTGCTTTGAAAACTTCAGCAGGGGTCGTCATAAGTCAGCTATTGCTTGACTGCACTTTACACCTCCAGAGGAGAAGAAAATACAGGAGGGCCATGAGTCATGCTCACAGAGCATGCTATTGTATGGAAGCACTCTTTAAATTCAGGGGCTTCTTGCACTGTATGTGGAAAACAATTCCCGTATATAAGCAGATCTTGTTACTTCCTCCTCCCCTAGAGTTTACCCATTTATTTCACTATCGCACAGAGACAGCTTTACACCTCCCTTCCTACAACAAGATTTTGCATCTTGCAGCACAATAGGCAATGTCTATGTACATTGCTGCAATTAAAAAAAAATCATTTCCATCCCCTCCATGTCCAGTGAAATAAAGAACAACAGTAGACAAGTGCCTATTGAAGATCCAGTTGACAAGGCATTCAGGTTGAAAAATTAAATGATTAGGAACAATGGGTTGCCTTGGGGGTGAGCCAATGAGGACAGAACCTAAATTACTTCCAGCTGTAGACCTGATAAAAATGTGGAGGATGTTTGTTGTAAGTTGGAACAAGTCCCCAATTTACTTCCCCTTGGCTATTGCAAAGAGGAAGATCCAACCCTACTATTGTTATCATCTCTTGCTTACTTCCATAACATCTTTATAGGCCCACTTACAAATATGCCTTAGCCTTTGAAGTGGGTCCATTCTAGGCTTCTGATTGGCTAAGCATATGCAACCTTTGTGACATCATAACCACATCATCCTTGGGCTGTTCCAAGTTCCCTTCTGGCAACCACAGCAAAGTGTGATGTCGTGGTGGCTATCGTTTTGGCTAATTGCCATGATCATATCAGAGTCTCAGGAATGCCTGAAATGCAGCCCAGAGGCCATGCAAGTTCTGAATGAACTCAAAGGCCCCTACCTGGACAGCAAGCTCCGTGGAGAACCTGAACTCAGAACAAAACTACAGCAGCTCCTGGAGACTAATGTTGAGGGGCTATCGTGGCATCAACCACAAGAAGGCAAATACATGGGCAATATTGGTATGGATGCCCCCATCCAAGTGCCACTCCCAAAGAAGTCAAAACTTCTAGGGTGGATTTTAACCATTCTGTGCTAGTAGGACCAAAGGAACCAGCCCTAGCTTCCAAGCACAATGATAAGGACTGCAGGCATTTTTAAGTACTTCAATGTTAATTATATAAATAGGGGAGGGGGAATAATAGTATTAAATAGCATTAATTACATTGTATTGTCGAAGGCTTTCACGGCCGGAGAATGATGGTTGTTGTGGGTTTTCCGGGCTGTATTGCCGTGGTCTTGGCATTGTAATGGCAATACAGCCCGGAAAACCCACAACAACCATTAATTACATTATTGTTAAGATGATTATTTTGAGATTTTGTTAAAAAATATCCTAGTAATCTAGTCATCACTTTCTAGCTGCCACTGAAGGAAGCAGAGAATCGAGCAGGAGGATGCCTGGGCAGTGGGCTGCAGGGCCACAATCACGGGCAGCATAATAGGGCACCTATGGACTACCAGAGAACTTCCCATCAGCCAGAGTCACTGAACCTAGCCATATAACAGGAACCATTCCTGGTATGCCACTGCCCAAGAAGGCTGTTTGTATGCCAGAAGCAAGCAGAGCCAAGTACTTGCAGTAACTGGTATCAGTTCACCAACTGTCTTTTCTCACTCTGCTGCAATTTTCAGGAGGGAGCAATGGATCAACTAATACCCGTTGCTTGCGCTGCTGAGTAGAGTGACCCCGGCAGGGTTGGCTTGTAGAACCACAAGGGCCACTCAGCTTGGTTTGCTCCAGGGCCACTTCCACTTCCTAGTCCATTCCTGGAACTGCCCACTCCAACCAAGAAACAGGAAACAGGCTTCAGGGTCTCCGGAGCAAATCTGGTGGTTTCCCCATATGAAGGGAGGACCCCTGAAGGATGGAATCTAACGTGTCACTTAGCATTCTTGGGGCTGGCACACAAGGGTCAGGGCTCTGCTCCCTCCAGTATCCCACCCAGCATTGTTGGGAGGTCACTCTGGACACCCTGGGCTGTTGATGTTCCAGAGACCTCTGGGTTGACTTCCATCTTATGGTCAGAAAAGGAGCAGACCGGTTTCCTTTAGGCCTATTAGCACCAACCCTGAGAGGGAGGGAGGGAGGTGGAGGGGTAGTGACGAGGCATACCGGAAAGGGCACTGGAGGACATCCCGGCCAAGCCGGATGATCCTGTCCAGCTGGAGCATTAGTCTCATTTATCACTCTCTTCATGATTTTCTCCCCAAAGGTCCTAGCCCCAAAGTCGCTAAATGATGTCGTATCTCATGTAATCCACTAGATTTCAATATTAGAATGTAAGCCCAGGTGGCTCAGGCCCATGATCTCTCTAGGCCAGCATCCTGTTTCACACAAGCAGCCAACCGGTTTCCCCTAGAAGGCCCACCAGCAGGCCGTGGAGGGCAAAGCCTGCCTTCTCACTGTGCATCAAGGGAAAGACAGCTGTACGGTCCTGAATCAAACGAGATGGTTTACAGTGCAACCCTGTGCAAAGTCACTCCAATCTAAGCCCATTGAAGTTAGTGAGCTTGGAATGGAGGAACTCTGTGTGGGATTGTACTGCTATACATTGCAGAGGAGTTAGCCATGTTAGTCTGTAGTAGCAAAATCAAAAAGAGTCCAGTAGCACCTTTAAGACTAACCAACTTTATTGTAGCATAAGCTTTCGAGAATCACAGTTCTCTTCGTCAGATGCAGAGAACTTCTGACGAAGAGAGAAGTTCTACAATGCTTATGCTACAATAAAGTTGGTTAGTGGGGAAAATAAAGACTTTTATGGCTGGAAACAAACCCTCCATGTTCCGATGAAGCATACCTGATCTTTACTACATGTTGGGACAAACAAAATGGCTCGCGGGGGTCCCAGAAAGCTTTTTCGGGTCATGTAGAGGCAGTCCTCAGCTAAAAAGAAACATCTGACCCATAAAACAGACAGAGAACCAGTCTGGGAATTAGATAAGACAAAGGAATTACAATATATAGATAAAGGGCAATTATATGTGGGAAGGAAGAAAGCAAATCACTCCATTGTCTCCCGTCTATTTCATACTCTTCAGATGAGATCACGCTACAACAACTCGCAAGTCACTTCAAACGCTCCATGAACCGGATAATGGAAAACCAGTTTGACGGTATGCCAGTCTCCCTGTTAGCCTAGCTTTGGCCCTCCAACTTTTTGCCAGAGTATTAATGCTTAGCTAGTTAGCCAGCGTTTCACAGGACCAGCCTTGTTTAAGTCTGTCTCTGGTTTCTTTTTATTTGCTGCTCAACTAAACAGCACCATCTTGTGGTTCTTCTGAAATAACACACACATATCCCTGTGAGATCTATTTAGGGCCATCTCCAGGGTTCAGAAGACTTCTGTTTTGAATATTCCTTTTATTCAGAAATTTGAAATTCCAAAAAACAACCACTACCACCACTCCAAAACAAGATATTCCTTTCTTAGTTTACATTACTGCAGAATACAATAAATGGAATCCATTTCTTTTCCAAATTCAGCCTGGGAAGGCTGGATCCATTTCTTTCAGGAATCCTGTCTCATAATTTGTCTATTTCACCAATCCAAAGATAGAACTTTAATTAACCATTCCCTGAATGCTGACATTACAGACTTTCTTCCAATATCAAGGCTTGGTTGCTCACAAAATAGAGTCTAAAGAGAATGATGGCCTTCCCACTGGAATTTCAACAACAGGATGTCACTTAGGGTTGTCAGCTGTCCTGGAGAAAAAATATCCTGCCCTTTTAATAGAGACTTAATGGATTATTTACCAGTTGATGCCATTGACATCCATGCCATGAAAATCTTCAGCTGCTCATTTCCACACATTAAATCTCTATTAAAAGGATAGGACATTTTCCTCCAGGCCAGTTGGCAACCCTAATGTCACTAGACCAGAATTCAGAGGAAGCCCAGTTCCTTAGCAAATAATTTTCAAGCATTTGAAACCTGGGCTGAATCCACACCACCTTACCTCCGACTTTTCTCATGGAATGATCACGTCATGTGTTATGGTGCAATCTTCTAGCATCTGTCCACATCACCGCCCGAACGTCTGGTGCTATCATACGATCACATCCCCTCTAAAAAGGCGGAATGATGGGTGGGGAAAAACGTTGTGTCACCAGGTTTTTTTTTTTTTAAAGGTCATTTCCCCACTATATCGATCAGCAATTGTGTCCCTAACATTTCCATGTGAGCTCTCAGAATTACTTCTCCTGCTGTCAGGTGGTGATCACCCGGAATCGGGAAAGCATTCCCGATTGCAGACAGCACTTGCCCAATTTAATAAGTCAGATTGGCTTGGGGAAATCGACATCCATGCCCGTCCCATCAGCACGCTCACTTTCTGTCATCTCAATATCCATTATTTCACTAACATGGAGCAGTCGACCCAAAAGCTGACATTTGACTTGGAAGAGAAAAATATTCCTGAGATCTCTGGTCGCGATCCAGGATGGGAAATGGAAGTTAATTTTGTTGCGATATTGCCCTAATGATAAATTAACCCTGATTTTTTTTTAAAAAAAGAGGGGGGAGTGGCTTTTGACTGGGAAGGTGGGGCTTGAGTGACTGTGGCTCGAAATCCGCAAGGGGGTAGTCACAGTCGTCAATATAGAACGCTAAGAAAGCGCGATGGGCTGTGGCGACGCCATAGCGAAAGAATGACGACATTGGAGACAATGCGTGTGGACAGAGGATAGTATGGTGCTGCGGCAGCAAAAAACTGGTGCTAAAATAAGGTAGTGTGGATTCAGCTCAGAATATTCGAACAGATTTATACTTCCGTCACGATCTGCATGGTCTGTTGAACATTTTCAACATTTCAGTCTGTTAGAATAAACCATCTTGTTCAGTCAAGCTGGCATTAGGTCTGAGGCCTTGTCTTCCCTCTCAGTACTCAGCCATGTTCCTCAACCTTTCCTGGTGACTGACTTCCTGCTTTTCCATTATAGATGGGCAACTTTTCAATGAGATCACGTGGAGCCTCCAGAATCTTCATGTTACTTTTGAAAAACTACTGACAGGTTTCCAGAAGGGTAAAGCTTCCTTAATTCTATTCAGTGTGGGAGGGGCAGGCCCTAGTTACCTCAGCGGTGAGGGAAAAGGCCCATTGTGGCATGCTCAAAGGCACTCTTTTTCATTGTGATACTAGGACTAGCCTTGGTACAGCTTAATTTACTATATTTTTTTCTACCACCCTTTCTCCAGGAAGGTCAGCTCAGCAGATGTGGCTCATTCTCCTCAGAACCACTCTGTGAAGTCAGAGTCTCAATTAGGATCACAGTGCTGGGAAGGGAGAGAGCAATTCTTTCCTCCATTCTTCTCAAATCCGCCCCCTGCTTGGGCTGTTTTAAGGCAGCCTTGGTAGGGGGAAAAGACAAGCACTTACTTTGTATTTGTCCTTTTTTCCTACCAGGGCTTAAAATGACTGGGTGGGGGCATTATTAAAGAGATAAAGGATGAGGAGCAAAGAGCTAACTTCCCTATCCCAGCACCATAGGCTAGCTTGGGGCCTCCCTGAGTGCTGCTTCAGGACAAATTACATGTCTGCAGTTCTCAGAAATCCTGCTTCAAGTATAGCTTGGCCTTTAGTGAATGATGTATGGACTCCTCCAAGGTCCCCCAAATGCTGTGCAGAGATTTGAATTCATGGCTCCTCTGCCCCAAATCCAATAGTCCACCACACTGAAGTAAGCCATCAAGCTAAGCCTGAATAACTTTTTTCTGGGTGCCGTGTCCTAGACCCTCCCTCTGAGATGGTAGCTCTGTTTAAAAGATTTGCCCAGAAAGACCACATTCCACCATCAGGAAAATAGGCTTTTCCTATCTAAGGCTTGAAAGCACAGCCGCCATCTCAGAATCTGGAAACCAATAAATTTCTTTTGATTCTGCTTCTGCCGACTCCCTCTAAAATCTTTGTTCCTCTTCCTCAGTACAACAGATGCCCCACAGACATCACTTTTCTATGCTCCTTCACGAAATGTTTGGAATTAGGGTTAATAAAATTGCCAACTCTTTCTAGAAATAATGCCTGGCCTGATACTGTGCCTTTCACCACAGAAATCAGCATATGAAGGCGCAGACATATGAAGGAGCACCAATTAAGCTACTTTTAAACGGACAGGTAGACAGTCCAGTTCAAAAGTTGGCAACCCCTCACTTGGTTATTAGTGATAGGGGAATCCCTCCCCCACCCATAATTTCTAACATCCTCATATTTTTCTTTTTCAGTCTTTTGCAGCAATGAATGTGGTGAGTGTCAGTTTGGGCAGGGGAGGGTCTATTGGTACCCTGTCAGAGAGGGTAGAGAACATCTGTCACTATTTCATATCCCAGGCCGTTGTCCCCGAATCTGCAAATGGCTAGGGTTTGCCAGATCCTGTCCCTAAAAGAGCTCCTGTACTTTAAAGGTAGATAAAATATAGGGACTTCAGTGCCACAGTGATGCAGTTCGATCTGGTGCAATTCCCACTCCCATCCCTCCTTTTTAAATGGTAGAGGAATCTTCTCAGCGTTTTAAAATCTCTGGCAATTGTTTAATCCTCTTTCTACCACCCCTATATCTATTACATTTTTTTAAAAAAAAACCTGCCTTCTTGTAAGGAATTTAGAATGGAGCCTGTGGTTCCCCTTTCCATTTTATTCTCACAACGATCCTGTGAGACAGGTTAGGATGAGAAGAATGCCTGGTCTTTTCAGGAGACAGCATGCAAACCTTACAGAAGGGAAGGTTCCGATTGCATGAGCAAATACATTTTTGAGCGATGTCATCTCTCCCCTCAAGTTAATAATAGATCACTCCTGAACTAGACCTTTCATAGGTCCAATATAACTCAAGTAGAAATCTCAACTGAACACTCCAGTCTGCATTGCAAGTTCTTCAAACCTTCTTTGAGAATAGAATTTTTTCCTGTTGACTGCAATGAGAAAATGAGGTGGTGTTTCAGAGCATATCATTATCAGCTTCTCCCAGCTGGCCAATAGCAGTGGTGGTAGAGAGTGCCATCAAGTCATAGCTGACTTATGGCAACCCCTGCTGGGGTTTTCATGGCAAGAGATGTTCAGAGGTGGTTTGCCATTGCCTGCCTCTGCAAACTTGGTCTTCTTTGGAGGTCTCCCATCCAATTACTAACCAAGGTTGACCCTGCTTAGCTTCTGAGATCTGACAAGATCAGGCTTGCCTGGGCTAACCAGGTCAGGGCAGCCAATAGCAGTACAGAGAAAAAAACCCTTGGCTGTTTGGCCAAGAACCAGGAGAAGGTGGAATTTTTGTTATCACTCATACCTGCAGAAAAGACAAGTATGACTCCTATAAGAGGGGTGGAATGATAGTACCTGCCTTATAAGTTCCTGTACCACTTCCTTTTCAGACAGGAAGTCTAGCACAAATGTTCCAGTTTTGATCTGCCAGATGTTGAAAGGTGTGAAAAATCCTTCCTTCCCAAAAGGAAACTTCTATGCATAGGATGACATGCCAGTTTGGCTCTGCCCATCAGGATCATCCCGTCGCATTTTTGGCATCTGAGGCAGAAAATTCAAACACATTACCATAGTCCAGGTTAATAGAGTCACAATCCACTTGGAAGTGCTCCTGCACAACTTTTATCTGGCCGCTGTATCTGTGCCAAGCTGGGGAGTGTATAGAAATCTGCAGTGATTGCTATGCTATGAAAAGCATTGCCTGATGATTTCAGCAGACCAGACAGATGTTAAAGGCACAACTTTTCTCATTTCTTGCTACACAAGTATGAGCAGGCCATTTTTTTCCTGGCCAGCAGGCAACCCCAGGGCATAAGCCTCTTTAAAACGAAGAAGAACCTATACAGGAGAATGATTGTTAGTTTCAATGAAGCTTGCATAGGACTGTTTCAGCAGATTGTGCTCCATAAGATAGCTATCAAGGGGTTAGATTGCTGGAAGCAACAACTTTTCATTGCCTCCTAGCTAGGCTGGCAGTCTCGTATCTCGCTTCTGCCAACTTCATCTCCCTCTGCTGCATCCACAGAACTGCCCCCACCCTCTCAATCAGACAAACTGGTCATCTTCTGATAAAACTCCTCATCCACAGGTTACATGCGTTATTTGTTTATCAGCTGCTACACATGCAAAACGAATACATACTCGTGCACAAAGAAGTTCCACTGCGGAGGTGAGAGTCCTGGAGCCTGGCTCCAAATGGGCCTGTGTGCGTCTGAGCCACAGTGGTTGACAATGGGCCATACTGGGAGAGGCTTGGCTGGCACCACCCATGGGTCCCTTGAGACTCACCCAGGGTGGCAGAAAATGAGGCTTGTCAGGTTAGGTGGGAAGATTCAGTTTAAGGCAGACAACAGTGGAACAGGTCTCGGTGGATTTTGCAGAAAGGAAGATCAAAGTGGAAACAGATGATGATTTGATTCTGGATTGTGCGTTGAGGTGGCACAAGTACAGCTATGGTGTGAAGACATACGCCTTTTATCGAGTAAGTAGTGCCCCATAACTAGCAATATTCTGTTACAATAGAGGTCAAGACTTTGATCCTGAGACTCGGGTTTGGGGTTCATTGCCGGGACAGCAGATTGAAATCTAAGGATCTACTTGTGGTAACTATTACAAGTGGGCAGAAATAATCTGGTACAAACAGCCACTTTTTATGTTTAGCACTTAGTTAATTTCCATGACATCAGGAGTTGTGATAAGTAGTTCATTCTCTAAGCCATATCTGTGTGACTATTTGTGACTACACACATTTACAGATACCACATGGTACAATTCCAAGTGTGTCAAGGTTTCACTGATAGTATTGCTATTCAATGTGACATCCTTGTCCTAAGTCTCAGGTTTGGGATGGGGGGAGTTGTTTTGGGTTTTTTGTATGTTTTTAAACCATGTTTTTAAAATTGACATGGCTTGTATTTATGGATTTATTCTACTGACTTTATTTATTTTATTTATTGATTTATTCTGCTGACTTTACTTATTTTATTGTCTGACTTGTATCTCCAACTTGTTTTGTCTTGTTTAGTTTCATTGTTTCATTGTTTAGTTGTGAGTCTCCCAGAGTTGGTCTGGTGACATACAATTTTCTGAAACACATTAAAAAAATAAACCCTACGCGATATATCCCACCTGCCTTCTCCTGCCTTCTCTCCCCATGACCATGCAGATTAAAACAACTGGCTTTCTGGCCAAACCTAATTCAGAATTTGAGCAAATCTTAGATAATCCAATGCCAGTTCTTAAAGCTTAATTTCAAAAATTCACAATGCAGTTCTCCTTACCTGTAACAATAAAGTTCCAATATGCCAAGTTAAATGGCAGCAGGAGTACAAAGATCTGAACTTAAATGATCAATGGGAGTCTATACGGACCTCAAATCTTCTCAATTTGCCTGTGGTTAACACCAAGCTAAAAATTTACAAAATAATACATAGTTGGTACCGCACATCTAAGAAATTGTCCACAATATCTTCAGCAAAATCTCCTCTATGTTGGAAAGGATATGGAGAAAGGGGCACTTATACCCACTGCTGGTGGTGGCAGCGAAAATGGCAATAGCTTCAAAGTGGAAATCACAGAAACCTCCTACACTAGAAAATTGATACTCTAAGTTATGAGACCACTACATTATAGAGAAAATCACAGATGGCCTCCTTCAAGCTGAAATATATCCCACACCACAAATTTTACAGAAAAATGGCTCCCCGTCATTGAACATGTAGCCAAGAACAACATACAACCAAAAAAAATCCAGTATACCAAACTATGATGTTATGAAAATTTCAAATCTATGAACACTCATGACTATTCATCCTTAATCGGACCTTGCACAACAACAAATGACATGCATAAACAACTTATTCAATAGTTTTGGTTCATCATGATACATCTTATCCTCCTGAACAATTGACAACAAAATAAAGCTCTCAATCTCATGTAACATCAAAAGAATCCACACAGATAACCTGAGTTATTGACTCAGCAGACATACAGCATAAGAATGTCAATACTGTACCTCGCAGCAACTGGTTTTATTGTTATCTTTAAAGTTAATGTTTATTTTTAATATTGTTTATAAGAAATGAAAATCAATTTTAATAAAAGTTTTAAAATTTAAAAAGGAGATGAGATAGGATTCAAATCTGCCTGAAAATTACATCTTTTTTGTTTTCCACTTATGGAAGGATTGGGGGTGAGGGGGAATCTATAAGCCCATTTGAACCAAGTTAGAAAGGCCAAATCTTGCTCCTCAATAGCCTTTGTGAAAGAGGAAAAGCCGTAACCAATGCTAAGGATTTGGGGTGCATTCTTATCCTCCCATAATTCAAGCACAGTGTTTGAGTTACTGACAGCTCACAAAAGAGGATCCAAAGAATGATCCAAGAGAACCAGACACTGATTCTACGTGGGCCTGGTTAGGAATCTGGGTGAGAGACCACTGAGAGCTCCCATGTCAAAATAGGGTAATACATATCATCCAAGCTTAAACCAGCTAGCAAAATGCCCATTATTCTGATAAGTAAGAGCATGGAGTAGCTGGCCCATATGACGTCCTGCCAAGAGAGAAAAGAGCTTAAACTTCCATTCCAATTATACCTTGTCCCCCTTCCTAGGTGGTAGATGGCAAAGAGCAGAAGATGACTACGACTATGGATTCCTTCTTGGTGAAGAAGGAGGCAAATGCGAATGACACAGGTAGATACCGTTGCAAAATGTTTGGTTCCAGTGGATATAGTAGCAGTCAGCTTGACTTCCAAGTCACAGGTGAGTGAAAGGAACAGGATGGAGTTATTCATCTGTCCATGTCATGCATGTTTCCCCCTCCCTTCTCCATTTTATGCTCACAACAATTTTGTCTAGGTGAGGGGGATTGAGGATAACTGGCCCAATGTCACCAAAGCAGTTTCATGTCTCAGCAGGGGTTTAAACCTGGGTCTCCCAAGTCTTAGTACAACACACTAGCCACTACACCCAACTGACTCACTGAATCATTTGGGCACATCAGAAGCCTCAACAATGATAAAAAAGAGATCAATATTCTCCCAATTTGCACAAGCCACCCATCACGGCACAGCCTGTTTGCAATGGCTGCAACGTTTAGCCAATTTATTGTCTAACAAGCTTTTACTCATTGAAAGTTTTCTCCTGATTGATTGGGCAGCACATTTTTTTAAAAAAAATCGTTTTTAATGTCATTATTTATAAATCCATAGGTGACAGGTCCCTTCTTAAAAAATAATAACATTTGATTTATATACTGCCCTTCAGGACAACTAAATGCCCATTCAAAGCGGTTTACAAAGTGTGTTATTATCCTCACAACAATCACCCTGTGAGGTGGGTGGGGCTGAGAGAGCTCCGAGATGCTGTGACTGGCCCAAGGTCTCCCAGCTGGCTTCAAGCAGAGGAGTGGGGAATCTAACCCGGTTCTCCAGATTAGAGTCCTGCCACTCTTAACCACTACACTAAACTGGCAAAAGAGTCTTCCACTTTCATATGGGAGACTCCTCTTACTGTAACAAAACAAAGCAAGAGATCTGACAAAGGGAGCTCTGACTTTCAAAAGCTCATAAACTGGAATCCTAGTTGGTCTTTAAGGTGCTACTGGTCTCGAATCTTGCTCTTCTACTTCAGACCAACACGGCTACCCACCCAAAACAATGCAAGGTTGCCATTTTTCTTCAGAAGTACTCATATGCAAAACTTACTTGATTAAAACTCATACTGTCAATTAAGTAAGTCTTCTTTATTCAAGTGTCAGCCCTATTCTTTACAAGCCTTCCAAAATTCAAGAGAGGTACCATGGAAATTACATACAAACGACATTTGCAAACGGAAAAACCCCTTGATGGGGCCACTGCATGGTCCATCCCTGCCTCTTACTTCTCTCTCTAGATACAGGAGTCCTTATTTCTATTTTATCTCCCCCACCAATCTCCTTTCTCTTTCTAACTGCCCTTTCTCTTTCTCTATCAGTGGTGCCGTCAGTTGGGAAGACCACCTGGTTCCCACGACCACAATCCACTCTGGAAGTTCCCCTTACTATGGGTGTCTCCTCCAGGGCTCCACCTCCCCAACCAGACTGGACTGTTTGGATAGTGATCGGAACCACAGGAGGGCTACTGTTCATCATTGTTGCTGCTTTGTGAGTCTTGTGGGATTGAGGGCTTCCCACACTTAGGGGGGGGGGGTCATTTGCCCTGGCTGTGTCTTGGATCATGCCTCATCCTTAAGAACATAAGCAGAGCCTGCTAGATCAGGCTAGTGGTGCATCTAGTCCAGCATCCTGTTTCATAGAGTGGCCAACTGGTTGCCCTCCCTTCCATTGTCTGGAGTGGAAAGAGACTACAGAAAAAGTTAGTTTCTAGCCTTTTGCTGCAGACATATGCTTTTCCCTTATATCTCCACACTGAAAGGGGCTAGAGACTTAATTCTTAAAAATACAAAAGCGGAGAATTCAGAGAATCTGACACACAGATTTTTATAATATTAGAATCTTATAAGAATATGACAATTGCCAATTTAAAAAACCTTGAAAAGCCCTCCCATTGGTGTGGCGTGGAATGGCCACCATGAGGAACTGGGGCAGGGAAAACATGGGGAAACCTGCCATGTAGAAGCCCTGTTGCTGCACTGCTGTACAAGCAGCCACAGCATCAACAGGGAAACCATACGGGCCTGTCCCTGTGTGGAAAACATCAAAAACAAAAGGGGGAGGGTCTGTCTTTTTTTCTCATTTGCAGAGCTAGTAACAAGTGGAGTTGATAGTTTTAATTGAGAAAACCATGGGGGAGAGGGAGAGGATGAAACCCTCCGTGTTCTCTTCCCTATAGGCCCCAATTGAAATCAGGGTCCTGTGTGGCGGCTTTAAAAAGGGCTGGAAATGGATCTCCTAGCGTCCTCTGATTTGGACTTCAGTATGTACCCTAGAACACTTCCCAGAATCCCTTGCAACATCCACAGTTTTCTTGGCAGGCATAAAGGCAAAAAGGGTCCTCTGAAGCTTACAAGTTGGAAAATGCCCTTGGAGACTCTACTTCATGAGTCCCTTTTCTCTTCTAGTGTATTCTATTATCGTCACCAGAATGAAAAGGAGGCAGGAGAATCAAGTGACGATGACGATGACGACGATGACGATGAAGAAGACAATGATGAAAGTGAGTCATCAGAGTAGGTGGAGACATGAAGCTTCTGCCCTCCTGACCTCTCTCATTTCCTGTCAAGAATCCTGACCCAGACTCTCCTTATATTGTACACTCTTGTCTAACCTTCATTTTTTAAAACAATAAACATAGTGGATGTTCTTTATTATATAAAGGCTCTTGAGTTCTTTGGGAGGGATTCAGTAGCTTACAGCAGAAGTCAGCAGTCAGAGCTCTCCATGTATTTACTGAGGGAGGCTAAAGAAGGTAAAATGGGGAGCTGGAATATCTGGATGGGGCAAAAATTACATGTGATTACAAATCCATAGTTTAGCCCAAAGCATAGTTCCTGGTGGCTGCTCTTTGTGAAGACAAACTGCTTCGGGGGGGGGGATCCTGGTTTGAGCAGAAAGGCAACAAATCAAAAGGGAATGCCCCGTCCTTTCCCCTCCCCCTCCCCACCGCATTCCATCTGCAGCCAAACATATGGTTGCAGTGTCTCAGTGAAGAATGATCTGGAATGGAAAAATGGCACATAAAGGGTTACGTGTTCCCCTCCTTCCCTGCCATTTCTCAGGTCAAAATTGTCTCTCCCAAACAGATGCTTTTTTTAGAAAGAGCAGCTATTGGGACTATATTTCATGTCTATGTGTGTTATGTGTAGTTTCTCTATGGATTCTCTAGAAGTGGAGAGTGAGTCATAGTGGGCTGCATTGGGAGGTGGGGATTGAAGGCCACCAATGGGGTTCTTTGAAAAGGGAAATATCTATAAGGTTAAGTGGGGTGGGTGAGCTTTTACACTGGCAAGAATGAATGTCCTTCCCTTGGCAGTTTTGGAGGGTAGATACAACAAAGTACCCTAAGCCAACAGAACGTGCAGATTCCAAGATGATAAAATTGAAACCATTGAACATATTATAGAATGTCCCATATTTAACGAGCTGAGGGCTAGCTTAATCATCCCTCTACTTAAAAATATAGAACTACCTAACATGAGAGCCCAGGGCCGATTCCAGATGACTAACCTTAAGTCGCTTCATGCCGCCCTCTTCCGGATCGCGATGGGGAAAATGCGAAATATCGCGTTTCCTCGCGTGAGTTTTGCGCGACGACGCGCAAAACTCGCGCGAGGAAACGCGATATTTCGCATTTTCCCCGTCGCGATCCGGAAGAGGGCGGCATGAAGCGACTTAAGGTTAGTCATCTGGAATCGGCCCAGGTGACGTAGTTACTATTGGATACAAATGACTCTGTTACTCTTTCTGTGGCAAAATATGTAGGGGCAATAATTAAACCTCAGAGACATGATACCAAGTAATGTTCTTCCCATTTTAATTTCTGCTTAAGGAGCAGTACTAGATAGCTAGGTAGCTAGATAGCAAGAAAGAAAAGAAAAAGAAAGAAAAAGAAAGAAAGAAAGAAAGAAAGAAAGGAAAAAGAAAGAAAGAAAGAAAAAGAAAGAAAGAAAGAAAGAAAGAAAGAAAGAAAGAAAGAAAGAAAGAAAGAAAGAAAGAAAGAAAGAAAGAAAGAAAAAGAAAGGTGGGGTGGGTATGTATCAGTGCTAGGACCCAGTAGGGAGGATTGAGAGCTCCAGATGAGGGCCAGCCGAAGCTCAGCCAAGAAGACCAGCCACATGGTGGCTGGAACCAAGATGCAGGCAGGAGAGAGGGTACAGAATTTGGAAGACTTGGATCAGGCCAGTGAAGTGATGGAGGAGGAACAAGAGGCAGCGTGACATCTAGAGAAGCAGCCACATCAGCTGTTAACTGGTCCCGACCTGAAAACCTTAATAGCTGAAACCAGTTAAGAAGAATCAGCAGAAGAGATACAGGACAATATAACTTCCTCTTCTACTCTGTGGCCTTAGTCGGCTCACCACAAAGGTGGTAGTGCAACAGACCAGGAAGCTCTTGGTTAGGGTTGGGTCTGATCCTAGTTCTACAGCTGCCACATCAGTATGACAGATTTTAGGACCACATATTTCTCAGGGCTTGCTGAGCTTCCTCTCCATACATGCCTGCAATGTGGCTCTGACCAACATGAACCAGTTTCATAAGGGGAAAACAACAACAACAACAACAACCCATATTCAAGGCAGCGAGAAATGATGTTTATTCGGAGAGTAGACAGGAGATGTGAAGATGATGGTACAGAGCAGTGTGTATACTTGACTGTCAGCATGTGGTAGGAACTGGGTACGTGAGCACCCCTTGGTGTGATGCCCACCTGTTGATTCTTTCTGTGGCAGCCCCTTGTTTACAAACAACAAACTGGAGAATGAGTCAGGGGGCTAATTTGAGGACTTACAACTTTTGCATGCTGACAGCGATCTTCTCAGCTTGGTTCACCGTAATCAGGGAGCTATAACAGGCAGGGGGAAAGAGTCATGAGCTGAGAGTTCATGTGCACCAGCCCTCAAGCCACAACAGCACATGCTGGAAGGCTGCGTTTGCACCTACACTCTTGGCTACTCCGACACTCAAGTACTTCCCTTTTGTACTATCCACACTGCCAAGTCAACGGGATTAAACTGTGTGGGCAGTGCAGAAGTGAAGTATTGTGGGGGTGGGGGGGACCTACTATTTGTGTTCAGATTTTGGCAAAGGGATGCCAGTGCTTCGAACATGCTCTGAACGCTCTTTTTCATGTGCAAGTGATGACAGCATATCAACTAATTCAACACTGGCATACTCTGCAGCCACTGCCTGAGTACTCTGATAAACGCACTTCCTCCTGTTGGGCAATGAGACACCCCAAAAGTCAGGCCAGGCTGCTTCACTCTCACTGGTGGGATGCTCTTATTCGCAGCAGGAGGGGAAGCAAGCAGGCACAAAAGATTGTGCCTTGCAGTCAACTGTTTTCATTTTGCTGTTTGCTCACCAGTCTCCTTACTACTACTGCCATGCCTCGTATTCAGGTTCCTGAGATTGAAATCCTCCTATCTTAGACACAGATTCTCCAACAGGAGGGGGTAGCAGCGATAGAGTTACTGGCCAGTGGCTACAGGACATACCAGTGCTTGATTTGTTGACATTCTACACAGTGGCCCATACAAAAGAGATCTCCAAGCAGGTTCATAGCACTGTGAGCCTTTCTTGAAGGTATTCTGTATATAGCTTGGTCAGATGTACATAAAAAAGGGGCTGCCCCCCTTTTTTCCCCTGGGGATTGAGCATATCTTTCTTTCATCTCTGACCTTCAAATGACACATAGGCCATTTCCACACTACTCACCTTCATCCAGAACGCTGCAGAACATCCATAAAAACCGCAGAAGTTAGCGTCTTTTCGCGCAAGTTTTGCGCGATGTTGCGCAAAACTTGTGCGAGAAGATGCTATCTTCTGTGGTTTTTTCGTGACGTTCCACAGTGTTCCAGATGAAGGTGAGTAGTGTGGAAATGGACACCGACAACTCCCCCCCCATACACACAAGAAGTGATCCAGAAGCATGAGGGAAGGAGCTGAAGCAGAGCCATCTCTCCCCACCCTCTTTTTGGTCTTTGATTGGTTATATATTTAAACAATCATACATGCCTGATTATTCTTTTTAAAACAAATGAAATCACGTTTGAAAACTGCTCTGGGGAGAGGGAGGATGCTTCGTGATGACCCAGCTACCCAGTGCTCTGCGCCGTCCTGCTCTCATTTGTCTCCTCTGAGTGCAGTCCTTAAAATTGTACATGGGACAAGAACAGGGAATGCAGCTTCCAAAGCTGAATGGCTTCTGTATTTATGTATGTCCAAACTGCTCATTAATTTGAGAGGGTAGCTACTAAGATATTATGTGAGCATATCTACACTATAAACCTGTGGTTTTATAAGTCAGCTTTACTGACTTAACTTTCCCTAAAGAATCCTCAGAATTGTAGTCAGGGGAGAGTGATGGAAATTCTCTATTAGAGATCCCTAACCCCATCCCCGCTTACTACAGTTCCCAGGGCTCTCAGGGAGTAGCATGAGAGAATGTCTATGATTAAACCACTAAATCTTTATTAGATATGTTCCAGTTTTCACCTAGCATGAGCTATGGAGTTACACAAACTGTGTCCCAAACCTGCCATAACCCCACTGGTCTAAATCTTCCAGCAACCTTTGGCTGCTTGGACACGACACACTGCAGCTGTCTCCCTGTGAACATGGTGTCCTCCCAGTCCAGCTCCCTTAGGAAGCTGCCCCACCACCAACCCTCAGTCCAAAGAATGGTTTGGAGTCATATGTATATGCATTAGGTGTGCCCATACGTTCCCTCCAATGTTAACACCAAAAGTAAAAATAATAAGAAAATTTTAAAAGTTAAATTGGCATGAGACTTCAAAGGTGGCACCTGTCTTTGGACTGCATCACTTTTTGGCCAGCTATGGTAGATGGTACAGTCCCTAATACAGAAGGTATTCCTCTGCACACAAGATAACACAAAGTTGCCACAGAAGGTACACTCCAGTCAAGGTGACCCCTGGAAATTGTAGTTCTTTCTTTGTTCCCCTAGTGGGTTTGAGATGGCACAATCCTAATTGGTTTTAATGTTGGCACTTTCCTTCTTCTGTCTAGTTTAATTAAACAAGATAGCACATGCCCCAGCCAAGGGAAGAATCTCCAACTCTTGTCCTCAGTTACAGTGCATCAAGAGGGACAGCCCAGATGTTCACCTAGCTGATGTCGTCCTCACGGTTCCACCAAACCAAGATGGCCCACTGAAGATGCCATTATCTTGGACCACAGCATTTCCCAGTCTGTTAATGACTTCTTCAATCGAAAGGGTGCAGACATGAAAGGCCCAAGGTAGAAAGTAGAATCAGCACAGCCCATATGCCAAAGCTTTAATCCAAGACAGCGTCTAAAGTTGTTAAAGAATTCAGATGTCAATTGTTGATTCCAGCCATGATAGCTTCCAGAACTGGTGCTACTCCATACCTTCATTCAATCACTTCATAATGTCAAGGGTTGCCATCACACTATGTTTTCATCTGTGATGGCTTGTTGAAGACGATGCGATCGTAAATCATGATTTCCCCCGTCCAATGCAGCTGGCTAATTCTTATCCTCCCAAATATTAGATTAAACTATCTCACGGCCGCCACATCAGTGAAAACCACAAAGACTTCTGGGATTGCCTGGCCATTCAAAATGAGGCATGGCATTGACCCTGCCCAAAGGTCAGTGACTTTATTCTTCCAAGGGAGCATTTGGATTTGGCATTAATGGAAACAAGACCATCTATGATGATTGATGTTGACCACCCAAAACACTGCCATTCTCGCCCATTCAACAGTTGCCCGATGCTGCTGTGATCTTACAGGATGGAAGGGGGATTTTCCCCCTTTCTCTTCAGGCCTTCGGGTATGCAGACAGCCTTCTTGTGTTTCATCTACCACTGTTCTACCATTAGGTCTATCATGTGGTTGACACTGAGGTCAGGTGAATCGAAGAAGTCCGTGCAGAAGATACTGCTGCCAACAGGACTAGTGGAGCCCAGACCTGAGGCAGAGCCTGAGGTCAAGGCCTCTAGCCAATCCACAGGGTCAAATCCTGAACGGGCCCCGCTCCCTTGCCAGACAGCTGGAGGAGATGGGGGCATCTCCAGAGAGTCAGGGGAGAAAACTGAGGACAGTGAGTCTAGAGATGCTGATGAGGAAGAAGCTGTTGAGAGGAAATCATACGGCCCGGGGAAATCAAAGATGGTGGAGGTCACCAAAGGAGGTTCACTGCTAGGGCGGGGCTTCTTGGGTGGCGATGCTTCTTGGTGGATGAGGGGTGATGGAGTGACATGATCCGGGACCTGTGTGGTCAAAGCAGGTGCCTGAAGAAGGTCACCTACAAGCAAAGGAGGGGAAAATAGAGGTTGTATATTGACATGGTATCCCCATATACTGAACCCCACTCAGAGCCCCACTCACCATAGCCACCCAAGTTGTCTCTGATGGTAGGACTTAGCACTGGGACATTTGTATGTAATGACAATGCTTTGGAGACGGAGTACAGACAGAGGGCCTTCCTCTCACCACTCAACCAACTAGGCACCACAATTTGCAGAGCCAAATGACACATTATGCTGAGGATCCTTAAATGGGTCTTCCAATTTGTTACAGGATCTTAAAATGCAGCCACAGGGGAAGAGGTGGGTCAAAACCACACTGCGGGGTGGCAAGTCATCAACACTTTCTCACTGTGCCATTTCCCCAGCAAAAACAAGACCTTCACAAGCTGCTGTTTCCCTTTGGAAGGGAAAAAGACAGGTAACCGTATTGTACTTCTCTCCCCCCCCACTGAAATTAAAAGCAACTCGGGGGGGCAATTTCTATGGGGGAAACAGCATGGGGGAGAAACGCATTAACCCTTTCCTGCCCCATCACCACAGACAAAATTGAAATTCTGCTCCTCACTGCTGCTTTTATTGATAGATCCCATGATGGATCCCTCAGTGTAACGAGTGTACATATGTGTTATGCTCCTAAGGCAGAGACTGATTTTGGAGCCAGCCAGCCCGAGCACCTAACAGTCTAGAAAGCCCAGCGACCACTGTCCTCATTCCCCAGCAGCCCAACCTCTCTGCTAAGGAGCAGCTAGTTCGGATGGAAGGGCGCCCCCTGAGGGTACAGTGGGGTTCCGGAACCCATTTCCTCACCTGAACAAATCAGGGGTTCTTCTAAGATGTCTTCAATGGATTGGCTTGGCACCAGCTACACAAAGAGAAGGGGAAAGAACAGCCACCATTTGTATTTGTTTATTTCACATATTTCTGGCCTGGCTTTCCCATCCATCAGGATCCACAAGATGGCTTAACATCAGAGGAAAACAAAAATTATACAAACAAAGAAAGCCTTGCTTTCTTTTTGAAGACATTAACCACAAGTGAAGGAATAGCTCCCATTTCTGATAGTACTGCAGTCCCCTGCCCACCCACCTCCCAAGCAGGACTCCCATGCCTTTTAAGAGGGATAGGGAATAGGGTGCTGGGGTCACACAGGCTTTCCTTGTAAACTGCAAAGCCAGTTGCATTTGATATGCCGAGGTCTGTGCCTAGTTCACACAAGCTTTCTGCACTGGACAAAGATTCCCTTCAGAGTTGATTCAGCTCCATGAAATCATGTAGAGTTGTCCAAGAGCAGAAGGCTTCTGTCCATCACAGAGAGGAAGAAAGATTTCCTCTTCTGAAAGCAGAGTAGGGGGCATACAGGAAAAGAACAGTCTTCCTCTCTATGGTGGATAAACACTCTAGGAAACAGTGATCTGATAACATCCATGTGCATTTCCACTGTCCCTGTTTATCAGGGACAGCCCTTATTCCTAGGGCAAATCCACACGCCCTCGGAGCGTCCCAGCATTGCGCTAAATATTCACTAAACACCCGGAAGTATAGCGTCTTTCTAGTGCGATTTCAGAAATCACGCTAGAAAGACGCTATACTTCTGGGTGTTTAGCGAACATTTAGCGCAACACCGGGATGTGCCGAGGGCATGTGGATTTGCCCCTAGTAAGCCATTACTCATATCTTGAACTTATTCTTGCTGTTTTGGGGGTGGCTTGTTAAACTTCTTAAAATGTGGGATGCTTGAGCTGTCAGTCCTAAGGAATGACATGCAATTCCCTCCCCCCCCCCCCGCCCACAACAGGGGAAACAGCAGCTCCCAGGGGCTGCTTCAGGTCAGGAAAATGCCAGTGTTGGGGAGGGATTGCCCATTTCCCCCCTGCACTGTGGTCCCAATCTGAATCAGGTTCCTGCACACCTGGGAACTGAGTTCCCAGTACAGAATTCCAGGCGCATGTCTGACCTAAAGTCCTCACATATCCACCATGTGAACTTTGTGATATGTGAAATCAGCTGCGGAAGTAGTAAAAAGTCACTTGGAGAAATAAAAAGGGGTAATTCTTCAAGGATGGTGTCTCCTGTCCCCACCGTACCTGAGCTTTCTGGATGGCCTCTTGGAGCTCCTCCTCAATGGAGCGGGTCCCTGGGGCTGGGTCAGGGGAGCTGGCTGTGATTTCGAGAGGCAGCTCCATGTCAGAATTTATCGGCTCACAGGACGGAGGGCATAAGACCTGTTGGGAAGATGGAAGAAATGTAAAGGAGAACTGGGGTCAGCTTTTTTTCTGCCTCAGGCAATTCCTAGGGTGCCTTGCACTTGGTCTACTGCCGTTACCTTCCCAGGGCTAGAACAGCTACTTCCTAACAGACCTTGTCTTCAGTGGTCAGCAACTAAGTTGGCTGCGTGCCCCCACCCATCTCCTAGATTGCACCCTGACACTCGACAGACAGAGCACAGCTTCTTCCCCTCACCCTGCCTACAAAAGTGACTTTCTATGTGCTGGAATTTTTGGCCGCTTGCTGACTACCACCCAATAGGTTTTGGAGTCATCCAAGGCAGAAAGAAGGAGGGTTGGGGATAAGAGCTTCGGAAGGGCTGTGGTTCAGAGGTAGAACACATGCCTGGTATACAGAAGGTCAATCCTACAGAAGGTCATCTCCAGCTAAAAGCAGCAAATCTTGGAAAACAATTTTCTTTGCCTAAGCCAGTCACTGAGTTAGATGGGCCTAGGGTATAAGGCAGCTTCAGACATCCCTTACCAGCAGATAGCGTTAAGGAAATTGCTGCCCCCTCTGAACTCCAGAAAAGAGGAAAACAACATGCACAGGCAATCAGATTCCTGTAAGAACCATCCTCATTAGATCCAAACAAGTCCCAGCAAAACTTCTCCAGATTGAGGAGATGTAGCAACCATGACTTCCAAACCCTGGTGGTCCATCTTCTCTGTTCCAAACCATGAGACCTCCGCACAGCCAACCAAGAGACCCCCTCCCCTTTGTGTGGATCAAGAATGCCAGCTTGCTCACCATGAAGCTGTCCTCTCTGCCTCCCCCCTCCTTGGTGCACTCTCTCTTCGCAATATAAGGTGGTGGTGCCCCCTGCTGGCCGGGTGACGGCAACCCTCCCTTGCGGCGATTCTTGATCCGCTTGTGCATCTCCAGCTCCACTTGGAGGTCGTTGTCGTGGTGTTTCTGCTCCCGGTGGAGCTTCAGCGCCAGATTCTCAGTCACCCGTTGCTTGTCCTGCAAGACTTGGGCCTCTTCGTCCAGGTCTGAAGATGCCAAACGAGTGCTGGAAAGCGGGACCGGTGGAGGCTTGGCTCGGGCCACCTGGTAAGGCTTAAGGCGCTCTAGCAGGGCTGGCTTGGTTCCCGAAACGGGTAGGCCCCGTTTACGGAGCTGCTGGCGGAGTTCCGAAACCTGGCAACCAATGGCCACAAACAATTAAGTATTAAGAGAAAAGCATCCCAAAACACTACAAAAATATCATCCCCGCTAACAAACCAGGCCCACTTCCAAAATGTTTGCATATCACTGCCTTATGTTTTTGACACGCTGATTATAACTTAGTTTTTAGCTTATTTTGTATTGATTTTATGAGTTTTAAATTCCCTCCCTCTCTTGTTCTCGTAACCCAAGTTGGAAAAGCTGTGTATAAACTCCTCCCCCAAAATAAATAAACAAATAGGGGGCATGATAGGCAGGGGCGTATGAAATCTGCAGTTCCACAACTGAATCATGTCAGCTCAGTAAAGCATACTGGGCACTGTTCAGTTTCATTACACTTTGTGGTTCTCTCGTGCATCCTAGCACCACCCATCCGTTCTCCTATCTTCAGACTTTTCCACTCTTTTCTAGACTTCTCTCCATAGAATTCCAGATTATTTGAAAACCTGGATCCTGGAGGAAAAATAAACGATGAATAAGACAAACGACGAAGATGACGACGAAGAAACTATGAGCAAGTGGGCCTTGTTTGCATAATTTATTCCAGTTGCAGTATTTTAGTTGCCTTGGTACAGAATCTGGAAGGCTACGATCAGCATTCTACTTCCCCAGCCCCAGCCCAACTCACTGTTAGCTCCTCCAAGTTGGCAGGCAACAGTTCCGGCTTGGGAGGTGAAGGGGAGGTCGGCGTGGATGGAGACGGAAGAGGAAGTGGAGGAGGAGGAGGAGGGGGCCCACTTGGTGGGGTGGAAGTCCCAGGGAAGCTCAGCAGGTGTTCTGGGGCACTGCTGGACACAGAAAAAAGGGAAAGAGAGAGTGAACGATGAATATCCAGTTGTTCTTTCCATCCTGAGCCAACAAGAGCCCCCGATGTTGTCTGTGCTTCATCTTGGAAGAGAAGCAAGAGATGGCTAAGGTGGTCCCACTCGAGCACACTGGACAGTGTTGTATTTGCCCAGCTGCTCCAGAGGGGATATAACTGCTCTGTATTAAGTGATCCTGAACATGGACTGTTGCTGAGAAACACAAGGAGTGCCAGTCTGGAACAAATCAAAGCCCATCTTGTCCACCGTTCCTTGATTGACTTCCAGCAACCAGCAGGTCCATCGATGGCTACTAGCCATGATGACGCAAAGGAGCATCCCTGGACAATGGCATCCCACCAGGGCCGATTCTTTAATGATTTGGGCAGATTGTTAAAGAATTAGCCCTGGCACAAAGCCATTGCTTTCAGGTTATACCAGAAGTGATATCATCGGGAGCCACAAAACGCACGCCCATTTCTCTGGCCTATCTCCCCCCGTGCGTTCCCTTTCCCCAGGCCTGCCAGCCCTGCTTCCTCCTGCCAATCAGCTGGTGATCAGCAGGCAGAGGCGGGAATGGCTGGGATTACCTGCCATTGGCAGGCACCTGATAAGAGGGGATCCAGATTTAGAATCAATGTGCAACTTCCACTTACAGGAGCACCAAAACAGGCCCTCCAGCATAGCCAGGCCATTGTTTATCTGAAACACACAGGGAGAGGACACATTGAAGTGTGAATTATGTCCCTCTCTCATGAAAGTTTGCCTTTAAATTCCATCAGTCAATCGTTGTTATTTATTTATTTATTTACTTCATTTTCTCCCCAGTGAAGACCCCAAGTGGGTTACATAATTCTCCTTTCCTCCATTGTATCCTCGCAACAACCCTGTGAGGTGGGTTAGGCTGAGAGTGTGTGACTGGCCCAAGGTCACTCAGCAAGTTTCCATGGCAGAGTAGGGATTTGAACTTGGGTCTTCCAGATCCAAGTCCAACACTTTAACCATGACACCAAACTATTACGGCCCATAAGCCATACAAAAGCAGAACAATCTTAATTAATTACCTAAAATTATATCTCTACATATATCATTCATCCAAGTACATCAGACAATGAAAAGGGTTAGAGGTTTTCAGAAAATTATACATAGGACATGATCTCAGCCCATGTTTTCATAGCAGAGGATGGAAGCTTAGCTACTTGTACAGTGATTCTTTGGCCAATCCCAGCCAATAAGCTTTTAAGACTCTTCTGCTCAGAAAACCATTTTTATCAGCCCAAACAGGTTCCAGTAAATCCAGGCGTTCTTGAATATAAAATCTACAATGAAACAATACATGAGCCAGTGATTCAATCAAGTTATCAGAGCAAGGAATTGCCTTTAAAGTGGGCAGAGCTCCTACAGCTCTCTTGATTCAAATGTGGAAGACCTGCTAAGAGGCCCAATAAAAGGGCTTCCAGGATCTTCTCTGGCTTATAAGCAGCCAGTTGGGCACCCTTGCTTAGGAGGTCAGTTGTGTAGAAAGACACACGCCCTGCGCATAGATTGATACTGAGAAGACAGAGCAGCCTCCAAGAACATAGCTGCGGGTTTTCTTTGCTCTGGAGTATTAACAACAATACAATAACTGGTAACTTCAAGTCAGATGGTCATGAGTATAGGCATATCCAGTTGGAGCCCTACTGGTAAACTGTCTGTACAAATTCACTGTGATTTGCACCTATATGATAACTCTTAGTGGAGTGTTACCTGGCAGGGACAGTATGGAGGGTTTGAACGCAGAAGGTCGCAGGTGATGTCGGCGTGGGCTGCTGCTGCTGGTTCAAAATCTGGAGCTGCAGGAAAACCTGTTGCTGCTGCAAGAGGCGAGCGTAGGCTGCATCCATGGGCACCGGCACCTGCTCCCCTTTCTGGTCTGGGGGCATATACTGGTGATACTTCAGTTTCTTCACCTTGGGCCGTGGTTCCTTCACCTTCTTAGGGCGTGGTGGTTTCCTAGCCTCGGGAACCTTGGGAGGGACCTAGGAGAAAAAAGGCAGAGACCTCTAGGTAAGAGAGAGTAGGAAACTCATAGGTAGCAATTGTGTTTAATGGTTAGAGTGGAAGTAATCCCCCCCCCATTTTCCCCCACAATTCCTAGGCCTACAGCACGAAGGTCAGTATGTGCTTGTTTTATTCATACCCTGCTTTCCTCCCCAATGGGGATCCAAAGCATCTTACAACACTGTTCTCCATTCTTCTACCTGATCCCTACAACAGCATATCTGTGAAGTAGGTCCAGAGGAGTTAGCCGTGTTAGTCTGCGGCTTCGTTAGATGCATCTGACGAAGAGAACTGTGGTTCTCGAAAGCTTATGCTACAGTAAAGTTGGCTAAAGGTGCTACTGGACTCTTTTTTATTTTGCCTGTGAAGTAGGTTAGGGTAAGAGTGAGTGACTGGCCTATAGTCACCCAGAGAGCTTTGATAACAGAGTGGGAATAAGAACTCATGTCACCCAGACCTAGCCCTCCACTATAACCACTATACCACACTCTAACCAGTAACAGAGGGAGGGGCCAGCCCAGGCATCTGTTTTCCATTGGATTCTTAGGACTGAGGACCTCGCGTGGTTCTTAAGTGTTTGGGGTCATAATTTGATACTGATTTCTCCTCACTGCTTTGTAGCAGCTTCAGCCTCAAAGATGGTGCTGGCAAAGCAAGATATAAAACAAACATGGCCAGACTGGCCATTAAGGCCACCAGGAAAAGTACCAATGGGCTGATGGACTTGAGGGCTGCGCTCTCACTGGAGCCACCAGAGCTCCATGGGAGTCGAGATTCGCCTTATGCAGGGCAGCCCTGTGCAATGGAGGTGCAAGTCACCACAAGCCGGCAGCCTACCTTGAGAAGTGAAATTGAGGGCTTGGCCAGAGGGCTTTCCCCTTGGAGAGGGAATTCGGACTCAGGGGTGGATGACAACACGACAGGCTGTTGATCTGCTAGGATCGGGGGCAGCTCCAGCTGCAGGAAGAGTAAATGGAAAATAGAACTTAGGTGTTCTGGCTTCCAGTCCTTACACTTCTGTCCTGATCTAGAAGCGCCTAATCTTCTTTTTGTTTGTGTCTATTTTTTCAACCCAAGTCTCATTCCTTTCCAATGTTCAGGCTGCCTAGGCACCTCTGCCCCAGAATTGTCAACTTCATCCTCTTAGAAGAGGCATTGCTACTGCTCACCCTAGAGGGAAGGCCTCTTCTAAAATGGCCATTGTCAGTGATTTTTATATTTAAAATAATTTTTACAAATTTAAAAAAAAATGCTGTGTGGTGGTGGAGGGCTTATTTTTGAGCTAAGGATGATTTGTTAAAATCAGTTAATTGATTAAATCTTGCAGCCTTGTTTTGGCCATATCATATCCTATCACCCAGAAAAGCTCTTCACCTGTTTTTCCTAGGGCTTGTAATGTTCCACAACAGCCATAAGAGGGCAGCAAGACCAAAAACACACACACACACACTCTCTCTCTCTCTCTCTCTCTCTCTCTCTCTCTCTCACACACACACACACACACACACACACACACACACACACAAAGAGACACCCCTCTCAAAAGGACTTTGTTTCTCCAAGGTTTCCAATCCTACATACCCTGAAGAAACAACCTCCCAGGTGGCACCAATGAAGTTGCCTGAAGATGGCATTGCTGCTACTAGGTTAAGGAATTGCTGTTTCTGCCTTTAAATATTGGCCAACATACCAGATTCTGGTGGCTTTCTAACAATGTTCTGAGTGACTTGTTAGATAGTATTTACGGATTGTTAGTTGTAAGTTTACTACAATCTGCTCTGCAAGTAAGACAAGATAGAAAGGGTTTTTTTTTTTTTTTTATAAGGGAAAAGCATTCTTGGTTATGGTGTCCAAACTCTAAAATTCCCTCCCCAGGGAGATTGTCTATCTTCCTGCCAGTGTGTGAAGACTTTTTTGTTTTGTTTGGCATTCCTTCACAAACTCTCATGGGCCCACCTCCCTGTTTGCCAGCCTGGGTATTTATGTGTTTATATGTTTTATTTAATTGTCGTATATGTTTTATTTAATTGTCGTATATGTATTTTACACACTGTTTGGATTGTTCACCACCTTGAGGACCTTAAGCTAGGTGGAAAGGATGCAGACAAATATTTTAAATAAACTAATTCATTAAACAGATGTATGAACTCAAAAACCATGAATGACGTTTGGGTCCTGTTCTAATCACCTTCTTCTGACTGTATTTTGATTCTCAGTTGTATTTCTTTGTGGGCAGGTTTCCCTTTGTGCTTTATGGTTTATAAATATATATGTTATGCTTCCAAAAGTTCTTCCACACAAGCTCCCTTGAACTGAACGGGAGTCATACTTAGGATTGCCAACCTCCAGGCAAGGCCTGGAGTTCTCCCAGAATTATCACTGTTCTCCAGGCTACAGGGAACACTTCTCCTGGAGGAAACTGCAACTGCAGAGAGTGGACTCTATGGCATTGTATCCCTGCTAAGCTCCCTCCCCAAAGTCTGCCCACCCAAGGCTCTGCTCCAAATCTCTAGGAATTTACCTACCAAGAGTTTGTAACCCTAGCTGTGCTCTTGCACAGCATCTTATCATCTGAGTGGAGATATCTCAGGAGAACTTCCCGGTGGATTGGCTTTGAGTGATATCTTTTAACACAAACCATTGGGGGATCATATGAGATCTTTGGGAAAGGGCTGTTAGCTCCATTGCAGTGCCCATGTCTGCAAGCAGAAGGGGCCGGGTGCAGTCCTCGGGAATGCCACTTAAAGCAAGCATCAGGAAAGACTCTTTCCTGCCCGGAAAGCCACCACCAGTCAGAGGAGACAGAACTGAGGGAGATGGACCAATAGGCTGACTCGTATGGTTGCCAAATCCAGGTCAGGAAATTTCTGAGGATTTGGAGGTGGAGCCTGGGGCGGGCAGGGTTTGGGAAGGGGTGGGAGCCCAACAGAGATGTGATGCAATTTTCTCCAAGGGAACTGATTTCTGTAGCCTGGAGATCAGTTGTTATTCCAGGAGATTTCCAGGCTCCACCTGGAAGTTGGCTGCTACTGTATGCTTGCCTGATGACTATTACTGCTTTAAGAGAAGTCCCGGCTCAGTGGAAAAGCACAGACATTTCATGCAGAAAGTTGCAGACAGCATCTCCAGTTAGAAATTCTGGCGGCGACTCTCTCCTCCTCCTCCTCCTCTGTCCCCCTTCTGTCAGTTCATCCACACACGTCAACGTTCATCCACAACTACTTACTTGAAAAGCTGCCCCTGACAAGGTAGTGGACGGATTCCCAAGGGCATTTCCTGGAGACAGTGTAAAGCATGGGGAGGAAGAGGAGGAGGAGCTACTGAGATCTTCCTCAAAGGTGAAGGAATCAGGCACAGCCGGAGCTGCCTCTGGAGAGGAGACAGAGAGAATATGCCGGGGTTTACGCTAGCAGTTGATATGAGGGTGATGGGATAATACCTCTTATCCTGAGAACCTTTAGAATGTCCAGGGCTTTTTTCAGCAGGAACGTGGTGGAACGGAGTTCCGGAACCTCTTGAAAATGGTCACATGGCTGGTGGCCCCGCCCCCTGATCTCCAGACAGAGGGGAGTTTAGATTGCCCTCTGCGCCGCTGCAGCAGCGCGGAGGACAATCTAAACTCACCTCTGTCTGGAGATCAGGAGGCGGGGCCACCAGCCATGTGACCATTTTTCCTGAGGGTAACCCACTGAGTTCCACCACCTCTTTTCCTAGAAAAAAAGCCCTGAGAATGTCCAAGATTCTGGTTCAGTAGAACCTTAAAGACCAACTAGATTTTCAGGGTATGAGCTTCAAGAGTCAAAGCTGCATCCAGTACAAAAATGCCAGCTCCTGAGTGGGACCATTGAGCCCCCCAGCCCCTTCTCTGACTGGGGGCAGCTACCCAAGGTGTCAGGCAAGGTTTCCCATCCCCATTACCCAGAGCCTTTATGAACTGGAGAGCAAACCTGGAGTCCTGGACCCTCCACCATGCAACTTCCCAAAGAGCTTTTTCATTTATCCTCCTAATACCATAAAGTTTGATTGAGACAGAGAAAGAACGCTGTGCCCTTCTGTGTCAACTTCCCAGAGTTCAAGACCCATTAGGAGGGTCCCAAACAGGATCCCTTCAGATCCCTGCTTCCATCTTATTGGGCAACATCCCCCCTTCTGGTGCACTGAAGCATCCCATGTCATTACCTGTCATGGCCTCCTTGATGCCCGGATCCAAGGGGAGAATGTTCTTCTTCACCAGCTCAAGTGGTCCAGGGCGGTGTAGGATCTTCTCGCTCAGGTCTTCGGCCAGGCGAGCTTTTTTGTCCTGCAGCTCAGAAGGGTTTCCAGGAGACACTGGAGTGGAGAAGGAAGGGAAAACAACTGCCTTTCTCAGCAAAACTGTTAGTTACTGAGACAAATATTTATATATTGCTTTTTCTATTTGCTAAAGACAGTTTTTCCTAAGCATATTACAAAATAGTAATCCAAGAACTGGAATAAAACAATTAACAAACAATCTTCCAAACTCAGAGCCACTATTTAGGTGCATTACGTATGCTAATGAACCCCAAATGGAACGTACAATATGTACCTTTCACATTCACAGAGCCAGTTTGGCCCTTCTACATAAGGAAATTCTGCTGCCCCTCTTAGATATGGGGCGGGAGGTGGTTTTCCCTCCATTTCTGGTACAGCATTCGAAACCAAGGTAGCCACAAGAGAGAAATCCTTCTTTCAGGCTTCCATGGAACAAACTGAACAGGAAGAGGGAATGTTCACCAGTCCCTGCTGGCTCGGTCTTAACTAGTGCTGGGCTTGAGATAGGTAGTGAGATAGTCCTTTGAGCATGGGGGACCCAGACTTTGTAAGGCTTTAAAGATAAGCACCAGCACCTTGAATTGAACTTGCAAGCAAGCGGGTAACCAATGTAGCTAGTAAAGGAACCGCTGGGTATGTTTGAAGCGCCCATCACTAATTGTGCTTGACAGGCCTGGACCTCTCATTCACTGAAGGAGGACTGAATGAAGGGAGGCAGAATAGGGGAAGCAGGGCTTCTGGTTTAAGAGCTACTGTAGCACAGTGGTTAAGTGGTTCAGCTGCTAATCAGCACTCCACTGGTTCGAATCCCACTACTGCCATGAGCTCAGTAGGTGGCCTTGGGTAAGCCCCTCCTCTCAGGCCCAGCTCCCCAGCTGTATTGTGGCAATAATAACAACACTAACTTGTTCACCACTCTGGGTGAGGCACTAATCTGTCTAGAAGAGCGGTATATAAGCGCAGTTGTTGTTGTTGTTGTTGTTATAATAGTATTTTAAGGAGCCCTGTAGCCCTTCAGTAAAGGTTCAGAAGCTGCACCCTACCTTCTGCCAGTTGGCCCTTGGCAGTGCTGTTCTTGTGGGGCCGGGGCAAGGCTTTCAGCTTTGCAAGATCCTTGGCCTGAGGAGAAGCAGAGAGAAGGAAAGAACCCCTCCGTGAGCAAGATGCACAGCGGCGCTCTCTGCCCCTCCCCCCAGTCTCATAACAAGCATGGCCAGACATCCTACGCCCCCAACCAGGACCTTCAGGGGGCTGAAAGAAACCACCACCCACTATTTCCCCAAAGCCTCCCCCGGAAGCACCCAGCCCCTGAGTTCCAGCTCCTGCTGCCTAGATGGGTCCCTTGTGGCATTTCCACAAAAGAGGCCCGCGATATCTTGGAATGCACACCTCATCAATGTTGTTGATACGGTTCAGTCAGCAAGAGGGAGAGATTTTAAACTCAAATCTACATTCTGCTCAGTATAGCTTCTTCATTAGAGGTGTGGGGACTTTTTTTTATTTAAAAAAGGAACACTTGTTTTTAACGTCATGAAGGAAATACGCTACAGGGTTATCACTGTGGGAAATGAACAGCCATGGGGAAGTCGGGACTTCTGGTTGGCTGGAAAGGAAGCAGGGTTTGGCTTTAGTTAGGATGGATGGATGGATGGATGGATGGATGGATGGATGGATGGATGGATGGATGGATGTTCTGGCTGCCGACTGGGGTGCCTCGAGTCTCTCCTCGGTAAGGGAGCAAGCATCACGAAGATAGTCTAAAATGCCAGCTGGGAGACTAGAAACTGGAGGTCAATGCTTGAGTACATACTTTTCACGCTGCAGATCCTGGGCTCAGTCCCCACTTAAAACAATCCCATGTAGCAGGTGTGGGAAACACCTTTCTTTTTTCCTGACCTTGGAGAGATTCTGCCAGTCAGAATAGGCTGCTCAGGGCTAGATTGGACTAGTGGTATCTGATTCAGTAGTCAGCAGCTTCATATGAAACTAGAGGGTTACAGCAGGAGTATTACCCTGTCCTCCACCTGCATGACAGGAGACAGGTGGGGTCAGAAGAACCATATATAGACTGCCGGTGAAAGAGCAGCCAGAGATGGAGTTTGGTGCAGAAGGGGAAACCCTATTAAAAAGCCTCCCTCAATGGACTGACCCTTTAAAAAAAGCCATTTTGGAAAAGTCTTGTTCCTGCAATGTCTCACACTGACCTTGGGCCAGTTACTCTCTCAGCCTAACCCACACAACAGGATTGTTGTTGTGGGGATAAAATGGAGAGGGCAGCATGATGTGGTAAATCCCTTTGGGAGGTGAAGCACGTTGTTAATAAGTATTTTTATATACTACATTCCGGTGATACTCACCTTGTTCTGGCCCTGTGTCCCATTTGGCTGTGAGAAAGTTGTAAGGGGTTTGTTGAGTGCTGGAGGAGCAATACAGAATACTTGTTAGCATAATCACTAGAGTGTATTTTCCATCTTATTTCCTGCTGACTTCTTCTCTGTTGAAACATATGTAGGGAAACCCTGAGCTCCCCAAGAAGGAATCACCTCACACTGACAAAGAAGTGGTGTCCCATCACCTCAGACTGTGGATCGTAATATCCCCCAGGCAGCCTGAGGAAAGTCATCAAATCTCGGTTCTATAAAATGAAGACAGAACTGAAGGCTGTCTCTGTCTTGTATGTTCCAGTTTCATTTTACTTGAGTAGAATTTGAAATATCAGACTCACATGGAGTTCAATACCCTGAGATTCTCAGCATTCTTTCTAAAAGTCTCATGTTTCTAGGCCTTTATGGTGGTAGAAGAAAACTTAGAAACCTGTAGACCTGACAGAATCTCTGCAGCTAGAGGTGGGTGGAAGAGACATTTTAATGGATCCAGTGGGGTGAAACTGCAGAGTTCCACATAACTCATTTTGGGGGCAAATTACACATTAATGTTTTTTTAAAGAGTTGGGTCTGGGTTCCTTGGATCCAACTCATGTTCCCTGCAGCCACATAGCAGCTGCAGAGAATGGCTTCTTTTTCTTTTTTTTTTTAAAAAGAAAGTTCTCCCTGTAGAGAGAGGAAGGATTCCTGCCCCCCCCAGCAGTTTTCCCACACGAAAACTATGAGGGAGGGTGGCATTATTTCTTCATTTTTGCTGCTTTGTATGGAATATTTGTGCATGTGAAGCAGCAAAAATAGGAAAATAACTTCCCCACAGCACTGTTTCTGCATAGAAAAACAGCTGGAGGGGAAGAGCCCTTCCTCCCTTGCAGTGGTGTTCCAACCCTTTGAGCTCTTTCTCTCTTCTTAAAAGATACCATTTACTGCAGCTGCTGTGTGGCTGCAGGGAATGCGAGCAGGATTTGGGGAACCCAGACCCAACTTGTTAAACAGCAATGCTTAGCGTCTCTGGCTAATAGCTCTCAAGTAATAAGGTGAGAAAGCTATCCTTCTGGGCGTTTCTCCCAATACCTGCTGCCTGGAATGAAACTCGCATGCAAACCATGTAGGCAAACCATGTGCCCCTTGTCATTGCTTGCAGCCCTGAAGAGCATAGGAACACAGCCTCTGCTCACGTAGGAAGTACTGAGCAAAGTATCTTCTGATATGCTGTCAGGCATAAAAGCAAATATGAAAGTATCACCTTTCCATGAAAAAAACATCTATTTGCTTTACGTCATTCTCCTTATTAGGTCCATTTTGGCTGTCTCTTGCACATCCACCAACCAGGCTATTACAGCACTCTCCTTAAAAAAAAATTCTCCATGCCTTCAATTTTTGACCTGCATATGGAAATGCAACGAGGTAGCTTTCCCCCAACACTTCACTGCCATTCAATGACAAGGTTTAGCTCTGGAGCTGGGGCTGTTTTTCTGTGGTGTGACTGGAGGTCTGCTTCGAATCTGTCCCCTGACTGTTTGGATATTGCCAGAAAGACAGAACTTTTTGTTCTCTTTAAATGTGGTGGTTGTGTAATAAAGTTTTTGGTTCTGGAGGGTTAGTAAGATTGGAAGATGGTAAACATTGCCATTTTAGACACATTAAATATTCAGTTGCCTTCAAGGCCCCATATATTTATATACTTATCTTCACTTTAAAGCAACATTCCTGAAAAATGTTGTGATATGGTACTAGGCTGCAATAGCACAAGCAGCATTTAATAAATATTGTTGGATGCAGTCAAGTCCATCAATGCCATTACGGCTCTGATACAACAGGGGAGCTGTTCACAATGGCAAAAGGAATGGCATTTCTGAAATCCAGCACCAGGTGTTGAAAAACTCTGGTTCCCAATATAGACATACATCACCTGGAAGGAGATGGCGTTCAGAGAGCTGCTCTTGAGATCGACGGTGTTGCATTCGGAGCTGGAGAACTGTGAAGAGGGTGACAAGATGAGGGTAAGCTTAGTCGGTCTATCCCTTTCAGCAACCAGACATTTTTTAAAAAATGAATGAAAATCCCACATGTCAATTCTAAAAATCAGAGCCCTCAAACCATTCAACCCCCCCCCCGCCCCCCACACAGACAGAGGTAACAGGAATTAATGTCCAATTTGAGATCAAAACCAAAATATCAACTGACAGAAAACAGCAAGCTAAAAAATTAAATAAATTAGAAATACCTAAGATAGAAGAGAGTGCAAAATCTTGAAGAATGAACCTTGAATCTTTAATTGTCTGTAATCTGACCTTGAAACAGAAGTGAACCAGGATAAAACAAATCCTTTCCCATTCAAGATTGTCAACAATTGACCATGTCCATTCCAGACTGGATCCAAAGGCTCTGCTTCATTAATAGTAAATAGAGCCAAAAGACGTTCACAGCAACCTTACAGCACATTTGACAGATTCTGTGTTGTAAACTGATTTGTTACTCTCTCTTTCGAACGCATATGCAAAGAATTCTGGAATTTTTATAAGAGTGCTGAGTATGTAAGAAGGTCACTCTTCCCCAGAGAAACTGAGTTGTATTGAGACTTCTTTGCATGGTCTATGAGTACATTCAGGCATTTTAGCTGGCCATAATCTGCCCTCCAGAGGCTTTATAACCTTTAATCTCTGAGGAGGTCAAAAGGTTGGAACCTGGAGCAGAATTCTTAGCAGGCTTACAAAACTATAATGCCCAAGGTTAGCTGTGAGGGAAGGGGGAAGCCATGACAGGAACACTAATTTATGTTTCTGGCCTAGGGACGATGATTACAGCTGGCTGGCATCCACTGCTCTGACTGGAGTCTGGACTGGAATACAAAAGTGGACGACTACTGACTACACTGGGCCCGAAACAACAAGGGACCTCTTCCACTTACTATACAGTGAGTACACAGACATTATCAGAAGAATTGGCAACAAAGGCCCCCCACTGCGCCAGAAACCTACACTTGCTTTGTTGTGCTGCTTTGAAAACAAAAGCAGTCTGAGGGCTCTGTTGTCTGTAGAGCAGACCCAGGCCTAAGACAATGCCTGGAGTCACCTTGTCTAAGGAAGAGCACCAACTGGGCAAGACGGAGTGGGCAAGGCCCACCATCAAACAGCAGGCACGTCATACCTTTGGAGGGTGGGACTGCACCAAGCGTTTCTATTCCTGTGCCCCCTTTTCTCCTGCCTGCCCGCCTGGGCATTTGTCCCGTTGTCAGCAGCAGCTGGGGTGACGCCATTAGCTATTTATTTGGAGGGATGGAAATACAAGATGCCCCCAACTCCCAGGCCAGAGGCTGCAAGAGCCCTTTGGATATGCAGCATGGAGGCTCTTTCACACAAGGGTTCTTTTGCAGACATCTTTGGGGGAACTGTTGCCATTTCCAGCTTCTTGATGCCTGTACCCATATAATATATGTCTTTTTCACTTGAATATATAGCATTTTAACCTGCGCTGTCAGCAAAGAGAGCAATTCTAAGCGGGTCTACTCAGAATCCTACCCTGGTCTATTCAGTGGAATTTACTCCCAGGAAAGAGGTCTTAGGAGAGCATTAAGAATGTTCTCTTGATTAATCATTTGCTTTTTAAGAGGTACATCGATTAGTTTTGGGTACCTTTTTGATACAAATTTGTTTCAATTGTTGAATTTAAATACATTTGCATAAAAACTTCAGGTAGTCCTTTACTGGAGGAAGAGGGTAAGATTTAAAAAGTTTTAAAAGCAAAGGCTTACAAGAGCACAGGAGAACTAAAATATCCACAAAAATTAAACTGGGATGCCTGTAAACTTTCAGCTTAACTGTTCATTATTGGCCCTCCCTGTTTAATAATGCCACCACTCCTTTAATAATTGATAACTTTAATAATTTAAACTGGCAGCTTCCATTTTTATACATACACATAAAACATGTTACAAGCACAGCTTAAAAATTAAAGTGTAATGTATAGCAGTTTTATCTATGTACTATATTTCTATACTCAAAGAAGATCAGGACAGTATATAAGGTTCATCATTCCTACATTTTATCCACACAACAACCCTGTGAGGTAGATTAGTTTGACAAGGACTGGTCCAAGGTCATTCCTTCACTGGTTGAAGGAAGATGTTACATTTATTGCTGAGGGATGTAGAGCTGTGCGATCTGGGTAGTGAAATTCCTAGAGAATTGGGGAAGATGAGACTTGGGGAGAAGAGGAGCTTCAGTGGAGTATAACGCCACTGAGTCCACCCTCCAAAGTAGCCATTTTCTCTCAGGGAACTGATCGCTGTCATCTGGAGATCACTTGTAATTCTGGGAGATCTCCAGGGCCCACTTGGAGGCTGACAACCCCAGAGGCATATCATGTGGTAATCCCCACCCCCACCCCCCAAAACCCATCCCAATAGCTTCCTATTACATTGTAGAACACAGTGAGAAGATTGGCCACTGAACAGAATGGGCCACAGCAAAACGACTACTAAACTAAGAATGTTGACCATCCTTCCAGTTGGCCAAACGAGCCTTGTTTTTAACTTCGGAAAGATCACTTGCCAATCCTCTCCTTCCCACATCACTAGCCTTCCCTTCCTTCTGTTTGCCTTTCACAACCCAGCCTGCCTTTTCCTGCTAACTCTTACCACCACTGCTCTTCCTACTCAGAGAAAGGCAGCACAATTCCATACGGTTAACCTACAGAGAGAACGCACATGAGCTATCACTTTAGATCTAGATAGAGTTTCTCTTGGGCTGGGGAGCAAACAAGGATGTTGCAATTTGCTTGGCTTTGCCAGGTCCAGTTTGACAACCTCAAATGCACAATGTTTTAGTCTCCAATCTAAAGGCACGAGAAACAGAGACAATCCACTCCTTCTGCCTGTGCTGAAGACACCTACTGCATAGAAAGCCACATTTGGGCTAGTTACCAAAACCAAACTCTGTATGTGTTCAACTCAAGGTGCTGGAATTTTTGAAAGGGCAGCAATGTCCGTATAGCCTAATGTGGTGGTGAATGAATGCGTATCTGATTCATCAAAGGACAAGTTGTCAAGACAAGCCTTAACATGACGCAACATGAATTAGCTGCCTCAGGCAGGCAGCAGATTTGCAGAGGGACGGACACTTTCCCGATGAAAACCTGCAAGAATGAATGTGCTTAAGACAGCCCAGATGGAGGCCACTCCCTCTGAATTTTAGTTCCCACCCCTTAACCCATGGTGTGAGAAATGCCATATATGCTCTAAAACTCCATATGTAGCATAGAAAGTAGATTTTTTCCTACACAAAGTAGAGACAATTCCACAGTAAAGTAAGGTTAGGCAGCCTTCAGCAGTAGCCTTGGGGTTCATGAAGGGTAGCAAACGTGGCTAGATCTGACCCTTGGGGCACAATCTGCTGAAAAGGGCTCTTGCCCAGGTCAAAGGGCATGACCTTTGAGCCCCTACATTCTTCTGTGATGCTCCCTACATCTGGGAGAATCAGAGAGAATTACTCAAATTAAACAAATGCATGCAAGTCAATGTAATTGCTTTTTCATTTATATATGCAATTAAGTAAATTGACATATATCTCCGTATTTGTAGACTCCAGGTTTTTTTGCTACAGATTTTCATTCAAGTAACCACAGTTACTACTGAGTTGTTCCCTTACTTACAGAGAAGTTACAGATCATCAGATACTGTCAAATAGTGGTCACATTTTAAAGTATTTACTTTATTAAAAGCAAAATATACTTTAATCATTAGCAGATTTGATATTTATACTAATTGCAAAAACAAATTATGTAACCATTGCAGTTCACAACGATTTTTTTTAATGGTAATGAATTCTTAAAACTTTTGACAACCTTAGGTAAGGTCTATAAATGTGAACAATGCATTGAATAGTCCTTCTGATTGGCTTTTATCCCAGAATAAATTATTACCATCATTTGTTAATAAACATCAACATGACAAGTTACGTGAATGACTGTAAAGCTAAACTCACACTTACCAGACCGGAATTTACTTCGGATAAGCATGGATCGCTCAGAAGCGAGGAGCGTCATCTTTGTGGTTTCTGTGACTTCAAACCCAAATCTGAGGAAGGCCCCATTTATATTCAACAGAGGGAAAAAAGGAAACAAAGGGCAGATAAGCAAAAGAAGCAGCGCACAGCCCCCACCCCACCCTGCTCTCTTCTCCTTCCTGGCAGCACTCCTGGGCCTTTAAGAGCTATGTGACAGGCAGAAATTCAACAGGTAGATCACTCAAAAGAAGGGCTAGTAACCTGCGGGTAGAGAACTGGACCAGCTTTTCCATCTCACCTGACACCCTTCCTCACTGTCACACACCCTCCCTTGCGTGGCTTTTATCCACACAGGCTCTATAATTCCTGGCCTTTTTGGTGGTCACAAGGGGTCCTTTCCCCCTCTTTCATCAATCCCAGGAAGCCGACTAGGTGATCTGGGACCACTCTGTCTTAGCATGACCTGCCTTGCAAGGTTGTTGTGATGACACTTGCACTGTGCCCCACACTCTTTGGGGTAGTGTTGCCAGGAAATTACTGGAGATTTGAGGGGTGCAGCCTGGAAAGGGTGGGATTGGAGGAGGGGAGGGACCTGACCTCAGCATGGTATAATGCCATAAAGTCCACCCCCCCCAAAGCAGCCACTTTCTCCAGGGGAACTGGCCTTTGTGGCCTGGAGATCAATTGCAATCCGAGAGATCTCCAGCCACTATCTAGAGGCTGGCAACCCTACAAGAGCAAGATAAAAGGGTGAGAGAGGGATAGGTAGAGCTTCACCCGCTGAATGCCTGCCTGTCGGGCAGCCGTTAAAGGCACAGGACCGCTGCTCGGGAGGGAGAAGAGGCAACCCCGGTGGGTTTTTTTTTACAGCCTCACAGCCCCGAGTCTGCCTTTCTCCAGAGGCCCCCCCCCCCCCGAACACCCCCAGCACCCCTAAGGGAGCCCTGCTCCTCTCTGCTCGCGCTCCCTTCTCCCGCAGTCCGCCAGACGTAACCCCCCACCCCCCTCCCCGCAAAGAACCCAGGCGTCCTGCTCACCGGAATGGAAGCGAGAGAGCCCTTCTCTGGCTGCTGGGCGTCGGGAATCGCTGGCCTGGCCGCCCGTCCGGAGCCCCGCTTCCCCCGACGGCTTCTCTGGGAGGGTCTGCCCGCCTCTCCGAAGGGGAGGGCTGTCCTTCTTTTTCTCGCTGCCCGTGCCCAGGTGAGGATGGCAGCCGGAGAAGCCAAGCGCAGGGAGCTCCGGAGAGGGTTGGGCCGAGGGCTCTGCCCCCCGCCTGGGGGTCAGACGCCACCGTGCCCCCCTCCCCGGCCCCGGGCAGCTGGGACGTCCCTGTGCCTCTGCCATGCTCGCCGCCCCTCCCCACGGGTGCCACCTGCCGCGACACCCGACACCCGGAACGCGCTGCTGGCTCAGCAGGACAGCCCCCTCCCCCCCGCCAAGATCCCCGAGCTCCGCCTGCTGGCCCGCCGGACCCCACTCCTCTCCTAGGGAACCCAGGAGTCCGGGCTCCAGGAGGGCGCTAGATCCCACACTTTCTCCAGGGAAGCCAGGATCTTTGGCCTGTTTCACCCACTCATTTCCTCGGGAATTCTGGGGTCCTGCACCCCCAAACCGCTGGAGGACCCATGAGCCCTAGCTCCCGAACTGCCTTGTCCCCAAGCTCCTGCCATCCTTTAGAGAGATGCCTCTCCTCTTGTGACCCCTAACTACAATCCCAGGGGAGCAGAGTTGCCACCTCCGACTTGGGAACTTCCGTGGGCTTTGGGGGTGATGCCTGGGAAGAAAGCTCAGCAAGGATGTGATGCCGTAAAGTTTGCCCTCTGCAGCTGCCATCTCCTCTAGGAGAACTACTCTCTAGTCTGGAGATCAGTTATAATTCCAGGAGAATTCCAGGCCCCACCTGGAGATTGGCAACCCTACAGGGGAGTTATGAGGGCTCCCGTTCATCAGCACCTTAATTCCCCTCTGTGCTGCCAGGGCCCTCCTTCGCCTTTGTCTTCCCCAGGAGTCCTGGCCATCTAAGAGCACCCCTGGCAGCCGTTTTAAAAGGGTTCATCGGAGGCACACTCAGTAATGTATTTTGCCCAGCACTTTGCATCATAATGCAAATTTTATTACTTGCCAATTGAGCCAGATTTAGGGCATTTTCTGGTTAAGGTTCAGAGATCAAGTGCCTGGATCTGACAGCAACCCACTCTCCCAGGTACTGGGCTGCCTCAGGACTTTACTAGCCAAAGATCCCTTTCAGGGGATCGCTTCACTTTTGCACCAGCCATAGCCACTGCAAGCCCCTTCCATACATAATGGGAAAGGGTGGGGAGTTAGTCCCATGGCTCGGAGAGAGGAATGCAGAGAAACATGCAGCTTCTCATGGGACAAAACAGAAACATGGGGAAGAAATCTTAAACTGGTGAGGGGATCAATATGGGGCAGGTTGGTGGGTCAGGGGCACAGACATCCTGCGTAATTATTCCAGGTAGCCTGAAACACAAACTGGCCAGAGCCCTTTCACTGACGATCAAAATGGATGCCTTTCTCATGCCAGACGCAGTCAAGACCCTGAGTGACTGAGGTGGGCGCTTGCTGGGTTCCCTTTGCCCTTTCCCAGCGGCTGCTGTCGGGCCACAGGGAGCGTTACTTCACACAACAGGTGTCACCTGTTGCCAGCCGTCCAGGGCCCGCACTGGATTTCACTGACGCGGCGGATCAGATTTTGACCAGGGTATTTAAAGTCAGACATGCTCCCTCGCCCTGCCCCCTGCTTTGAGCCATGCCCCTTGGCACCACCCCTATCCCACCTTCCTCTGAACCAGCTCCTGGGTTGGAACAAAATGTGTGTGTGTGTGTGTGTGTGTGTGAGAGAGAGAGAGAATGCAGATGTGCCCTAAACTGTATGTCTTTGTGTCTGCCCGAAAAATTTAAGCCCATTAAGTGTAACTAGATAAGCAACACTGACCCCTCCTGGTGAATGTGAGAAAAGATTTACCCCCCTCCACCACTGGGATGCAGCAGCGCAATTTGCTTGGTAGGGCTCCGCAAGTGAGCTAAGCAGAAACAGCGTATAGTACAACGGGACATATTATAGGTTGTAGGTGTGTGAATGCCAGAGAGAGATTGTTTGTATGTATAGTGTTTAGAAGATTGGCTTTCCGTGAGACACAAAGGCTATATCTCATGAGGCTTTCTGTACTCAGATACATACACTCATATATAAATCACTCCTTTTTTCTCTCTAAAAATTGTACAAGTCGGATCCCGGATCCTTCCTCCTCATGGCTTTTCTGTACTTTAAAGGGGGGCGGGGATGGCCATTTGGAGATGCTAGTGCCCTTCATCTCCAAGGCCATGCATTTCTTTTGTTTGCCAATACAAATATCTTGGCAGGTTGTGTCTAAGAAAGAGAGAGGGTACATGTGCAACGTGTTGTGCCTATGGAATGCTAGTTTTATGTATGGGGGCTGTAGCCAACTAGCACAGGCTCCATCTCCCAGCAAAAAGCATTGCAGGTGGCAGGTGCTGGGAAATGCCTTTCTCTGCCTGAGATTCTGGAGACTAGTTGCCGCTCAGAGGAGACATTCCTGGGCTCGACACTGATGTGATTCAGAATGAGACAGTTGTACATGGCTGTGCAGAAAAGTAACATACTGGCTGTGTCTGTGGCACAGAATGAGTGTGTGAAGTCTTCTGTGAGAGAGCCTGAGTTGTTTGTAACATGTCTGGATATATGCATATCTCTGTTGCTCCAGGAACCAGAATATGCATGCAATGTATTTGTTGCGGAAGAGGAATGGGGGCTTGCGATTCACGTCTCTAAGGTATGTTTTCCTTGCTCCTCTGCAACCTGAGTTCTGGATTCTCATGGCATGGCTGCGATATCCCTTGGGCCACTACAAAACCACCCTCTGGCTCTGATCTCTTTGCTGGGAGCTCTATACATTGGTGCTGGGCAGTGGGCTGAATGAGCTCATAGGTCTTTCCCAGGCTCAGATTTCAAAGATTAATTCCAGCAGCAGCCGTAGGCCTGACGCTGTTGATAAAGATAGCACTTGTGGTCTGGGACAATGGAAAGAGGCACGTCCCAGAGACACCAGGGGCTGTATGGAAGACACCAAAAGCCCTGGCTCCCAACCCCCATGCAGCATGGCATTTCACAGTCAAACACAGACCATGTAAACCACATAAGTGCCTGCTATGGAGATGAGTGTAGCCAGTATTATCCCTCGCCTCCAACATCCTCTTGTCCTGACTCTTACAGCAGTTCCGGCTTTCTGAGGCTTCTTTTGCTTTGAGATTATCTGTCCAATTTCTTTGTCTCGATGAATAATTTTATTGTTGTGTAGAAAAGAATACATAGTTTGTGACAAATAGTGTGATCTGGGGCCCAAAAAAGCAGCCGAGTTTGAGGTGGGAAAATACTGCAGTCTCTCGAATAAGCAGCTGACATCAGGTGATGAGCAGCCAGTGGCCAATTATTTCTGGCCTTGGATGTAATAAATGATCTTTGAACTTCAAGGCAACCCTGTATTAGGTAAACCAAATGGTTTAAGGTTCTTCCGCCTCTTCCAAAATCCACTGAGGAAGTGTTCTGGCAAGAGCTTCCTGAGGACCCGAAACCATCTTGAATACTGGTGCCATCCCTCCTCCTCATTGGCTGGAATCTAGGCCATAGACTGCCCTTTGATTGGCTGGGAGGGATTCACGCTCCAGCTCCCACAGAAACCGACGCAGGCGTACAAGTTGCCGATGGAGGACGTCGTCGGACACGGGCTCTGAGAGACGCAAGCGGAAACCATCACAGGGAAGAATTAGGGGTGGGTGGTCGGTGAAACTCTCAAATATGTCACCTGGTGTGTGGGAGGGAAGAACCAGAGATAGCACTGGGTTTATAAAAAGAAGCTTGAATCTACATCCAAAGTCATAACTAGGTATTTCAGAATTTTCCAAAACTGTTGGGTCATTGGAAATTTTTAAATTAAAAAATACAATTTTAAAAAAGAATTTGGCATTCTCAGCAGACTTTAAAAAGTTGTCCCCTTTCACAAAAAACAAAAAAACCCCCCAAAAATACAGTTAGAATTCTCAGACTTCTGCTGTGCTGGGCAGCTACACCAGTAGCAGTTTTCTCTTAATCAGCCCTAGCCACACCCTCTGGTAAGTACTATAGGAGCCCATTTTAACAAGACGTACCAAATGTGTTCATATTCTAATTCACTTGTTAGGGTGGGGAGAGATGCTGAAGCTCGGTAGAAAAAGAGAAAGCAAGAGAACAAGGTTGGACTAGAGCAGGGATTGTTTCCCAGCAGTGGAGAATGTAGTGATGGAGGATGTGATAAAAATGCCTTACACCCCAGGACTAATACCAAATTTCACAATCCAAACAGGAGATTTTCTTTGTTTTTGCACTCTGTACAGGCTCAGAGTGTATAAGGTATTTTTTACAGGCTGGTAAGGGAAGGAAAAGAGAAAGAGTATGAATCACTTCTGAGGCACAGAGGCAGCCAGAGCCATAGAGATGCACATGGCCCTGGCCAAGGCAGAACAAAAGGTAGGCAACATCACTCTTTACCAGTATCTGAAGAAGTGAGCTGTGGCTCACAAAAGTTCATACTGTACCACAAATTTTGTTAATCTTATAGGTGCTCTTTCTTACCAGTAGTCACACCTAAGTCTATTGAGAGCTGCAAGAAGCCAAAGTGTAAAGATGCAAACAGGAAGAGAATTAGGAGCTGACAAGGGAGGGGGAACCCAAGAGGAGATGGAAAAAAAACAAGGAAGAATAAGTCTATTTTCTCTTTGGTGTTTTAGAGACTCTCTACACAAGACATCTTACATGGGGATGCTCAAGTGAAAAATCTTGCACTTGTTCTCCCATTGTAGATACACATGCACTGCTAGGCAGACAGACCACATGAAAGTAAGTCGCTTGAGCATCCCCATGTAAGATGTCTTGTGTAGAGAGACTCTTAGACAACAAGCAGAAGGAAGGAATCCATTGTGTCTAGAAGCCCAGAGGCTAAAACCAGGCTAATGGATAAGTTCTAATTGTTTACAACTTCAAAAATTATATAAACTATCTTTATTTACCGTTATTAGGGATATATAAGATTCAGGGGCAGAGGATTGCATTTATATCACCTTTTCTTTGATCCTTGCTCAGTCTGTTGTGTTTACTTATGCTGTGCTTGCTTTTTATCTTCTTATCAAACTTCGTTACATTTTTAATGCAGCTGCTCTGATCTCTGTGACCCATGTTAAAACCCCTGTTCAGGGGGAGGAGGCAGTGATTTACCATCCTCCCTAAAGCACACAGTTAAGCATGTGGAAGAAAGAAAGTAGTTCCCTCTGTAGCGAGTGCAAAAGAGAGAGAGACTCAAACTCAAAGCTAAGTCATTAATCATCAAAGTGGCAGAGGGAGCTTGAATACTAATCCTCAGGTGAGATTCTTAAAAGAGAACTGGTTAGTTGTTGGGAGTGATACCCAGAGAGTGAGAAAAAACAGGGTTTCTCACCTGTAACTGTTGATCGTCGAGTCTCTTCTGTGCAGACACACATTGGGACTGCGCAGGCGCAGGCCAGCCGCGGAAAAGATTTTTCTAGCTCTAAGAGATGTGAGGGGGACGTTCGGATCCACCGCGCATGCGCGCCGGTGTTCCCGCCAATTTTGAATGCATATATATCCGAACGTCCCCGGCATTCCCTCAGTTCACCTGAGCCGCCGGAGAAACAATGGAAGAAACCAAGCACTCACAGCGGGGCAGGCGGGAGGGAATGTGTGTCTGCACAGAAGAGACTCGACGATCAACAGTTACAGGTGAGAAACCCTGTTTATCGTCTTCGTCCTTCTGTGCAGCCCCACATTGGGAGAGTAACTAGCATCTCACCAATGGGGGCGGGTGTGAGTGTCTACTTGAACAAGGACTGCAGGACAGCTGTGCCCACAGCCGAGTCACGTCGTGCATGCACATCCACAGAATAGTGCTTGATGAAAGTGTCTGCAGTGGACCATGTCGCAGCTTGGCAGACGTCCCGGAGCGGCACTCCTCGTAGGAAGGCAGCAGAAGCAGCTTGCGCTCGAGTGGAATGAGCGGTAACCAACAAGGGACACTGGACTCCAGCATGCTGATAGCAAAGTTTAATCGTAGACACAATCCAGCGAGAGATGGACTGGGCAGAAGCAGGTGAGCCCTTGCGAGGGCCAGAGTAACACACAAACAGGGCAGGAGACTTCCTGAAACATTTGGTGCGGTGCAAATAAAACAATAAAGCACGCTTTACATCCAATGTGTGTAGTGCTCGTTCCCCTGGGGATGAAGGTGTTGGAAAAAAGGAAGGGAGGAACACCTTTTGCTGTAGGTGAAACCTTGAGACTACCTTGGGCAGAAACTCCATGCTAGTGTGGAGCATGACAGTACCAGGGAAAAACTGCAGGAAGGGAGGGTCACACCGCAGGGCAGACAGCTCCCCAACACGCCTAGAGGACGTGATTGCTACCAGGAAAGCCACCTTCTGAGTGAGCAAAGGTAGGGGACAAGAAGATAGAGGCTCAAAGGGCTGGAGCATCAGCCGGGAGAGAACCAGGGAGAGACTCCATTGCGGAATGGGATGGGCCCTAGGAGGGAAGGTCTTGAACAGGCCCTTCAGGAACTGCTTGGAAAGCCAGTGAGTAAAAACTGTCTTCCCATCAATCTGCTCATGGAAGGCAGAGATTGCAGCCATGTGGACCTTAATACTGGAAAACGCAAGGCCCTGGGAGCAGAGATCCAGGAGGTAGTCCAGGATGACAGGGAGCGGGCAACTAAAGGGAGAAACCCCCTTTGGGGCCAACCACCGGGAAAAACGTGACCACTTCCTCTGGTAGGACAACCTGGTGGACGGTTTCCGGGCATTCAAGATCACCCCAAGCACCCCAGAAGAGAGGTTCATTCCCGGTTGCCCAGAAGCCAGGCAGCCAGATTCAGTACAGCCACATCGTGATGCCACACCCCGTCCCTGGTTAAGAGGTCCGGGGCGTGAGGCAGGGGGAGGCATCGCCCCTGGGACAGGGAGAGCAAAAGGGGGAACCAATCCTGGCGAGGCCACCGAGGGGCAACGAGGATACAGCGGGTTCGGTAGGCCCTGACCCTGGAAAGAACCTTGTACAGGAGCGGAAAGGGCGGGAAGGCATAAAAGAGCCCTGGGGACCAAGGTATTTGGAAGGCATCCCCTAGGGAGTGGCGGCCAATGCCGGCCCGGGAGCAGAACAGCGGGGCCTGTTTGTTGCGGGCAGTGGCGAAGAGGTCGACCAACGGCGTGCCCCACGTGCGGAAAACCTGGTCGAGGTAAACCCTGTTTAGGGACCACTCGTGCTGAGGCAGAAACACCCTGCTCAGCGCATCCGCCGAGGTGTTGAGATCCCCGGCAATGTGCACGGCTCTGGGAAGGACGTTGTTGACCATGGCCCAATTCCATAGAGTCGTTGCCTCCTTGCAGAGCTTGAGCGAGACCGTTCCCCCCTGCTTGTTGAGGTAGTAGCAGGCCGTGGTATTGTCCGACAGGACCTGAACCCTCCTGTTCCGAATGGCATCTGCAAAAGAAGCGAGGGAGTAACGGATCGCCCTAAGCTCAAGAAGGTTGATATGCATGGATGCCTCAGATGGGGACCAGATGCCCTGAGCCGAAAGCTGTCCACAGCGCCCTCCCCATCCCAAGTTGGAGGCATCGGTATAAACCGTGACCTCGGCTAGGAAGGGGCCGAAAGGACAACCTTCAGACAGGTTTCCAGGGACAGTCCACCAGGCCAGAGAGCGCAGCACCACCCTGGGGATGGAAAACCTCTGGTGCAGACCCATGGTGAGGGGGTTGTACCTCCGGACAAACCAGTTTTGCAGAGGCCTCATACGCAGGCGCGCAAAGAAAACCACCCCTGTGGTGGAGGCCATAAGGCCCAACAGAGTCTGAACCAAAAGGGCAGTCTGATACCGGCAATGCATAAAATGCCGGGCCAAAGCGGAAAGCCTGGCCAACCGGTCAGGGGGCAGGTAGGCTCTACCCAGCAGGGAATTGAAATGGACCCCAATAAACCTAATGGCCATGCCTGGGGTCAGGATAGACTTATCCCCATTAACCACCAAGCCCAGCCTAGCCAGCACGGACAAAGTGAGGGCAATATGGGCCTGGAGAGAGTCAGGCGAGGGTCCCACCAGGAGCCAGTCATCCAGGTACGGGTAGATAAAGCAACCCTGGGACCGCAGGCATGCCACTACGGTGGCCATGCACTTTGTGAACACTCTGGGTGCAGAGGCTAGTCCGAAGGGCAACACTGTATATTCATACACAGAATTCCCATACACAAACCGCAGGTATTTCCTGTGGCCCTCAAATATAGAAATGTGGAAGTAGGCATCCTTCAGGTCTAGAATGGCCAGCCAGACGCCCACTTCCAGGAGTTCCATGACTCGCGCCAGGGTCAGCATGCGAAACTTCTCAGCCTTCAAATAACCATTGAGGCCTCGAAGGTCTAAGATGGGCCGGGAACCTCCACCCTTTTTATCCACAAGGAAGTATCTGGAGTAAAAGCCCCATGGGGAAGTAGAGACATTGACCACCCGGACAGCACCTTTGGTAACCAACTCCATAACATTATTGTGTAACACAACATCACAACATGGAGAACAACGGGGAGGGAGAGAGAGAGGGGGTGCATCCGTAAACATTAACTTGTAACCATGGGCCACAATGGACAGGACCCAAGCGTCAGAAGTAACACGTTGCCAACAGGGCAAAAAAGGTCGAAGCCTGTCCAGAAACTGGGCAGCAGAGGAAGCACCCTCGGAGGCCAACGGGGGAGCGTTCAGGCGCAGTCAGAAGACCGAGGGCTTCTGCGCCGAGGTCGAAGGCTTGGGCGAAGAGGGCTGTTGCCTGCCCTTGGACCGGCCGGAGCGCCTGGAAGGGTGACGCTGCTGGGCAGAGTAGGATCGGTGACCGTAGGACTGGCCCGAGAAGAAGCGCCCTTGACGCTGCTGGTAAGGCTGGTAAGGGGTCTGGTAGGATCGGAACCGACCATAGCGATACCTCGGACCCGACGACTGGGCTGAGGGGGCGACCCCGAGGGACTTGGCCGTCTGCTGATTCTTCTTCATCAGGGAGAGGGACTCATCCGTCTTCTCCGAGAAGAGCTGGGGCCCCTCGAACGGGAAGTCCTCCACCTTCGCCTTCTTCTCTGGAGGCAGGGCCGTGGACCGGAGCCAGGCGTGCCGACGCAGGACCACCGAAGTTGCCATCGCTCGCGCTGCAGAGTCGGCGGCGTCCTTGCCAGCCGTCATTTGCTGTTTTGACAGCTTCACGGCCTCGGCTTGGAGGGCCTTAACCAGGTGGCGGCGATCCTCCGGGAGGTCGGAGAGGTAAGAAGACAGCCTCTTCCACAGGAAGAGATTATAGGATCCCATTATGGCCTGGAAGTTGGCAATACGGAATCCCAGAGACGCGGATGAGTAGAGTTTCCTGCCCACGCCATCCAGCTTCCTGCCTTCTCGGTCCGCCGGGGCCGACGAGGAACCGGAACGGAACCGAGCCTGACCCTCCTCAGCTACGATCGACGAGGGTTTCGGGTGATTGAAGAGGTACGGGCAATCATCTTGCTTTAAACGGTAGTACCGTTCCACCTTCTTTGCCGTCGCGGACAGGGACGCCGGCGCCTGCCAGAGCGCGAGAGCGTTATCAACAAAATCCTCCACAGGGGGAAACGCCACCGACGCGGGGGACCCGGAATACAGCGCCTCCAGCAGCTTACTCTTGGGCTTGGAGGTCGTGGAGGAGACGTCTATCTCCAGCGCGGCGGCCATCCGCACCATTTGTTCGGAGAATAGCCTGTAATCGTCATTCGGGGACGATGAGCGGGGCCCACCCACGGTGTCATCCGGGGAAGGATCCGAGGCCGCGTCTGAAGAGCACTCCGACGGTGACGCCAGACCTTCATCATCCTCGGAATCCGAAAACTCCGGCGAGGTTTGCGTCGGAACCGAAGACCGGTGAGCGGTCGGGGCCGACGGATAAGTTGCAGGAACCGGCGGTCGCAGAGGTAAGCCCGGAGGTGGAGGAGCGGGTGCTGGGAGCCCGACTGGCTGAGCCGGAACGGAGACCATCGGAACCGACGGATGTTGCAGGAAGGGCAGCGACTGCTGGAACCACGCCACAAAATCCTGCCAGGAGGTCATGTTCCCAACCCCCGCGACCGGCTGGCAAGGGGGCAGAGGAGCAGGCACCGGGGCAGGCCAGCGAAGAGGCATCGGAACCGACGAGGTAGACGGCAGTGGAACGGAGGCCTCTGAAGGCGCCGGGGCGGACGGCAGGGAGCGCTCAAAAGATTGGAACGGTTCCGGGAAAGACGGAAACGGCATAAACTCCTCGGGAACCGACGGAGGAGGCGTGCAAGGAGGCGACGGGGTGTGGAGACTCACCACATCGTCGGGTATCAGGACTGGTTCGGCCGGAGAACCAGGCAGCACAGTCGGAGCTGGGGACAATGCACGGCCCTTGGCCCTCGACTTCGCCTTGGCCTTCTTGGACGGGGGCTCCGAAACAGCCTCCCGAACCGAAGGCTTGGAGGAGGACTTCGGCTTGGGCGCGGAACGCTTCTTGGCCTTCCGGCTCGAAGGACGATCCCCGGAACCGGAATCAGGACGGGCCTCCGGAACGGGTTGCCCCGTCGGTTCCGAGGGGAGCGGCTCTGGCGACTTACGAGACGGCGCCGGTGACGGAGCGGCGGAGCGCGGCCTATCTCCCGAAGAGCCTGACGGCTTGGGGGGGAGAAGGTTGGCATCCCACAAGAAGGCACGGAGCCTGGCCTTCCGATCACTCCTTGCCTTCGGAGTGAAGGACATACAAATGGAGCAGCGCTCGACAACATGCCCCTCGCCCAGGCAGATGAGGCAGAGCTCATGGCCGTCCGAATGGGTCATCTTAGTGCCGCATTTATGACACTTTTTAAACAAAGATGTCTGCGACATAATGAACGGTATCTCCCGACAGATGTCAAGGGGAAAATACCGACCAGCAGAAGAAACGATCCAAAACTCCGAAGAGACGCTTGAAACGAACGCTAGACAATAAGAACCTTTTCGACGGCGGCGAAAAAGGAACTGAGGGAATGCCGGGGACGTTCGGATATATATGCATTCAAAATTGGCGGGAACACCGGCGCGCATGCGCGGTGGATCCGAACGTCCCCCTCACATCTCTTAGAGCTAGAAAAATCTTTTCCGCGGCTGGCCTGCGCCTGCGCAGTCCCAATGTGGGGCTGCACAGAAGGACGAAGACGATCCAGGGAGTAGCGGAAAAGAAGCCGCGTTGGGAAAATCTTGCTTGCTGAATTTCTGTCTGCCATGTGGTTGTGAAAGGCACAGAAGCCCTGCCGGAAACGAAACCCATGGCAGTTCTAAGTGATAAAGATCCTGTGGGTTTGGGAACAAGAGCTTTCCTCACTTACTGTGTGCAATCTCATCTCTCTCCTCCTCGGGTGGGTCCCAGCACTCAGGAGCCAGGCGGCCTGGTCCCAGCTGGTAATTCCTGAGTACATGCTGGAGCTGGGCTGGTAGCAGTGCCGGGTAGTCATTTCTCAGGCGGGACCAAGGTGCCTATGTGCAAGCAGAACACAGCAGAAGAGCAGTTACCAATACTGCCCTAACCTAGCCCCTTTGTGCTGAAATGGCTGTCTCTCTCTCTCATCCAGATACTGTATTTTCTGTCCCATCAGTAGAAAGCTGGGCTGTCACCCAATGAAAAGCACACGGTTGATAAGTTTTTACTTGACCAGGGGCGGTCTGGAGGGGAAAGCCCATGACAGCTAATGACTGCAGTGCCTCTCTGTTGTAGCAGCCAGCAGCAGTTTCAGGGTAGCAACCGCCCCATCCCTAGGAAGTGAGGAATTGATGCTTCTGCCCATGCACAAGGTGGCAGCAGAGCTGCTGTATTTGTGGGGGGCAGGTTGGCACATGAAGGGCGCCTCATTCCTCCATGCAAGCTGAGGTAGGGGAGCGCAGGAGGAAGGATTCTTAGCTGCTGCAGAAGCTGCGTGCATGTTGACTAAGGATGGCCAACAAGCCTTCCCTCCCCTCTTTGGCCAGGTGTGGCCTACTTGCACCTATCCTCCGGCCAGCTTGTCATGGCAGCAGCTGAGTCATGCCCATCCAGCAGAGCTCAGGCTGTGCCTTGCTTGGGGCTGGGGTTTCCTTGAGGGGAGGAAATTATTCTGGGGTCCCAGCCTGGACTTCTACCCAGGGCTCCAGAATCACTAAGTCCAGGACTACACTTGAGTGTTCAATAACCAACACAATTTGCCTAAGAATAAAATAATATTTGGCAGGACACAATGCAGACTTTGTCTGTAAATGCTTATAATAATATTAACAGTGCGCTTGCTTCTAGACAGATTAGTGCCCCAATCAGAGCGGTGAACAAAGTCAGTGTTATCATTATTTTCACAATACAGCTGGGCAGCTGAGGCTGGGAGGAGTGGCTTACCCATGGCCTCCTGCTGAGCTCATGACAGTAGTGGGATTCAAACCAGGGCCGTTTCCACATGGCTTACCTTTTGTCAGGATACAGCGTCTTCGTGCGTGAAATCGCACCAGGAAGACGCTGTTATCGTGCAAGATCACACTGTTATCGCACAATTTCACGCGAGATCACGCTGCATCCTGGCAAAAGGTAAGCCGTGTGGAAACGGCCCATCAGAGTGCTGATTCGCAGTTCAACCACTTAACCCCTCATGACAAGCTTTACCTGAAAAGAAGAGGCCCTAGATAGCATCTGCCACAGGCAGTTTTCATGAAATAATTAACATTTTTGACCTGTTTAGTCAATTGATTTTTAAAAATTAACCTATCTAAAAAAATCACAAAATGCTGCAGCAGTAGTGGAAATGTACCAAAAGGCCATCTAGCCCACCCCTTCGGCTGCCAGACCCAACAAAATGATTAGGCTTCACCTCCACTCTGATCAACCAGCTCAGCTCAGGCCACCAGATACTACAAAGCAGACAGCAGAACTAGCACAGGCTTCCAAAACAAATAGATGTAGATGCTCACACAAAGAAATACTATTCTGTACCAAGGAACTTGAATTCTGAGACCTGAACAATTTTGCATGTACTGTTTCAAGCCCATCTTCACAGCTATGAGAGCTCAAAACTTTTAAAAAATGAATATTGAGATTCTCAGGTTGCTCAATTTGCACCCAATAGCAAAACCAGTATTTAAATGAAATCATGGAAATACACAAGTTCTCTTTACAAGAAAGGGCTCGGAGCATTATCCCTTTATGGACAGCACAAACTTGCAATACTCACTCCCATCCAAGACATACAATGTCTTGCAGTATTGGGGTGTGTGGAATCTAATTAACTTCTTAAATGGAGATAACAGACCCAGAACACCCTTCCCTCCAAAGCTCTAGTAAAGTGTACCCATTTTTCTTCCCATATGTGGGACCCTGATGCTAGAATGCAATTAAAAAATAAAAAGGTTGTCAGCACACTCTCCTTTCTTCAGACCCTTGAACTGTGTGCTTCAGGCGAGAAAGGGCAGTAAACACCTCTACCTCTGAATGCCAACCACCAGGGAGATCCTGGAGATCTCCCAGAATTACAACTCATCTCCAAACTACAGAGACCAATTCCCTTGGAGAAAATGGCTGCTTTGGAGGGTGGACTCTATGGCAATATACTCCATTATGTTCCCTCCCCTCCACAAACCTCACCCTCCACAGGCTCCACCCCCAAATCTCCAGGGCTTTCCCAATCCAGTTGGCAACTCTAGTTCTCCCCAAGCCAATTGTTTCCAGATTTGGCCTTCTGTTCCCTTAAGGCTTCCAAGGGCAAAGGCTTGTTGTTCACCTGAAGCAGGCTGCTTTTGGGCACACACAGCAGGTTGGCTGTGGTGCTCAGCTTGCGGAAGAACTCTGTGGCAATGTCTCCAAGGGCCACTCCCTGTAGCCAGTCCAACACCAGATCCAGGTTGGTTCGGATTTGCACCGCCTTGGCCCACTGGAACAGAGACTGGGAACTTCCTGGAAAGGAAAAAGGGGTCTGAGGACAAATCCTGGGCCATGCTTCCCAGTCCCAACCTCTGACCCACCCTCCACCCCCGCACTTTCCTGTCAATCACTCGCTCTTGGGCTCCCACCCCCACCAGCTCACTACTTGCTGAATGAGGAGCCGCCTCACTCCGGCTGGTGATTTCCGGTCCTGCTCAGGGCAGCCCTGAACTCTGGGACAAGCAGGAAACAGCCTGCTTCCGCCAGAGACCAGGACAGAAAATAGGAGGAAATGTGGGGGGGGGGGCATTGAGAGGGACTTATTCTTTCACTGTAGAGAAGCAATGAACAGAACCTAGTGCTCTTAATTCTCTGGCCATTTCTGCACAGGAGGCTTAAAGCCAATCTTGCTTCAGTTGGTTTGTAACAGGACTGTTGAACCTCCGTTGCCCAGAACGGTCATTCAAATTACAAATGCCTTTCTCCTGCTTTTTAAAAAAAGTTTCATAATCAAGCATCACTCAAAAGCCCCATCAATGAAAACGCTCTCTGCACTAGTCCAGATTATATCTCATTCCCCACTCAGAGAACCCAGGAGTTCTGATTTTCACAACTCCTTACTCTGTCCCACTAGACGGTCCTCACTTCTCACAGAAGCCTGAAGTCCAGCTCTTGAAGCACTTGGTCCATTACAACTAGATTCTCTTCCCCTTCCACTAGCAACCTGGGAACTATAGTTTTGTGGAATACATTGAGTTGGAGAATTCTTAGCACCTTCATCAAATTGATGTCCCCAGGGTACTTTAGCAGATGCCATGATGGTTGAACAAATATAACACTAAAAAGTAATTTTTTAAAAACCCATATAAGTTTGATCACAAGCCCTGAAGAATATCCCAGTCCCTCTTTCCATCTTTATCTCTGTATTACATTTTTCTCCTCCAGATTGCTCTGGGCAATACACATGGTCCTCCCATTTTTATCCATACAACAATCTTGTGAGGTAGGTTAGGCTGAGAGAGAATAACTGGCCCAAAGTCACCGAGTAAGATTCAAAGTGGGAACTTAATTTACAAGGATTTTCTTTCTAGAAGGTCCTTGTGGACTGCATTCCAAGGCTCTCTACTCTATCCTTCTAGGGCCCAATCCTATCCATAATCACCTTGAAATCCTGGTTCCACTAAATTCCATGACCTTTGGTGGTGGAAAATGCTGCCAATCAACTTATGGCGACCCCTGAGGGTTTTCAAGGCAAGAGACATTCAGAGGTGGTCTGTGACTGCTTGCCTCCATGTAGCAACCCTGGACTTTCTTGGTGGTCTCCTATCCAATTACTAATCAGGGCTGACCCTGCTTAGCTTCCAAAGAACAGACAAGATTGGACTAGCCTGGGCCATCCATGTCAGGGCATCATCTCTACCTCATTAAAAACTGGTCTTTTCCCAAAGAATTGAAGAATCACTGCCAATTGCCCCCCCTCCTAATCCCCCCCCCATGCCTAAAAGACCAAGTCTAGACTCACCTCTCTCCATGAGGGTGTTAAAGAGTGAGGCATTAGAGAAGAAGAAGAGGTATCCAAAGGTCTGCGAGACGAGATCGGGGTGCAGGTCACAATCACGGGTCAGCTCAAGAGTAGCCTGGTAGATGGCAAGAGTCCCACGGATCCCCTCAGGCATGCTGCTCAGCTCCGGCACATGGGACAGGTCAGCTGTGGCTGTGAAGGGGTTACTCTCCAGCAATGCAGGAAGAGCAGAATACAGAGTCTACAGGGTGAGAAAGGGGTTAGAAATGCCGACTATGGCAAAAGGCAGGCCAGTGGGTGAAACGGGAGGAAGTGGGATGCCAGTGATCATCAGGGGATGCTACTCACCTTAGTGAGGTAGTACACAGACTGCTGGAATGTGGACATGATGACTTCGTCCAAGACTGCCATCGCCTCATCGCATGTCTCCAGATCGCTGGAGAGCAAAGCATTGTGGGAAGCTCCTGCCGGGATGATGACAGAGAAAATTGGAAGTGTGAATGGTGAACTTTAAAAATTGGTGTGACAGTCATTTTTCTACAGGAAACCTTGAGATCTGTGGTTCTATGAGCTGAGCTCAGGATTGCTAGCAGAGAACAATCAGCACATCAAAGTCTGATTCTCCAGCATTCTTGAGGAAAACCACGAGCTGACATAAAATGGATGAGATGCTCTTAGAGCAGCCTTTTCCCCTCCCTCATTCTACAGGCAACCCATATGCTCCCTTGCTCCTCTGCCCTTTCCAGAAAACCTAGGACTCCCACCTCTTTCTTCCACCTCCATCATCTTCTGGAGAAACTCAAGGAGTCCTGCTTTTTTGGACCACCCTCTTAATGTACTAATTTTGATGCAGCACTCCTCCAGCCTACCATGAACCTAGAGAATGCAGGTTGCCTCGCTCACCCTCTAAGTCAAGGTCCTTCTCGATGTCCAAGACCCTCTTTTGCACCAAGTTGAGAAGCTCCATCGAGTTGGCCATCCAGAGCATGAGGGGGCGCAAGTCAGCAGCCACTTCCTCAATGCTGAGATTGCCCGTCTCACCTTTGTCTTGTTGGCTGTGAGAATCAGACAGAAGAAAGGAGGATTAGCAGTGAGTGACAGGGGGGTGCTCCCACCTGCCACAAAGGAGCAGCTGCCTGTCGGCTGGGGTGTTACAACGACAGCTGGGCTGGATATTTGGAATTCAATCCATTCCACACATTTTCAGAGTTCATGCGGAGTTCAGAGTTTCTTGGTGAACTTTGTTTCCAAAGGACATCAGAGAATTGATTCTTACTTTGTTACTTGTGAATTTGCAATTTGCCTTATTTCATGTGCTACTGAAGGGCTTTCCAATTTGCTTTCTGGGAAATTATGACTGCCATATTTTTCAGGGCAATTCATTTTCAGGGCAGTGCAACTGTTAACCATTTGCTGCCCACAATATGGAGGATATTGTATCTTCCCAATCCTTTTCCATTGTATTTTACACCAGAGACATGTCTTCCCCTAAATAGCCGTGTGCGCCTGTCCAGTGCACATGTGTCCTGATTTTTTTTTTTTGTAAAGGGCAGAAACAACATGGCTATATGTCTCTGCTGGTCTGTAACAGAAAGGATGAAGCACAATGGTTTGATTCAGACATTATTCAAAACAATGGTTTAATTTAGCCAGTTAGTGTGATCTTCTGAATACCAGCCACTCCACTAACTATAGTTAGGGTACACCAAACCAGGATCTTAAACAAACTGAGTTTCTTTACTTGTGGTTCCCTGTGACGTGCAAACATGGTTTAAGCCTGGCTTAATTCCTGGCTGTCGTCTCTGCAATCCAGGCTGGGATACCAGACAAGTCTCTATGGGGAAAAACTAAAGACAGAGGGAAACTAGGGTTTTTATGATTATCTGTGGCCCATATCCTAGTTTCACAAAGTAACCATCATTACAATAAACCATGGTGTTGTGTTATGTCTGAATCGAGCCAGTGAAGGTTTACATAGTCCAGCTTGAGAGTGAAAACGGGGAGTTAACGCATCCCAGAATATCTGTCACTTTCATTTTTTAAATTTTACTTCATTTATACCATGTCTTTCTCCCCAAAGCGGCTTACACCATTCTTCTCTCCTCCATTTTTCTTCACAACAACTCTCTGATGCAGGTTAGGCTGAGAGTATGTGTCTGGTCCAAGATCACCCAGCAGGCTTCCATGGCCAAGCAGGGAATCAAACCTGAGTCACCCAGATCCTAATCCATCACCCACTGGTATTTGTACAAGGCAACTTGGGAGCCATTGAGCTGCAAGCATGTTACATCGCAATCATGTTACAGGAAGAGGAGCCACAGTTACGATTTCATTGGTGGTGGTGGTTCTGCACTGCTTGTATGTGTGGAGCATACACACAGGGAGGGTGGCCTCCGAACCTGCCTGTGCATGAAGGAAAGCGTCTCCACTGCTGAGGGGCTTCACCCCATAGGCCTGCTGTTTCTCCTTATGCACATGCAAAGAGACAGCAGGAAATGCTCCCTGCACATCTGTGTACTAGCAGCAGGTCCTTGCAAAAGCAGCAAGGAAAACAGCACCTCTCTAGGGGTTCACCACCCACCTCCAAGCTTGGAGACTTACTACACACATTTTATCAAAGAGAACCAAGATTCCAGGCCTGGAAAAGACTGAAATAGAGACGGAAGAAAGACCATCTTGGCAATGCCCAGGGTTCATCAACCGTTCGGCAGAAGCAATGCATCCCGAAGCACAATTATCACCTTGTAAGCCCATTGACTTCAATGGACTCAGACGGGTGTAACTCCGCTTAGGACTGCACTGTGACATATATTCTGAGGATAACACCTCCTCATGATCCTGGACTAAGCATTACACTGCCTTTCAGAGGCTGGGAAACAATCTCAGCTCCCACTCACTTTTCTGGCTGCCGATCTCCAATCTCTTTTATCTTGTCCTAGGAAGGATATCAAAGGGAGAAAATTAACTGTGTGAATTGGAATGAACATGTAGCTTCTTACATCCTTGCCAGACCTAAGCTACAGGAAAATAAGCTTATGTGTACTGGAAGAGCTGAGGAGGAAATGTCTTTACTTGTTTGCCGCATTTAAACAGGGATGTCCAGATACATCTGTGGACAGAAGTGGGTGAGGGTGTTTTGGTTGTGGAGTGAACACTATATATATCTCCCTCCTTTGCTTCTATAGAAGCATACGTACAGCCTCTCAATCAACTCCCACTTGCCTTTCCTCCCATGGTACAGGTGAACTACCTGTCCATTTTCTTTTTTTCCTTCAAGTCCTTGACATGTTTATCTGATCATATGGTTTGTTTGATATATTTTGAAACTTCTTTACACACATCAAAAATTGTTTCTTAAAAGGCGTGGTGGTAGAAAGTGCCATCAAATTACAGCTGACCTATGGAGGCCCTGCTGGGATTTTCAAGGCACGAGACTAAGAGAGGTGGTCTGCCATGGCCTGCCTCTGCACCCTTGATCTTCATTGGAGGTCTCCCATCCCATTACTAAACAAGGATGCCTTTGCTTAGCTTCCAAGATTTGACAAGATTGAGCTTGTTTGGGCTATCCAGGTCAGGGCCTTAAAAGGTGTACAGCCTTTTTTTAAAGGTTTAAAACACTTTAAAAGCTTCTCAGAGAGGGGTGCAAGTTGGACTGCCCTATCAACACTGTGCACAGTCTGAAAAGTGGGACCCCCAAAGTGGATGACATCATTCTCCTCTCCACCATTTTATCCTCACAACAACCATGTGAGGCGGTTTAGGCTGAGAGTGCGTGACTGGCCCAAGGTCACCCAGCAAGCTCCCACGGCAAAGCAGGGATTTGAACCTGGGCCTCCCAGATCACAGTTCGACACTCTAACTATTCCACAAGGTTCAGCCAATCCGCACTGCACAAACCTGGCATTTTTCCCAAATGAGAAGAACATATTCCTCCTGGGTCCAATCTAGGCAAAAAGGCTGTACATTTGCTCAAAGAGCAGTGAATACGCTTCTACAGCACACTTACCACTGAAGGGATGCATGTGTCTGCAGAGAACTTCTTCTAAGGAGCTCAGCACAGCTCACATGGAGTTTCCTATGTAATAGTTTCCTATGTATTCTCTGAAACAGGTCCTGGCCTGCCCTTCAATGCAATTGCATATCCCACTGAACTAAGGGTTTACTCCCCAGAAGTGTGCTTAATACCCTGGCCTGGATTGCCCAGGCTAGCCTTATCTCATCTGATCTAGGAAGCTAAATAAGGTTGGCCCTGATTAAAACTTGGAAGGAGAATCACCACAGAAGTCCAGGTTGCTACACAGAGGTAGGCAACGGCAAATCACCTGTGTTTGTCTCTTGCCTTGAAAAACCTATGAGTTCATCATAGGTCAGCTGCAACTTGAAAGCACTTCCGGCTTCTGATATGATTTTTAAGGAAGTGGGTGGCAGTGGGGAGAAAAAGGAGGGGAAGGGGATGGAGAAACTTCCAGTCTTCTATCTAGAACCCTGAAGGCTCAAATTCTACATTTTTTAAAGAGACAAAAGTTACTCAGAACACGAGATTCCAGAGCATGGTTGAATGTCAAATCCAGATATTGTATGCATACTAGGGTTGCCAACTCCAGATAGGGAAATTCCTGGAGATTTGGGAGGTGGAGCCTGGGGAGAGCAGGGTTTGGGGAGGGGCAAGACATCAGTTGGGTATAATGCCATAGATTCTCCCTCCCCAAAGCAGCCAGTGATCTATTTTGTCTGGAGATTGGTTGTAATTCTGGAAGATCTCCAGGCCCCACCAAGAGGCTGGCAAGGTATCAGTAAGGGTATGAGTAGGGTTGCTAACTCCAGACTGGGAAAGTCCTAGAGATTTGGGGGCAGAGCCTGTGAAGGGTGGAGTTTAGGGAGGAGAGGGAGCTCAGCAGCAACATAATGCCACACAGCCCACCCTCCAAAGCTGCCATTTTCTCCAGGAGAAATGATCTCTGTAGTCTGGAGATCCTTTGCAATTCTAGGAAAATACCAGGCATCATCTGAAGGCTGGCAACCCTAGGTTCAAGAGGACAATCCTAGGACAAGAGAGAGAGGCCTCCAAGTTGGAATAAAAGAGCATGAAACAAGCTACATTTGTCATTTACCCAAACAGCCTCTTTGACCAGCTGAGCAATCCTGGCGATCAACCTTGGCAGGTGACCTGGTTCCAGCTCCCGGGCAGCATGTTCCAGACAGAGCCCAAAGAGGAAGGCAGGGCCTAGCCTGCAGTTTGGAGTCTCCTGCAGTCTCACAATCTCTGCCAGGAGTGCCTCCTGTTCCTGGGGTCGGTAGCGCAGCTGAGGTTCTCTGCTCTTCAGGTAGGCCCGGAATGCCTCCTGCCGCTCCTGCAGGGATCGGCCACAGGCCTGGCATGCCAAAGCCCCTACCAGTCCTGGGGAGACCCATGCCTTGGGCAACCAGGCTGGTGGTGCGGGTGCAGCTCGTGGGTCCTTGTACATGAAAAGAAAATGCTGCCCCATCCCCAGCAAGTCTCCAGGGGCCAGCTCCACCTGGCGATGGAGCGGGGCACCATTGTGGGTTATAGATGCCCCACGGAAAGGCCGCACCATAGCTGAGCCCCGGGGCTGGCTGGGGTCTGCAGGAGGCACTGAAGACACTACGCAGCAGTGGCGTGGCAGGATATCCGGGGCAGTCAGGAACGTGTCCACATAGCTGGATTGGTCTGGAGCTGGGCGACGTTCTGGGCGTCCAAAAATATGTCGGCGACGTGTCATTACGTGGATCACAAACTCCTACAAGGAGAGAAAAATGGAAAGTCTTAATTTATCCAGGCAGAATTTGCTTTAACAAGGTAAAACTGGTAAGTATCCATAGAGTTATGTAGTGTTATGTTGTCAACTATTTTTCTTTTGTCTCTCATCTGTATTTTAGGTTGTTGCTGTTTCTGTGGGCTGTAAATCAAGATGACCTCTAGAGTCGGCTAAAAAGCCCACCGCATCTAAAGGCCAACAGGTTTTGCCAGCATATTTTCAATCCTGTTTCGTATCCAACTTCTTCATAGGCTTCAATATATTACAAGTTGTCTGTAATAAAGATTTAAAATTATACTGATGTTGTCCCCTATGTACAATTCATTAATGATAAACTTACATAGACAGTATACTCACTGGTTTCAAAGATTTCAATAGCTCACCACCATGTTGGTTTCTGCTTTGTATTAAGATTATATTTGTTGACACACTAACTCCAACTTTGTATAGTTTCTGGATAGTGAGGCTGTTGTTGCTTTAAGCATAGGAGTTTAAATGAAATGCTTGTAAACGCCCTGTTACAGCATCGGTCTGCCAGCACAAACCAACATGGTGATGAGCTACACAAGAAGCAATATATGTAGTTTGAAGGGATTAATGTTCACCGAGATCATGTGATACTACATTCTGAGCAGCCATTTGGGAGGTTGCTAGGTAACCGCAACAATATCGCTGAGCCCTCCAAGCCTTGGTTTCTGTCAGTCAAAGGGGAAGGAAGAAGAGAGTGATGCAGAGCTGTCTAACTTTCCATCATCCCTACCTGTTTTTCATTGTAGCCCAACAACTGCAGAAAATAGGGGTGCTCGGTTGGTGGTTGTATGAGGCACTGTGAGAGATGCTCTAGATTGGATGAATCCACAGCTGCCTCTTCAGAGGCTGGAGCCGAAGGGCCGTCGGCACCCTCAGCTGCTTTGAGCCGTGGCTCCTCAGCTGCACCTCCTTCGGCAGGGTCACCAATTGCCATACTGAGCACACCCTTGCGCTCCCTGCGTCGCTTAGTGCTGAGATTCATCTCACTGATGCTGCGGCGGAGCGAGAGGTTGTCTGCCCTTTCCTTGGGGGCCACATGGCCTCCTGATGCGGCACGAGAACGGCGGGATTGCTGCCGGCGGGTCTGGGAGTTGATTCCTGCAAGAGAAGGAGAGGAAGAGCTGGGAAACAAGATGGTTAATGAGTTGATCCTGCTCACCAGTAAGCAGCTGCTGTTGAAGAGGTAGAGGAATGTCATATCAAAATACTCTCAAATTCACCATAAGATCTAATTTATGTGAGTAACAGCAAAAAATATGGAGACGTTTTATGCATTTCTATAGTCCTTTTTTGATTGTTAGCAGCATTTTAGCATGGCAGAGGCCAAGAAAGGGAAGGAACAATGGACTATCCCCAAATTGTTCTGTTGCCTTTGCTGCATATGCTAGAGGAGGAATGATCATTCTCCTGATGCCCTGGGAATTCCACTGACTCTGATCATTGGATCTATTCAGAAGCAGAGACAATTAGTGTGCCAGAATTTCAGAACATTGCAGAGCTGATATGTTTAATGGAAGTGAGGATGGAGTGAAGAACTTATGCAATCATTTCTTACTTATTTTACCTTCACAGAATACTTTCTTGGGCATATGAATGCAAGAATTGTTTTATTGGATCAGATCAAAAATGGATCTTATTCAATATGTTGTGTCAAGCAGTGGCCAGACAGGTGTCCTTGGGAAGGCCTCGATTAGAGTGAGAAGGAGCTAACTATCCCTTGTTTGCACTCAGCATCTGGTATACTACCTCTGAACACACATCTTCTGTTTTTAGTTTGCAAATAACCATTGACAGATTTTTCTTCCATAAAGGTACTTGGAGTGTGCCTTGGCCCCTTCCTCCCGGTGCTGCCCGTACAGGAGGAGGTTTGATTGGCTGTGCAGATTTTTAAAAACATTGCTTTGGCAAAAGCTGCTTCCACAGCACAAGGATCTTCACTGTGTGACTCAAGGTCAGCTGTGGCAGCCATTTTGTGACTGGCTCCACTTCCTGCAGCAGCCATTCTGTGGCAGCCATTTTGTTGCTGCACCCATCACACTATGTCAGAACTCCAAATGTGCCCCCACAGGCTTAAAAAGGTTGGAGAACCCTGCCTTAGAGCTTCCTTTTCTTTCACACACCTGGGGATTGTTTCTTCTAAAGATGGGGGTGGTAACATGCATGAGGATCATATTTTTAAAAAGGAGGTATATGTATTTTCCTTCAGAAACATAAGTAAATTTAATTGATTAATCAAGTAAAATCCATATCAATCAAACTAATTCTCTAATCAGGTTAGAGACCTAGCAGCTACCAAGCTTTCGAGCTCTTCTTTGCCATCATGATGAACAGAAACTTACTTTTCAATAAAATAAAAGCAGAGATTCTGGCAAATTTGAAATGCTCATGAAATTCAGAAAACCAGCTCCAGCCTTGCAGAGAAAGACTACTAGAACAAATTCTACTGGCAGTTCCTTGGAAGTTCCGCCCACTGCTTGACACCCTTCACTCACCTGAACCGTCCTCATCCTCGCCTTCTGCCATCCTCTCCACGTCACAACGTCGGCGGATCTCAAAACGTCGAGTGCAGCCAGTTTTGGGCTTCCACACATCTTGCAGCACGAGTGGGCGTTCTGAGTCACCAACTGCCCGAAGATACTGGGCCTGCCAGGAGCTATCTGGCCCATGGACACTGCCCACGACGTCACACAATACATAGGCATCCTCAGCATTGGGTTGTGCCACACCATAGCGCTCTAGCGCTTCACACACCAGCTGACGGGCAGTGGAGCGCACAGTCGCCAGCACACTCTTATAATTGGCACCTGTGGAGATGTCCCCTCCATAGATTTTCAAGACCCCTGGCACTTCCCCCTGTGATGGGGGCTGAACTCGGTCTTCAGGCAGTGGGTCAATGATATCAGCCAGTTTCTTCTCACTGGCCCAGCGACCTCCACCCCCACCTGTTGGCCCTCCAACCCCACCTCTCTGGAAGAGTGTTGACAGCCTCTTGTGTCGACTGGCCTTGTTCTTGGTGGCTGGGCGCATCTCCACAGGCTCACTGCCACGGCTGGCTGTATCCGAGGATGTAGACCTGCAATAGGATAGAGGGAGTGGAAGGTGCAGTGGGGAAGATAATGGCAGCTAGATTGCTGGGTTTGGATGTGGGAGACCTATGGCCAAATGACTGCTCTGCCACAAGGTTGCTGTATAGCCTTGGGCAAGCCACTACCTCTCAGCATAACACACTTCATAGAAATTCCAGAAGAATAAAATTAAGTAAGGAACATAAATGAACGCCCACCACAAGTGGTAGTGGAGAGTACCCTCAAGTCATAGCTGACCTGGCTACCCCTGGTGGGGTTTTTATGGCAAGAGACTAACAAGTGATTTGCCACTGTCACTGGAGGTCTCCCATCCAATCACTAACCAAGGCCGACCCTGCTTAGTTTCTGAGATCTGATGAGATCAGACTCACCTGGGCTCTCCAGTTCAGGGCACCACAAGTAGTAATGCATATGAAAATGTGACCTTTAAGTGGGTTAAAGTCCCTACATAATTAGTCGTCCTGTTTAATCAAAATGTTAATCAAAATCTGTCTCCCTACATTCTGTAAGCCTCTTCCGCTGTATTCCAAAGCAGTTTTATTAGCATTGGTCTCACACTTCTATTTGGCATGATATATATCCTATATGCTTTCCAGTGGCATAGGTTTTCAATTAACCCCTGGGGAGATACTTTAGTAACAGCCTCTCATCAAGTGCCAGGGGCTCAGAGTACATGGCTCCCAGAGTGCTGCAGAACCAGACAATGACTGCTGCATGTTTGTGCTCCTGAGTCTAAGGCAAAGGCCTGTTAGGGGCTATACAGTTTTTTAACTGGCAGCTGGGAAGACAGAATGCCAGTTAGTAGAGGTGGTAGGTTAATGTGCGTGTGTGTGTGTTATGTGCTGTCAAGTCGCCTCCAACCTATGGCAACCCTATGAATGAAAGGCCTCCAAGATATCCTATCATTAACAGACTTGCTCAGATCTTGCACACTGGAGGCCATGGCTTCCTTTATTGAGTCAAGCCATCTCATTTTGAGTCTTCCTCTTTTCCTACCGCCTTCTACTTTTCCTAGCATTATTGACTTTTCCAGAGAATCTTGTCATCTCATGATGTGACCAAAGTACAATAGCTTCAGTTTTGACATTTTAGCTTCTAGGGAGAATTCAGGCTTGATTTGATCTAAAACTCACTTATTTGTCTTTTTGGCTGTCCATGGTACCCACAAAACTCTCCTCCAGCACCACATTTCAAATGAATCAATTTTCTTCCTGTCAGCTTTCTTCACTGTCCAACTTTCACATCCATACATAGTAATATGGAATACCATAGTTTGGATTATCTTGATCTTGGTACCCAGAGAGACATTTTTATCTTTAATGATCTTTTTAAATTCCCTCACAGCTGATCTTCCAAGTCTCAGACACATTTTTTAAATATCCAAGCAGTTCAGGGAGGCATACCTGGGCCTCCCTTCATCCAATTTATTCTTACAGCAGTGCTGTGAGTTAGGTTAGAGTAAGGGCCAGCTACACGATACAGCTACATGATATGGATCCTTTCAACCAGATGTGAGCGGGGAATTTTGTGCTGAAATTTCATCCCCAGTTGCACAGGGAGATTACACCTTCCCACTCTTCTGCTTCCTGTCCAGAAAAGTGGGAGGGGCTATGGTTCGGTGGCAGAGCATCTGCTTGGCACGCAGAAAGTCCCAGGTTCAATCCTCAGCATCTCCAGTTACAAGAACCAGGCATTTGGTGATGTGAAAGACCTCTACCTGAGCCCCAGAGAGCCACAGCCAGTCTGAGTAGACAACACTGACCTTGATGGGCCACTGATCAGATTCAGTATAAGGCAGCTTCATGTATGTTCAAATAGCCCTAGGGAACCACTATTTGCTTAGTTGGAGAAACACATAGGTATATATCCATCAAAACATAAGTTTACCCAAGTAAAGGATTCTGGACCAGATGGGAAACTAGAGTAGGCATTTAATAAGAGGTGTCATATGGTCACAACAACAATAGAAGCAAATGATTTTGGTGGTAGAGTGCTGGAAAGAAATAACCTAATTCAGTTCTCAAGGAAGACTTCATACCGGGAAAGGAAAAACCCATTAACATGATCCTAACTGGGAGATGATACACCATACAAGATCGGTCTGATCTCAGGCAGCTGTGAAAGTCAATGGACTCACTAAACTGAATCAAGGAAGAATACCTGATAAGAGCTCAGTTGGGTTGGGGGTTTTTTTGGTGGGGGGGAGAACTAATTGGGACTGATTCCAGGCTAACTGAGGACATGAGACAGACACTTACTTGACAGACCCCACACTGGGCCACCTGCGACCAAGCTTGGCAAAGTGTTTCTTCGGGGAGTTGATCCAAAGACCGACAGGAAAGTGAAGCTTCACAAAGCGGGGGCTCCCGTCTTTTCGTTCGTCCGAGAACATGGTCAGAAGGACCTGACCCTTTTAAAAGTTGGATATGAATAGAAATAAATAACATGAAAGGCTGATTCTCAATCGATGCTGCCATTCTCACCTCAAAGGTATTTAACACCCAGACCCCATATCCTCCTTATTCCATGCCAGACTGGAAACAAAATGGACACTAGTGTAATACCCTTTAATAAATGTAAGGAGAAGCTGCTGTGTACAGTACTGGTCACCCTGTGTCAAGAAAGATCAAGGAGTTGGATGACTTTCCGAGAGAGGAAAGTAAAGGAAAACATTTGGGACTGTTTTTCCATTTGGGGTGGGGGGAATACTACAGGAAGTACATGACAGGAGTTTATAAAAATCTATCATTGTACTAAAACTCAGGATGATTTCATTATATGGATTAGCAAGAAATTCTGAAATGCATCTTTCCTTCACCACTGTGGCCATCTTGTGGGGCAGAAGTCCATTCATCACACAGAATTCAATACCCAGAGAAACTCAGTTTTCATTTCTTTTTCTAAAGAGGCAGCATAGGTAAGAAATTGTCCCCACAGCCTAGAATGTGGGGTGCGTGAGGAGGGGAGTTGAATACAGCTTTGTACCTCCACTCACCAATGATGAAACAACAAAATGATAGATCAGACCCTCAACATCTTAAATTCCTATAGGTCAGAGCAGGACATGTGATAAGGTCTGCTGCCTATAAACATTTCTGGGTCTGGTTTACTGTTTGGTGTGGAGCTGGGGCTGCCTCATGACACAGACTGGTCTCTACCTCATTTTGGCCTTATGTAGCCTCTCATTCTTGATGGCAGGGCAGCCACAGGAACCATGGCTGGGCGGGAAAACTTTGAAATATATCCATATTGCAGTTCCTCAATATCTCATGCATGAAATGAAATCTTGCCCTCAAGTCATCGTTGACTTATGGTGATCCCTAGTGGGGTTTTCATCTCAAGAGACTAACAGAGGTGATTTGCCACGGCCTGCCTCTGCAACCATGGTCTTCAATGGAGGTCTCCCATCCAATTACTAACCAAGGATGGCCCCTCTTAGCTTCTGAGATCTGACGAGATCAGGCTTTCCTAGGCATTCCAGGTCAGGACCTACATCTCATACCCCTTGTCCCAAAAATGTCCAGAACACTTAAAAAGTTGGGTCACAACAGCAGAATAACTTAGCAAAGAGTAAATACAACACTGTACAAATATTCTTATTCTGTATAACTTACTCTGTTTGGCATGGAGTAGAGTTGAAGATATAAGTAAATTGGGCTATTGAGTAGCAATTGACTCATGGTGACCCCCCATGAAGTTCCACCTCATGAGGTTTTCAAAGGAAGACACGGTGGTTTTCTATTCCCTTCCTCTGCATAGCAGCCCCCATCTTCCTTAGTGGTCTTCCATCAAAGTACTGATCCTGCTTAGCTTCTAAGCTCTGACAAGATCGGGCTGGTCTGGACTATTAGGGCTGAAGGTATACTGTAGAGATCTGTGTATCTGTAGACCCATCCTGCCCTGATTTAAATTCTGAAAAGCATTTGACTCTCAAGTGCTCGAATTCACAAGTCCTCATCTAAACCAAGAGACCCTCCTGCTGAATCTAAGCTCATTTACAGTTCTTCAGAGGTTATTAGCTGCCCGATGAGATTCAAACCCCGATCAGAGAGACAGGGACACTTAAGCCTACCCTTCTATTCCAGCCAGGAGGGTGAGTCAGAGGCCTTGTATCAAACAGTTACGTCAACAGGAAAAGAAAAGGTCTCATGCGCTCTGGGGTCCTGATAGCAGGAGCCGCACCCCACATGAATACCCCTCAGCAGCCTGGTTTGTGGGAGAACAAATGAGGGAAACTATATGAAACAGAACACAGCAATGTGGACTCTCCCCAGCCCAATTCCCGACTTCTGTTTGAACCACCCAATCCAGGAAGGCAAAATGTCAAGTCTTCATTCTTACAGTGCAAGATTTCTGTTCCTTAGTTTTTTTTTTATGGGCCCCATAAAACACTGGACTCTCTTATGTAGAAAACTCTGAGCTTCTGGCTCCTATACTGTAATCAGAGAAGGCCGGAGCAAGAGAATCTGAACGGTGCTCCCCCCCCCCCCACCCCAACAGCTCCACAATAAAATAAATAACTGACACCTCTTTCATGTACCTGCCACCTGCCTCACTCCTGTCTGATGACTCTGACCTCTCCTAGAAGTCCCTGCCTTCCACACCATTAGTTTCCATATCCTTCCCAGGGAATAATCCTTTGAGAAGGCAGCGAGGTTCGATGAGCCAATGAACAGAGACAGGCAAGAGCTCTGATATCTGGCGCTGAGATCTGCAAAAAAGGTAGCGTATGAGGCAAGCAAAGAACCAGAACTCCTGGGTTCTCTGGAAGGGAGGTCAAGAGGGCTAGAGAAGACCCAGTGCTCGACCTCGTTGGATAATCTTTACATGGAATATGGTGGGGGCAAAGCATAAATGGCCACCTCACCCTCCACAAGTTCCTCCCTCCCTCCTTCCCTTCTCATTTTTAGATTCTGTACATGGAATCTATGTTTTGCCATAAGAAGAGCATCCCTACCTGCTCCGACAGGTGTCCCAGGGGCTGCGATCTCCCTGTGTCACGTCCACTCTCAAGCATCACACAGGGCAAGAGACATCTTCCACTCTGAGGTCCAGCAAGCAATGTCTGCTCTGGGGCTCCTGTATGTGCTGTGACTTAGTCCAGCGATGACTGCGCACGGATTTCCCGTGCCTCTGGTCATTCACACACAGGAGGTGCAGCAGGAAATGGAGATGGCAGAAGGGGGGCAGGAAACTGGCTGGGAAGTAGGGCCTCTCCCAAGAACTAGGGAGTGGAACAAGCTGGCTAATGTATCTCAGCTAGCATGGGCAGGAAAACCAAGGCAGTAAAATAAAGGGGTGGACAAGCAGAGATTCCCCCCCCCACCCTGCTGCCCATGACTCCAGTCCCCAAACAGCAAGGCCCACAGATGTGACAGTGGTTTGATGTAGTCAGGCGAGAAGGCTGTTTGGCTTGAATCTGATGACAGTTACATCCCTCTACCCCCTGTATAGGATTCTGCTTTTGGGTTGCTACATGTATCGCCAGCTTAGGTAGCCATGCTGGTCCTTAGTAGAACAGCAGGACCAACAATATTTTCAGAGTGTAAGCTTTTGACAGACAGAGCTCCCTTCTTCAGACGTGAGTAGGAATGGAGATCCCTGAGCCTTTATATCCCAACCAAAGGTGGGTATATATGCACCCCTCCTCTCTCTCAGAAGCAGGCCAGGAATTTTTTTCTGATCAATTGGCAACACCACATGCTTCTTCAAACACTCAAGCTAGAAGCTATGTGGCTACAGTTCCACATTGCCCTGCATGCACAGGTTGAAAGATGGCATGTGGACAGACAGTTCCCAGGGTCACAATACACCCAGAGAGCGGCTGATAGGGTGGATGATGCAAGCTTATTGCAAGAAGTAGGGCATTTCCTCCCCTGCCTACCTTTTGCCATGCCTTTGGCAAACAGTTGCCAACTGGTCTGGGGGTAAATGTCCTGTTCCTTTAACAGAGGCTTAACAAGATGTTATGTCCTAGGTGATGTTATTTACTGCCACATCATGAAAAGCTTCACCTGCTCATTTCCACACATTAAGCCTCTCTTAAAGGGACAGGACAATTTTATCCAGGCCAGTTGGCAACCCTATATAGAAAATGTGGAATGAAGGAGTAAGTCAGTGTATCTCTACAACTAGCATGGCAGCAGGCTCCTTAAAACGTCATAGTTCCAAATCAGGGACTTGCTGCCCACCCTCCATGCACAATAAACAAAGAGCTAATTTAAATATGTGAGTAAAAATCTAAGAGGCAATCTACCAAGGTGTTTTCTTACACAAACCGCATTGGAATGAATGGCGTTTGTGCAGGAATTATGCCTCCATTGAATAGCACCCCTCCAAGTTAATTAATTACACTGATTAACTGAGTAAAGCAATAGCAGTGGCCCAAACCTGTAATTCTCATGCAAAATGCCTACTCCACGGGGCTCGTGCAAAAGCACTCTCCAGTGGAGTGTCTCACTGCTTAATTAATTGCACTGCTCAGTGATTCTACCTTAATTAACCACAGAGACATTTTCCCTTCTTTCCCATCATGCTAAAACTTGCTGTCACTCAATGAAGCTGATGACAGAGACAACAGTTGTTGCAGCAAACTTCGGGATGTGTTTAAAAATGTACAGCATAGGGTGCTGCTGATATATTGTAGTTTGCTGTGATAATGTTGGGTGTTTCACTTTCTGTAGCTTGGGGGGATGCTAATTTTATTGCACGTGGGTTTGTTGTAAGCTACCTTGGGGACTGGATCTGTCAGGTATCCATCAATGTAAAAGCTGAGGGAAGGAATGTGCTGCCAACAGCCAGGGCTTGTGCTGGCCTGGGACATGTGTGCCTTTTTGGGCAATCTGCTTGTGCCTCTTTGGCAGAGAGAGTGTGTAAAATGGCACAGTGCAGGGGCAAGCACTGAGGAAGTGTACCCAGAAGGATGCAGCCAATCCCTTGAACGTTACATGTCCGCCTGTGTATGTTTCCTACACCTGTTTCCTTAGTCATTATTTTGGGTGGATACTTATTTTCCCTGTGCCACACTCCCCTTCACAGGCAGTTTTTGGGTTTCCTCGGCAGGGTGTGTATAATCACTTCTCCAATCCATCTTTTTATCTCTTGGGATTTTGGGTGTATGCTCACTCAGTACGCGAGTTTGTATTTCCCCTACACCCTTTTCCCTCAGTTACCATGCCAGGGTGTGTGTGTAAGGCAGTGGGTGTGTATACCCTGACTCTACACCTTCCTCACTCATTATTTTCAGTGTCTGCTAGGTGTGCTCTGCAGGATCCATTTCTAAAGCAATGAGCTGAACTAGGTCTTTGAATTTTGAACCTTTGTATTCCACTTTAAGCTACATGGAAGAAGGGATTAGATTGGGGGGGGAATCCAGGGGGTATCTGTACTGGTACCTCTTTATGGAGTTCTGGCACCTCTTGGGCATTTGGGACTGAGGAGGAAGAACATCCTAAGTACTAGGGCCTCTTTTTAAAAAGTCACTGGGCAAGACAAAAATGAAAAAAGGAAACCGGAGAAGGCAGAATATTCAAAAGCTTATGGCACAGGATTGTTGCATAGATCAACGAGTTTTCTGAATCCTGAAAAATGCAACATTGGGTTGCCCTCACAGATGACCTTCGCAGGCATCTGGATTGAGGCGGGTCGGCGCTGCTTGTGTTACTCGATCTCACAGCAGCGTTTGACACGGTCAACTATGACTTGTTGGCCAGCTGCCTCGCCGACGTGGGGATTAGGGGGACAGCCTTACAGTGGCTGGTCTCCTTTCTCCAGGGTTGGGGATAGAGGGTGGCACTCGGGGGAGATCTATCGCCCCGTCACTCCTTGGTGTGCAGGGTTCCGCAAGGGGCGATACTCTCCCCAATGTTATTTAACATCTACATGCGCCCCCTCGCCCAGTTGGTTTGGGCTGGGTTGTCATCAATATGCGGATGATACCCAGCTTTTTCTGTTGATGGACGGCCGGCCAGACACGGCCCTGAACAATCTGGCCAGAGCTCTGGAGGCTGTGACAGCATGGTTGAAACAGAGCAGGCTGAAACTGAACCTGGTGAAGACGGAGGTCCTGCAGCTGGGATGGGGGCTGCCAGATGTTGGGATCCAGCTCCCTGTCCTGGATGGGACACCATTGGCAACTTTGCCCATGGTGAAGAGTCTGGGTGTGCTCCTGGATGCCTCCCTGTCGATGGAGGCCCAGGTCATGGCGGTTGCCAAGTCTGCATTTTTCCATCTCCGTCAGATCAGGCAACTTGCCCCTTACCTGATGCCCTAGGACCTGGCTACAGAGACCCATGCAACAGTCACCTCCAGGCTAGATTACTGTAACTCACTCTATGCTGGGCTACCCCTGGGCCTGATCTGGAAACTACAACTGGTCCAGAATGCGGTGGCGCAGGTCCTGACTGGTATATCCTACCAGTCACATATCACACCTGTCCTGTGCCAGCTGCACTGGCTTCCGGTTGAATTCCGAATCAGGTTCAAGTTGTTGGTTCTTACCTTTAAAGCCCTGAGCACGTTGGGACCAGCATATCTTCGGGATCGTCTCTCCCTGTATGTTCCCCGGAGACCGCTTTGATCAGCGGATAATTGTTTACTGGTGGTCCCTGGCCCTAAGGAAGCCCGCCTCGCTTCAACCAGGGCCAGGGTCTTTTCAGTCCTGGCCCCAGCCTGGTGGAACGTTCTGTCAATGAAGACCCGGGCCCAGCAGGACATATTATTGTTCTGCTGGGCCTGTAAGACAGAGCTGTTCCACCAGGCGTTCGGTGGTTGAAGGGGGCGGTGCCATGTCGGCCTCCCACCTTCGGGGTGGGGGGTTCTCCCCACAATTGCACCTTAATGTATTTGGTTAATTTATTTTATTATTGTTATTGTATGTTGATTTTAGAATTGTTTTTTGTTTTTATTGATTTTAACTGATGTTCACGCCCAGAGCCCCTGAGGATGGGCGATTTATAAATCGAAGTAATAAACAAACAAAAATTAACAACCATTGGCACAGCCAGGAAATAGAAAAGGGACAAACATTTCAGTTTCCAGGAAGAATTTATTGGGAAACATTCCCCCTCCCTTTTTTTCCATTTGGTAAACACACAAAACCAATGGAATAATTCAAAGACACATGGGCTGAAGCATCCAAGAATGGGATTGATTGATTTGGGATGAGCTGGGAAACCTGTGGCACTGCTGGGCAGGGAGTGGCTTTTCACGTAAAGCAAAGTAGAAGCTCATATCTTGCCAGGAAAGGTTCCCTCTTCCCGCTGCTCATCCCAGTTCTTCACCTGAGAACAGGACAGGCAGAAGAACGTTCAGAGTTTTCTGAAGCACCAAATCCAAGTGACGCCCCGTCCCCAATGGTAAAACAAACAATTAAAAATTTGCTGTTCCTGAAAGGTGCCCCCACACTTATGTTTTATGGGTCACCCCTTGCCACTTAAGATATCCTTTGTGATGAATATCCTGGAATTTGGTATGCAGATCTGGCAGACATTTTGCTGATATGACATTGATATGTACTCTAGGATTCCAAAATGGTTCTCAGACAAAAAGGAGACAGTCCCCTGGGAGAGGTCACTGGAAAGAAGCAGGATGAGTGCATACTTTGTTGGCAATAGTCCAGTGCATTGGGATTAGGATTGTCACAAAATGTTTTGGTTTCCCGCCCTTACATTCAAAAACTTGCCAGCTGGTTCAAAAGCGAGGTTCTGAATAAGAAAGAACCAAAAAGGCAGGAAAAGAGCCCTTTTTCAAATAGCAAGACTAAAATGGAAACCACAAGGTGGCTTCAGTGCAGCAATGCCTGCAGTCTGAAGGGAATGAGCAAGGTGGCCAAATTCTCCCTGCAAACTCAATGTTTCCACTCACCCAGGAAATAGGACACAGGGATTTGTAGACCTTGCGGTACCAGTCACACAGCTTGGTGTCTTTGCCTTTGGCTGCCAGGGCCTTAGTGCAGCGGTGGTAGTCTGCAGGGAAGAAAGAGAAACAACACAGAAGTCACTAGCCCAGGCACACCTTCAGAGTTCTACAACTTCTAACCTATCCCGCTTCTGCCACTGTAATCTTCAGACTGGGATCACGAACCAGGGCAGTTTTCACTCCAGTTACCTACTGCAGCAATTTCATCCTCTGCTGCTGCTCTGTCTTTTTTCCTTTATTTTTATCCAAAAGATGTCAGTGAGGCCCCAAAAGTGCCTGAGGGTGTGTCTTAACTGGTTCACAGCAATTCCCCCCCCCCTCCACTTTATTAATTAAATAACAGAGTGTCAATCATTTCTTTGGCACTAGGTTTTTATTGCTGTGTGCAGATGCTGTGTGCTCAGCATCTGTCTGTCTGTCTTCAGAAGTTTAAAAAGAAAAGATTTAAGCTTGTCTTATTGACCTCCGCGTTGTATCTCAGGAGCAGTTCAACAGCACTCAAGAACAATCCAAAAGCTCCCACCCCATGCAGCCTCACCAACCCAAGTAATTCTGGTAGCAGTTGCGGGTCTGGTTGGCGTTTGGAAAGCGTGGGTCAAATGGGGCTGTGAGATAGTCTCCCCGTGGCTTCTTGGCCTGGCTGAAATTCAACACAGCAGCTGAAACGTTCTGCATTTCTGAGAGAGAGAGAAATGGGTGGAAAAAGGTGAGAGACTCGGCTGACCTGCCGTTGTACTGCCCTTCCGCATAGCTAACACCCACCCTGGCCCTCCACTTCCTTCCGAGAGGACAGAGGAGTGCTGGCTCACATAGAAGCACCACACCAGAGTTCCTATTCCTGTTCCAGTTTCTCTGCTTTAACAGCCCAGGGGACACTGTGAAGCTAATAAATCTCTGCTTTGGCCTCAGCCTTGTCTTCAACCCAATCCAACCTTTACCTTTAACCTAATGGTGGTTATCTTCTTATCAGGGTGGAGTGTGAGAAAATTGACCAGGAGTAAGCTGAAGCTGGACAGCCCCTGTAATGCTGCCCTATGGGTGCCCTTCTGTTTGGCAGGCACAATGATTGACGAGCTAGGGTTCCCAACCTCCAGGTGCTGACTGGAGAGCTCCCAGAACTACAGCTTGTCTCCAAGCAACAACAATCAGTTTCCCTGGAGAAATGGCTGCTTTGGAGGGACTCTGTTGTGTTACACTCCACTGATGTCTCTCCCCTCACCAAATCCCACCCTCCCCAGACTCCACTTCCAAATTTCCAGGAATTTCCCAACTCAAAGCTGGCAATCATTATGGCCTAACTTGGGCTAACAACTTACCAGGAAAACCCAGCATAGGCTGGTGTCTTTAGTAGTGTTGCCAACCTCCAGGTGGTGACTGGGGATCTCCCAGAATAATAACTGATCTCCAGGTAACAGGAATCAGTTCCCCTGGAGAAAATAGCTACTTGAAAGGTGGACTCTATTGCTTCATGCCCAACTGAGGTCCCTCCCCTTCCCCAAAATCCGGGCGACACCCCAAAAATCTCCAGGAATTTCCCAACCTGGGGCTGGCAACCCTAATCTTTAGCCCTTGATATGCATAAATCATCAGGTTAATTTTTGATGCAGTATGGACATACATGCCACCCTGCTAATTCCTGTGGGTAAAATGCCTGTTAAAGACATCACTAAAGTTCAAATATTAGCAGCCTAGAACTGCCAACTTTGAGTTTTAAAATTTCTGTAGATTTGGGTGTAGAATCTGGGGCAAAATAGTAAAGAGTCCAGTAGCACCTTTAAGACTAACCAACTTTATTGTAGCATATGCTTACGAGAGCCACAGCTTTCTTTGTCAGATGCAGAATCTGGGGTAGGCATGGCTTGGGGAGAGAAGGGGCCTAAACTGGGTATAATGCCATAGAGCTTACCCTCCAAAGCAGCCATTTTCTCCAGGGAAATTGATTTCAGTAATCGAGATCAGTTGTAATTCTGGGAGATCTTCAAGGCCCACCTGGAAGTTGGAAACCTGGCGGCCCCACTTCTTGTCACAAGCTAAAATCTCTTCCCCTCCCGCTGCGCACCCCCTGCCCATTCTCCCCCCCCCAACCCTCATTACTCAGTAATAGTCAAATAGTTGGTGTGATTCTGGATGCCAGAAGAGGAAGAGGGAGGCAGAGAATCATGGCACTTCAGCAGCCTCTGGTTTGTGGTCACCTGAATAAAAAGCCAGCCAATGAATCCGGAGATAAAAAACCAGGGACTTTTCTGATGAGAGAAACCACGTAGTCCAAGGGCGTATAATGAATGCTGAATGCTGGCTGATCCTTTGAGATTTTTGAGGTATTGTCAACAAATCTTTTGGAATTAGCACTGTGGCAGCCACAGGGGTTGGGTTTTCTAACAAATGAGCTAAGGTTTAGTCCCGGCTTTCCCCACCCAATTGGAATAACTGCCCTTTACCCAATCAACTTGCAGATAACTGTTTTGGGGCCTAACAGTTGGGAATAACTGCCTTGGAATCTTCTGGAACTGGTGGGAGGGAAGATTCAGTGTGAAAATATGGGCCAGTCAGGGATGTCTGAAATGTTAAATAAAATGTTTTTTTTAAAAAGATGTAAAAAGATCTCATAACATATATATTGAAAATGCACACTATTTGTACAACCACACTAGAGTAAATTAATGCCATTTGTCCGCCTCTTCTATAGGAAAGGAGAAAATAGGCCAGTGCTCACTTCCATATGATAATTTATTTATGTATGTATGTGTGTGTGTGTATATATATACGTACATATGTATGTATGTATCAGCAAAAATAAGCCTACAACTGACAAGTGTGTGTGTGTGTGTGTGTGTGTATCTGTGCACATGCGTGTGCACATTTTCTTTCAATTGTAATCATGCTGGATTTTTTTCAATATTCCCAGCAATGGATACTGCCACATTTAGGGTGTGTAGAAAACCAAGGTATAAAACAGAAAATCTGGCCCACTGTTAACATTATTGACATATAAATCATATTGTTATTGTCGTATAGTTAATAGTATTGTTGTATAAATCATGTAAGGTATGAGAGCTAAACTGCACACTAGGTGAAAGGTCTGTGACTGGATCTCTCAATGTATTTCTTTCCAGTTAACAGCATCTGTGAGGGAATCTCAAATTGAATCATATATGGTGAACCAATAGGTCTACCTTGCTTGTACTGGATCAGTCTATTGATCCATCTACATTGTCAGAGAAAGGTCTTTCCCAAAGCTGTTACCTCCACTGCTTTATAAATGGAGATGCAGAAATTAAGCTGGGCATCTTTTCATATAAACCAGTATAAACTAAAGCTGCTCCTCATAGACTAGAACAAGCTGCACTGAGAGGGAGAGAGTATAATTCTTCTCCTGCCACTTAATTTTCCCCACTGCCCAAGCTGCTGATTCTTCTACAGGGAGTGGGGGTAGGTAGGTGGGGAGAGATCCAACAAGGCAAATAGCCCACAGCTACTTCTAAATTAAACATTTACTTGATTTTTATTAAACAAACTTTATATCCTGCCTTTCTGCCCTCACAAAGGGCCACCAAGGTGGCTAACACATGATAATATACATGGTCAAAACAATTAAAACCAACCAAAAAGAACAATTATACATAATTAAAACAATTAAAACCACAACTAAAATACATACAAAGACATAAAAACAATAATTAAAATATTGGGCAGGAATGAGGGATCACGGAGAAAACACCAAATGAAACAAAAAAGCCTTTACTTGCTGGCAGAAATGGCAACAGAATCTCCCTGGGGAAGAGTTCCAGTTTTGGTGTCCTGTCCCAGGTTGTCACCTGCCTAATCTCAGAAGGCGGGTGCACTCGAAGCAGCTGCAGCGCCTCCAAAGATGACTGCAGTAGTCGGGTAGGTTCATAAGGAAATAGGTAGTCCTTCAGGTATGTTGGTCCCAAACAATACAGGGCTTTAAAGGTCAAAACCACCACCTTGAATTGTGCCTGGGGAAAAAAGCTGGGAGCCAGTGTAAATTATCCAAGGCTGAAGCGAAATGGGCTCCATTCTGACTGCAGCATTCTGCACCAATTGAAGTTTCTGAATACTAAATGTAGCTAGGGCATGCATCAAAGTGGCCAGATCTTTTCTACCCATGAAAGGCTGCAGCTGGCTAACCAAAGATGGTAAAAGGCTCCCCTGGCCACTGCTACCACCTGCTTATCCAGGGGGTAGGACTGGGTCCAAGAGCACCCACAGACTACAGAACTATTTCAAGGGGAGTGCAACCCCATCCAGAAAGGGTGACACTTTAAATCTCTGGTCAGATCTTCTGCTTACCAGTAGCACTTCCATCGTGTCAGGCTTAAGCTTCAGTTAATTAGACCACATCCACTCCAAAACTACCTCCAGGCACTGGTTCAGGGTTTCTATCAACTGGAAGCGCAAGATAGAGCTGAGAGTCATCTACATATTGGTGGCAACCCAGCCCAAATACCTGGATGACCTCATCCAGCCGTTTCATGTAGATGTTAAAAAGCATAGGGGATACGATGGAACCTTGCAGGACCCAACAGGCCAAGGGGCTGAGCAGCAGTCCTCCAGCACCACCTTCTGAAACCTACCTTCCAAGTAGGACTGGAACCACAACAGACCAGTGCCTCCCAATCCCAGCATGAAAAGGCACTCAAGGACACCATGATATGTGGAATAAAGCAGCATGGCTAGAGGACTCTTCATCATCCTAATGAGCCACACTGAAATATCATCCAATCTCCTTCATAACTGTTTCTAGAGACCCACCTCCCACTATTATTTAGGAAGACTGTTCCACAACTTCTACAGCTCAGTTAAAAACCATCTAATGGCCAGCTCCAAAGTGTGTTCATTTAACTTTCTTTAACCTACACAGTACTCTTGATCCAGGAGTGTCACAAAAGAAAGGCAGAATGTACCACAAATGTAAAAATATTCTTGCTTGAGTCAAGAGGCTGAGACCTTGTGATCAGAGATAATCACCCAACTCCAGAGCATTCACAGCTATCCGCTCACAGATATCAAAATATTCTTGTGGGTAACTTGCTCCATCAATTTTCAGTTATTTTTCCTTACTGACCCATGGCATGCCATTTACTTCTCTGGCTCTGTTCAGAGAAGGGCTTGTGAAAGTGTTGTGCCTCCCAGATGCATGTTAGCTCTTTTCTGTTGCATTCACAACATGAGGGAGAAGTGGCTGTAGTCTCCTCCCCTGCTGTTTTTGTGTTCTCCAACTGCCCTGTCAAGTGGCTGTTGACTCAACTGTAAAAATCATGTTATGTGGCTACGTGTAAGTTTCACAACGGAGCCAACAGCAGCTCCATAGAGTGGTTCGAGGAGGTGGGAATAGCAAGGAAGTAAGGCTATAGCTGTTTCTCCCTGTGTCCTATGGTTACAAGCAGAAAAGAGCCATTGCGTGTCTTGGAGGCACAAAACTCCCATCAAACATATGATCCAAAATCCTTGTGTTGTTCCCCAACAAACATGAATACTTTGGGGAGATCTATACATTCACCTACTGGAGGGATCCTTGTTTTCAAGGTTATGGATGATGCCATTTGCAGGCATCGCAGGCAACACTTGAGCTAGCCAGTAAGGATCAAGTCTGGGAGGAAAAGCATCCGGCAGCCCGCAGTCACAACATAAAAGCCTTGTGCCAACTGCCAACAATCTGTGTTTTCTGATGACTGGGTTTGCTCCAGCCAGAGAAGAAGAAGAAAAAAAGACATACTTTTCAGTTAAAATTTTTAATTAAAATGCCCTTTGATTCTCCACATATCCAAAGCAGCCACTTGCTCCTATTCCTCTGAACACGCGGCTCCTGGTTATTTTGAAATTGGGCTTGCTTCACAACACAGGCTGGGAACTACAAGCAGAGGTGCCGTAGACATTGAGACAGGTGCTTTCAAACTGGCTCAGTTGTAACTCCTAAAAACAAGAGCAAGGAAAAACAATGTGGTACAGTATAGAGGAAATCCCTCAAATTTAATACAGATGCAGTAAAATCAGCACAGTGAGGCTTCTGGATTACTGGACACCCTGAAATCCCTTTCGATGCATATTGGGAAGTGTTTTGCAGCTCTGTCCTACCACCCTTCTTGCCCTGGGACTTATGCATCCCCTTAGCTCTGTCAGGATAGGATCCAGCAGGAAGATCTCGTGTAAATTCCTTGAAAGATAAACAAACTGTCGTCTTACATTTCGCTGTTCCCTTACTTAAGACTTTCTTATCCAGTTTATTTCTTAAAGGATGGGTAACAGTATCAAACACACAAGTCCTTGATTCTATCACCTCTCAGATACTTGCCAATCTACCCTTGAAAACTGTCCAGAAGCTACAATTGGTACAGAATGCTGCAGTCAGAATGTTGATTGGGGTTTATTGTAGGGACCGTATCACTCCAGTCTTGTTCCATTTCTGCTGGATCCCAATTTGCTTCTAAGTCTCATTCAAGAGGCTGGTTTTGACCTTTAAAGCCCCCCCATGGCTTGGGGCCAGCATACCTGAAGGACGGCCTAATCCCATGTGAACTTACCCATCCATTCCACTCATCTTTGGAGACTGCTTCAGTTGCCCCTGCCACCTGAGGCTAGAGAGGGGGCAACCTGAGAAAGGACCTTCTCAGTCATGGTGCTGAAATTTTGGAACTCCCACCCCAAGGAAATTTCTCTATTTCCCTGTATCATTATCTTCCACCAACAGGTGGAGACTTTCATTCATTCATTCATTCATTCATTCATTCATTCATTCATTCATTCATTCATTCATTCATTCATTCATTCATTCATTCATTCATTCATTCATTCATTCATTCAACTTATATATCACCTCTCCACCATGTCTGATGCTCAAGGTGGTTTACAACTTGCATCTAAAATACAAACATTAAAATCAACAATACAATACTAAAATCAAATACAGATATTAAAAACCAATAATATAGTAAAATACAACATAAAAACCCATAGTAGAGTACACACATTAAAACCTATATATCTAAAAGACCATCTAACCTTTATTGCTCTCCTCTCTGTTGTTACACGTTTATATGTTTTATTGAATTATTAGTTGGTGGAGAGTGCCATCAAGTCATAGGTGATTTATGGTGACCCCTGCTGGCATTTTCAAGGCAAGAGACTAACAGGTGGTTTGCCATTGCCTGCCTCTGCAACCTGATCATCTTTGGAGGTCGCCCATCAAGTTACTAACCAAATCTGACCCTGCTTAGTTTCTGAGATCCGACTAGATCGGGCTTGCCTTGGCTATTCAGGTCAGGGCATTAAATTATTCAAATATTTTGTATATACTTAATTTTAAGTGCAGTTTTAATGTCTCAAATGTTTTAAGGTTTGCTGCCTTGGGTGGAAAGGTAGTACAGAAATAATTTACACAAACATCCCCAGCTCTAGTCCAATAGATTTCACTCCTTTTCACTTCAATCAATCCAGAAGTTCTGGTTCTTAACCTCACTCAAGAGTACTGGCTGAAACATAGCCTTCTCCAAAGAACCCAGCTTACATCCCCAGCTTTAAGGCACTGGCAAACCACTTCTGCTTCTTTTTTGTCTTAAAAGCCCCTCGCTAGGGTTGGTTGCCATAAGTCAGTTGTGACTTGATGGCACATACATACCTAGTTTTAACCCAATAGAGGTTAAATGAGACATGAAATCTGTCTGACGTGAGGTCACAGTTCTTTGCATTTTAGGAGCATGAGAGATGGAGACCAACTTTCAGTTAGCTGTGGCACACCACTACCTTTTTTTGCCTTCCAAGAGGTGCTGTAGCACAGCCATTATGGAAGAGACGGGTGCTTACAAATAGCGGAATAGTGACGTTTGTGGAATAACAAGATTTGGACCCACTGGATCCTGTTTCCTTCTACAGTTCAGGGTTGGCCTCTTTTTCTCTCCCATTTCAGTCCAATGTTTCTAGGCAAAATTTTCCCTTCTGCTTCCCATCCCCAAGTTCTTGCTCTCCTTCCAACCTTTATGTACGAACAAATTACAGCTAGGGATTGCTTATTCTGAAATTCCAAGCGAGCATGAGATTCAGAGTTGAGTACAGAATTCAGCATCCAAAGAAGTCCCACTTGGAGTTTAACCATCCCACAGCTGACCATTTGACCACTGCTGTCTGCCTCCTTTCATCTCTACATTCACATACCTGACAAAGATGGGTGCTGTATTGAGTTCTAACAATTTTTTTTTTAGTTCCAACTAATTTTTTAAAGAGAGTGAATAATCTTGAACTGCTTTTCCCAACTCAAATTTGCTTGTAAAAATGCAAATTTATATTTTCTTTATTAAAATACTTTGCCATTAGAGTTAGGGTTTTTTTAAAAAAAGCTCCTGACATAAAAATACTGCATTTTGGCAAATCCATAGTTAACATTATTGCTGGAAAATTCACCAGCAAGATTTACAATGTAGCATTGGTTGGGTGTTTCTGTTTTTAACATATCCCTCAAAAGTGAAATTTGAAAAGGTGTCCAATTCAGAAATATTGTCAATATCATGCTCAATACTGTGCAAAATTTCATTTCCAACCCCAGTACTATTCCCTCATCCCATTGTCTCACGTAATCCAGACCTGGCCAATGCATCTTTGGTTACACGACTGCCAACTCCACCAGAAGGTGTCACAACTCTGGATGCGCCACCACTGGGACCAGGAGAGGCAGCAGTAGTTCTAGGTATCTGAGATGATTTTGCCTTGAATACAGGCTTGTCTTCTGTCTCCACAGTACCAAGCCATCCCTGGGGTTGTAACACACTGTTCCCCTGTAATCTTGTGCTTGGCTCTCTGAGATTTCTTGCTATGAACATGCTGCCTGGTTTTGAAGGTCCAGCTCCTTCGGAGACTCTCTCTCTCTGTGAGCGTCCCACACCCACAGATTTGGTATCTATTATGGAGCGACCCACACCCACCGACATATGGGATCTGTCAGGAGGTCTAGGCCCTGTAGAGGGGTGGGAACTTGGCTTCCAGTCTTCAACCATTTGGCTCTGTTGATGGGACTGCATGCTGCTTTCCCTTTGTTCCTTCCAGCTACCTACGATGAAGGGACCAACTGCTGCAGATTTAGTTTCTAATACAGAACGACCCACCCCTACCGAAATGCGGGACCGTTCAGGAGGTCCAGTTTCTGCGAAGAGCTGGGAAATTGGCCTCCGACCATCTTCCGTTTTGCTCTGTTGCCGGGATTGGACACTGGATTTCCCTTGCTGTTTCCAGCTGCCTGTGATGGAGGGACCAACTGCTTCATCCCTCAAGCTGCTTCTAACAGAAGGACCAACTGCTGCAGATTTATTTTCTACCACAGAACGACCCACCCCTACCGAAATGCGAGATCGGTCAGGAGGTCTGGTTACTGCAGATGGCTGGGAACTTGGCTTCAAGCCATCCTCCATTTTGCTCTGTTGCTGGGATTGCACACTGGGTTGCCCTTGCTCTTCCCTGTTGGCTGAGGTGGCAGATACAGCACCTGCTGGTTTTGTGCCTGCTGTTGAGATATCCCTATCCACAGATATCTTGGATTGGGGAGGAAGGCTAGCCACTTCCGTTCTTGTAGGAGCTTCTTCATCGAGAGCAGATTTTTCAGATGGTCTAGAACTAGGCAGTATCGGATTGGATGCAGTGCCACCTAACTGAGGAGAAGCAGAGGATTCCATATTGCTTGTAACAACGCTTGCCTCAGAGGTTACTGTGTGGGACTGTGGAGCTGTCAGGTTTCCCGGTTCTGACCCCAGTGTAGCTGTTGTGCTGCAGATTTCATTTGCACTCAGAGTATTCATCTCAGAAGACACCAACGGTTCTTCTTCTGTCTGGACACTTTTTCCTGATGGGCCTATCACTCCAGAGATAGTTACATGTTTGGAAGGCCTTGCAGTTGCAGTTTCCAGCTGATCTTCTAAGAGCTGAGAGAGAGAGAGGACTCAAATAGGAATGTCTGACCAAAACTTATTAATAATACGCAACAACAAGAACTTTGCTTATATAGTACCTTCAGGACAACTTAATGCCACATTCAGAGCGGTTTACAAAGTGAATGTCATTATTATCCCCACAAACAGACTCCCGGTGAGGTAGGTGGGGCTGAGAGAGCTCTGAAAGAGCTGTGATTGACTCAAGATCACCTAGCGGGCTTCAGATGGAGGAGTGGAAAATCAAACCTGGCTCTCCATATTAGAGTCCTGCCACTGCACCAAACTGGCTTGGAACACAGGCTTTTGTTTGCATCGTACAGTCACACAATTGTGACTGCAGATTAGAGTCCAGCCACACTATACCAAACTGGCTGGGAACACAAGGTTTTTGTTTGTGTCATGCAGTCACAATTGTCCTCATCAGCGAGGAGGGCTTATATTTGTAAAAAAAAAAAACACAAAAATTCTGATGTTTCAAACTGCCTGAAAGTAACACCTTATGATTTACTGGCCACATGGTTTAATCCCAGATATGTTAATGTAGTTAGTGCTGAAAGGCATTCTACATACACTCAGAGGACCTCTAATCTTCTTCCCATAGGCCTTAGTTTGGGCTAAGCGTTTGATATATGAAGCTGAGTCAAACCAGTGGTCCGTTTAGCTCTGTGTAATCCATTTATTTATTTATTTTAAAACACTTGTGCTACCGTTCTACTCAAACAGGGCACCCAAGGTGGCGAACAGTAAAGCATAAAACAAATTTAAAACATTTTTTAAAAGTAAAAAAACAATTCAATAAAAACACACACAAACACGCATCACAAAGAACAGGGAGGAGGGCCAGTAACAGTTATCGGTAGTATTCCAAACAAACCCAAAAAGTTTTCACCCCCCCTGACAGAAGACAGTAATTGAGGGGGAAAGAGGAATCTCACTAGGGCGGGAGTTCTAAAGCCACTTTTCAGAGTCGGAGACAGGGAAGGATCTTTTCCAACACCTACTGCCTGAAGGTTTGTTGTTGTTGTTGTTGTTGTTGTTGTTCAGGGGTCATTTTGTAGAAGAAGAGCAGCAGGAACTCATTAGCATAACTCATTAGCATATGCCACACCCATTGACATCACCGGAAGTGTGTCATTGGCATAACTGATTTGCATGTGCCACACCCCCTGACATCGCTGGAAGTGAGTTACATCTGGGGAGGGGGGACATAACAGTAACAAGAACAGTGTGTTTCCATAGTACTTTTCTAGACAGATCAGAGCTCACCACAGAGAAGAAAGCCAGCAAAACACAGATACCAGGGGTGGGGGTGGGGAGATAAATAATAGCAACACTCACCACCGCTTGCAGGCCCGGAGGAAAGAGGTGCAGGCACAGCTCTGAGGCCGCTGCGGCCTGTGCAAGCCTGCACCAGCTTCCAAGCCAGGAGGACGGGCCGCACAGGCCGAAGTGGCCCAGCTGGCCACGGGGCTGGCTACAGAAGCCGCGTCAGGCCGCCTCGACCAGCCTGCGGGCTGGGAGGACGGGCCGTGCAGGCCCCAGCGGCCCGGCTGGCCACGGGGCTGGCTCCGGAGGCCGCTGCGGACCACATGCCACCTCGACCGGCCTGCTGGCTGGGAGGACAGGCTGCGCAGGCCACCCCCCTGTGCGGCCGCCTCCCCCGCGGCCACCCCCGCGGCTTCCTTCCAGGGAATCCAGGTGGTGATGAGGTGGTGGTGCTGTTACTGCTGCCTCTGCCACTGCCTTCTGCTAAAGACACGGGCAGTGGGGGGCGGGAGGAATCACATGGGTGGGGCCACCACTCATGTGATCGCTTTTCACAGGTTCCGGAACGGTGTTCCGGCGCGTTCCCCCTCAAAATGAGCCCTGTTGTTAATGGAGATCCCAGGGACTGAATCTGGTACCTTCTGCATGCAAACGTGATGCAGCTGGGCCATGGCCATTCCCAAGTTTCAGGGCTGCCTTAAGTTTTACTAGTGTGCATTAAGACAAAACAGAGAATTCGTCCTTCACATATCTGTAGGTACAAGAAAGAGCGTGCATTGCACAAACAGATATTTGACCACAGGCTAAGTGAGATGTTGGATGAGGAAATTAAATGGGCTTTGTCAAGAAAATATTAATTTAGGGTAAGTCTACATTGGTATGAGCCTGATGGGTTGTAGGGAATATATCACACTGGTCTTGGCCCATCTACATTTGCTCTCAATTTCTTTCCAGGCACAATTCAAGGTGCTGCCATTGACATTTAAAGCCTGTTATGGACTGGACCAGCATATCCTAAGGACCACTTACTCCCATGCAATCTTACCTGACCTCTACAGAGAGCACCCTACTTCAGGTGCTCTCTGCCTTCTGAGATTAGACAGATGACATTGGCAGCCTGAGACAGGGCGTTCTTGGCAGCAAGACTGTGGAACTTATTTGTCTGTCCTCTTCTATCTCTGTCTAGTACCAGCTGGCGAAGAACTTTTTGTTTTGTCTGGTGTTGCCTCAGTGATCCCTCCTTCCTGTCCTTTGTTTAAATTGATGTCTCTGTGTGCGGAGCTATGGTTTTAACTTGTTTTATGATCTGTTTTGATACAGGTGAGGTTTTTTTACTGGTTGCTACCTGACTGGGTGAAAAGTTGGGATATAAGGCGGGCCGGCGGGCAGGCGAGCGGGAAGATGATAGATAGATAGATAGATAGATAGATAGATAGATAGATAGATAGATAGATAGATAGATAGATAGATAGATAGATAGATAGATAGATAGATAGATAGATAGATAGATAGATAGATAGATAGATAGATAGATAGATCTGCTCTAAAGGTTAGCTCATATATGACTGCATCATTGATTTGCACATGTAAATTAGGCTGCAGATCTCACAGCAAGGATAGAACTTCCATGTCACTCAGTATCCCCTCAAAGATACACGTTCGGCCATTGTTCATCAAGCCTCAAGGTGATATTAATTACTAATGATAGTAATTAAGTTAGCCTTGCTTGATTTCTATCTCATACCGGCTTTCGCTCTACTTCTTCGTTGCTTTTTGAGTGTCTCAGTCTCTCCATGGATGAGGACAGGACACTATAGATGGTTACGAAAGTAAGGCTGCTCCTTTGTTTGGCTGTAAAATAAACGGGACAGTCGTAAGGCACATATCTCCCAACCAAGCTAGCACCAGCAGGAGACATTTGGGGAACATTGATTATTAAAATGCTTCTAGACCATGTAACCATATGCTCACAACACACACCATCAAATTAGATCCTAAAAACAAAGAACAGAGCTGTATACTAATTAGCAAAAATTTGACAGTTGAAATAAGCTCCTCAGCCTAAAACAACCAGTGCAAAACTTTAACTCAGAGCTTTAACAAAGAAATTCCTTCCAAGGCTTTTCTGAGCAGAACTTTCTTGCAGACCCTTCAGAAGACAGGCAGGGACGAGGCAGTTCTCACTGGGTAGCATAGTGGTCAATGCAGTGGGTTGCAAGGCAGCACTTTGCTGGTTCTGATCCCACTACTGCCAGGAACTTACCAAGTGGCCTTAGTTTCAGCCATTCCTCTCAGCCCCAGCTGTATAGTGGGGGTAATAATACTGACTTTTTTCACCACTCTAATCTGGCACTAATCTGTCCAGAAGAGTGGTATACAAATGAACTGTTGTTGTTATTACAGCCATTGGTAGTCCATTCCAGAGCAACGTCTGTAATGGGCCACCATTCTAAATGAGCCAAAACATGGGAGGGGATCAAGAAGAAAACTTGGCCCAGTCAGCAGGGCTGCCACACTGGCTGATAAGAGAAATGGCGGTACTTCAGATGTGTGAGTACCATGCTGTAAAGGTCTTTAATGGTTAACACCAACACCTTAAATTAGCCCAGATACAGGCAGCCAATGTAATTGTTCAGATGGGGTAAAATGAGAAAAATAATAATGTGAGCAAAAAGGTAAACCACTGTATTCTGAACTAGTTGATCTTTCAGAGTTGTCCTTTATCACCTGGGATGGTTCCCTAGTTGCCATGCCAGGTATGCGGGGAGGGCGGAATATAAATGTAATAAATTAAATTAAATTAAATGAGGTTTTGCACTTTGCCAGACAAGGGGGCCTCCATACGAGTGATTAATTCTTGTAGGACAGTCATCTATGCAATGTTCAATACCAATCTAGAGACCGCCGCTGCCAGCTTAGCCAGTAAGTTAAGCAGGCGGCAAGCCAACATATGCCCTAGCTTATCCCCGGCACCCAACATGAGGTACATACAGTCAGTGCCAACTACAGCAGGCACCAGGCATCTGCAGACAGGGAACATAGGCAGTGAGCAAATATTTTAAAAATTTAGTCTGAATTTTCCCTTACCAGAACTCAGAGTATTTTTCAGCCGACTCTTGGACTTGGATGTTTGATTCCTGACAAGACAGAGCTTAAATTAATCTGATTTCTTCAAGGAGGTTCAAACTAAAGATGTAAACCTTGGCCAGGGCACAGCAGTCACTCCACCCCAGTGATAGCCTATACTCTGCAGCCACACATGAGCCATTTTCTGATAGTCCAGTTCCACACCCCTCCGATTGGGTTTGGATTGAGAATTAACAAGGATAGAGAGAAACTCCTTTTCATGCAAGCCCCCGCCATCCAGGAAGGGTGATACTGGCATGGGAAGGAATTACATCATTTGTCATGTCTGCATGGTTCTTCCACTCAAACTAAGTGGTGTGAGTAGGGCCAATAGCCTCTAGGCAGGGCTAGGAGATCCCCCATAGATCTGTTCCCTTGGAGAAAATGGCTGCTTTGGAAGGTGGACTCTATGGCATTAGACCCTACTCCACCCCCACATTACCAGGAATTTCCCAACAAGAAGTTGACAATTCGAGGTGTGGGGAAGCCACTGGGAAGTGGTTTTTGGATTCAAGCAGGCCTGTGTTGTCTGCCTGGAGCTCAGGGTTGCAGCTGATCACTTCAGCCCTCCCAATTTTTAACCTTTTTTGTCCACTTTCTTTGAGCATTATTGTCCCACCTGATCTGATTTTTACCTGTTTGTTCAGCTGGGCTTCCAAGATAGCTCACCAGCTGGCTCTCTTGCCTTGCCCGCTCCAAATTGCTGAGATTGTTCTCATTTGGACCTCTGGTCCTCGCAACCTACCTGGGTGGCTCTTGTTTCTCCGTAGTACTGCTTGGCTGTGTCTTGTCCCCACTCTTGCTCTTCTTTCGGCTGAAAATTGTTCTCACTTTGACAGATTTATCTGCTTCCAGCGTTCGGCTTTGGGGCCTACTTCGACCCCCCAGAAATGGCTGGGAATGCCCCACAGCTACAGACTTCACAGCTGGTTCAGAACGTCCCGCTGCTACTGATACTAATGTTCTGTAGAGGTGTGACCCACCTTTACTTGTCCTCCCAGCTGGGCTGGGAGAGGTGTAGCCTGGCTTTGGGGAACAGGAAGGCCTTGCAGAAGTCAGTGGCTTGCCTGCCATTTGTGAAGATGGAGAACTGGTCCTGCCTTGCCTTGGTAGTTCAGAAGCAACAGCAGAGGCACCCTGTTTCTCAGAGGGCTTTGATTTCACTGACATCTCTCTAGAAACGGGTCGAGTCCCTACAGCTCCCTCAGGCTCCTTATTCATGCCTGCTCTTTGTGAATATGGGGCATTGGTCCTGCCCTGACTTGGGAGCCCAGAAGGAGCAGCAGAGCTGCCCTCTTTCTCAGAGGGCTTTGATTTCACTGGCATCTCTCTAGAAATGGGTCTGTCTCCAGGCCCTGCAGCTTCCTCACCCTCCTCTTTCACATCTTCCAAAATCCTGGCTCCAGCATCACCTGAGGCCTTGTTCCTTGCTGGTGTTGCTCTAGATTCATGACTGGTTGGCTGAGGAGCAGTGAACGCTGATGCCTGTGAGGCTTTAGACTTCGCAGATGCCACCTGAAATGCTTGACTAGCTGGTTTGGATGGGCCAGCTGCCACTGACACAGCACCAACCTCAGAAGGCCCAACGGCCACTGACTTATTATACGCATCCGATGAGCCCACCGCTGCTGACATATGGGATCTCGCGACAGTGGCTGATGGTGCTCTCATTGAAGCATCCCTGGATGCAGGCTGACTCTGCTTTCTTGATGAGCTCTGGGAGGTTAAGCCACCTGCTTCTCCTTGGGTCAGAGGTCTGGCTGACCTCGAGCTCTGGCTTGTGGCCCGGGTTTCTGTGGCAGACTTCTCCAAATCTAGGGCATTGCTTCGGCTCTTAGAGCTCTTCTGTTGAGCAAGCTGAGAGGTTGCACTCTGCACCAAAGACCTGGATTTTTTGCTCCTTTCCAGTTTAATAGGGGCCTCTCCTGATGCCCAAGATTCTCTTTCCGTTGGTATACTGTCTTTGGACAGGATACTTTCATATGCTGCTAAGGTACCAGGCTGTTCAGTGCTCTTCCTCTGACTGGATGTCCAGGCACCGAGTTGACTGCCTGGTTGAGAGGGACCTATAGCCTCAGAGAGAGTAAACGGCTTAGAAGGCCCAATGCCCACTGACACAGTGGCAAGTTCCGAGGTCCCTACAGCCACTGAGGCATGGGGTGGTGGGGGAGAACGAGCAGATGGCCTGCGAGAACTAAAACTTTTTTCTGTCCTTGCCTCAGTTGGTATGATTCCAGACGGTTGTTGAGGAGAAGGACTCACAGCAGCACCTTTGGAGATAAAAAGGAAGGACAGAGGAGGGCAATGAAGGCAACAAGGGCCCCCAAAAGGGTGCGTTAGCAGGAAGAGGGCTGTAGGGAATAGTGAAGAGATGTTGATTCTGAAGGGTACACATCTCCAGGTACCCAGATGTATAATGGTCTCACAGCTGCTTCATCCCAGCAGTGGACACTATGGAGCGGCATACTAGCTGTAGAGGTGTTCTATTCTGCCTACCTCAGTTGCATGTGGGAATGGGGCTAAGGTTTCACCTGACTGAAGTCCTGCTTTCAGCGCTCTCATCCGTACCTGATTTTGAGGGGCTCTGCTTTGAAGAAACAGCACTCTGCCTGCAATGGAAAGATTGATTGATTAGATTTTTAGCCTGCCCTCCCCGCAAGCAGGCTCAGGGTGGGTTACAATCATAAATAAGGTACAATAGATAAAACCAATAAAATAACATCTTAGTGCAAACACGAATATCAGCATTCCCGATGGGATTTTGATGAAAACATTTATTTAGGTATTTAAACATTTATTAGCCACCTTTCTACCTTCCAGGAACTCAAGGCTGCTGACAATATAAGTCAAATAACAATAATAACATGAATAAAAACAAAGATTAAAAACACAGTGAAGGAGTGCCAATGAACATAAACACAAAGCTAATTAAAAGCAGTCCTAAATAAAAAGGTCTTCAGCTGCCTCTTGAAGATCAGCAGTGAGGGGGCTAGGTGTTCCTGCCTACCCAGAGATGTGATTCCATAACTGTGGGACTACCACCAAAAAGACCCTCTCTTGTGTGCCCACCAAGTGATCCTCTTTTGCTGATGGGACGGACATCCTAATTCCTAATTCCTGGACAGGAACATATGGGAGAAGATGGTCCTTCAGAAAACATGACAAAGCAACTCCCCCTGCTCCCCATACTCTGGCCAAATCAGTTAACTTGTGGGGAGTGCAGATGTGATATTTTAATGAACCACATTTTTTTTATTCCTTGTATTTGCCACACATTAGCTGGAGCAGAATGTTTTTCCCAATTTGGAGAGAGAATGCGATTGGAGTTTTCCCATCAACGAGGCCAGAAAAAGAGGCTACATGGGTGGTTGCTAGGTGATGTTCAAGCGTTTATTCCAATAACTGCCCAGATAATTGGCCGGGTGCTAAGTCAGGGTGGGAAAAACATTACCTCAGGGCATTGGCCCCCAGCTCTGCATCCCATTGCATGATTCCCCACCACCACCCTGGCCACACACACACACACACAATAATATAATATATACAAGAAGGATGCTGTTTCTTCATGTTCAAATAAATTTCTTAACATACATTTGTCTTGCAGATTTGGTTCCTAATTTAGCCGCACTGAGGTTATACCCACAGGTTATGCGGATGTTTTATTTTGTCACATCATGAATATCTACAACAGAGTCTTTCTCCACCCATCTAAACACACACATTGGGAAACAGATGTGACCAGCCATAAGCAGCACTGGACTAAGTTCATCCTAGTAGAGTCGCTCTATACATTACTTCTTTTACAAGTTCTCCACAGAGCCAACCCATGTTCCTCACAGACCCACATCAGCTCAGGAGATTGGCTTCTATCAAAAAAGGAGAGTGCAAATGGCCTCGGAAAGGTGCAAGTCTCGTACAAGTTCATACTTGGATTTTTGCTCCGTCCTGGTAGATCTGGCATGGGATGACCACTTCTTCAGCTCTTCAGAGGACCCTTTATCCATGATGACTGGGAGCCAATACTGTGGAGGAACACAGGTCAAAGTCACAAGCAGATGGAAGGACAGGGCAGGGATGGACAGAGGTATGTGGAGCAGAGATAGCCAACTAGTATGTTGTGGGGCTAGAATCTTTCCCAGGAAAATATTATTTGGCTCCTGGTGTTGGAGAGTGTCCTCAAGTCAGAGCTGACTTATGGCGACCCCTAGTGCAGTTTTCATGGCAAGAGACTAACAGAGTTGCCTCTGCAACCCTGGTATTCATTGGAGGTCTTCCATCCAATTACTAACCAAGGCTTCGCTTCTGAGATCTGATGAGATCAGGCTCTCCTGGCCTAACCAGGGCCGATTCCAGATGGCCAGAAATTGCGGTTTTTCTGCGGAAATAATCGCTTACTGGCCACGCGTTCACTTTCGTCTCCATCCGCTTTGTCTCGCAGTGTGTCGTGCCGTCCCGCTTCCGGATGTTCGCATGGCCAACTGAGGTACCCGGGATTGGTTGTTTCTTCCCCATCACAGTTGATGTCGGGGAACTTCATTGGTTCGCATTTCAGTTTTTTTAAAAAAAATTTTTACGTGTTTTGCGCAAATGCGCAAACGTGCAGGTATGCGAATATGCAGCATTGACTTTTGTGCGCTTTTGTGCGTTTGTGCATTTGTGCACATTTGTGCAGTTCGATGTGCGCAAATGGCGCCCGGTTTTAAAAAAAAAATTAAGGGAATAATTAAGGGAATATTGTTGCCGGCCGGCCGGCAAAGGAAGGAGGGAAAGGGGAGGGCCTCTCCACGGTGACGAAGCGTCCAGAAGTGTGCAAACCCGCAATAACGCGTTCACACCATCCGCTTATAGAGCGCAACTGAGTGCCATGGACCGCAGGTAAGTCGGGACGGGAAATTGCGGGTTTTTATGAGTGAGGTCGCTGAAAAAGCGAAAGCACTCGCTCTATTTGTGCCTGTCTGGAATCGGCCCAGGTCTGGGTATTTGTCTAATAGTGACCCTAAAAAAACACACACTACAAGAAGGCACATAAAGAATCAGGGTGTGTTGAAATTAAAAACACCACCTGAACCTACAATATGAAAAAGTATGACAAGCACACAACTGTAAACAATCATCAATATTACCTGTGTGGAAATATACAGAAAAACAACAGTACAAATATACAAAACATCAAAAAGGAGATAACACACATGACAAACTACAGATTGCCAGCCAAACTCCATTTTGAGTAGATCTTCATCAGACCATTTTTGTGTTCTGCTTACTCAGTTTTAAAATGGCCACCTAAAGTCATTGCCAAAGCAGCTGGCTTAGTTTGCAAAAATGGGTGGGTAGGCTGCTATGGCATTGGATGAAGAAAAAATGTGTCTTTGATTCTGTGTTATCCTGTTTCTTCGAAGATTCAGGCAGTGCTGATTGGATTGGCTTTCCTGTAGACACCTGTTTTCCTGACACTTACCTGGGTTTCAGAAGGCAGACTGGCAGTCTTCCATATCGTGTGCAACCCAATGTCTTTGGAGGCGGCGTGAGAAGGAGCTTTGGCCTCATCAGTGGCCAAGTGCAACAGATATATCAGGTGCATCCACCGTTCAAACTGGAAACCCTCCTCCCCATCGGGGGCACAGAGCTGCAGGTAATAGTTTCGCCCTGTCGCCATGTGTATTTTCAAGCGTCGCTCTTTTATGTTGTGAACATAAATCTCAACCAGCTCCAGAGGGATCAACCTGTGGGGAAGGAGGAAGATCTTAGCGTGTAAGTTTCAGGTTCTTTGAGAACTGGGGCGCTGGAATGGCAGGGGTAGGGGGGCTGCACCAGACGCACCGAGCAATTTCCAGTTTTCTGGTCTTGGATTTTCCTTCTTTTTTATCCCGGGCAATGATAATTAAGTCAGGAAGCAACATGGTGGGTGTGCTGGCCAAAACACCCAAGATGACTATGTTGGGGTGGTTGAGGATGCCAACAAATTCACCCCTCTTGGTTACCTGTGGGGGAAGGAAAGAAGAGAGGCTGTCAAGAATCAAAGAAAGAGGGTGGTGACGAGAGCCTCCAACCATAGAGGACACAATTAACTGAGCTGTGCAGGGTACGGGGATCAAAACTTTCTCTGCCTTTGAAGGCTAGGCCATGTCTTGCCCAGAGGCCTTCCAATCAGCCCCTCTAGACAGCTACACGTGAAGCAACTGACCAAGACATCTGCTTCATCTAACTCAGTATATTGTCCACTTTGACTGACAGCAGCTCCAGGATAGAGAGGTCTATCCATATCTGAATCTGAGATGCTTTTGTATGCATGTAACACTACACCACGGCCCTAACCACTGCATATCCCCTCTCAGTTGCCTTTATCCCTCTCTCTGCAGTGGGCTGCCAGCACCATAGTCTTGGCCACTTTGTTTATGTGCACACACGTGCAGAGGAGTATCCTGAGGAAACACGGAAGCCCAGCTTGGGATACTGACAGCACATCCAAGGCAACTGTTGGTGATAGTGGTGAAACCATTTGCCTGCTTCAATGCTCGCTTACACAGTGCACAGCCTCACGTCTGTGTGGGTCTGTGTGCAGGATAAGCTGCAACAGGGAACAGCATCACAATCTCTCCTTGCCCTAGGGTTGCCTAACTCCGGGTTGGGAAATTTCTGGAGATTTAGGGGTGGAGCCTGGGGAAGTCAGAGTTTGTGGAGGGCAGGGACCGCAATGAGCTATGAAGCCAATAGAGTCTATCCTCCAGAGCTGCCATTTCCTCCAGCGGAGCTGATCTCAGTTGTTATTTTGGGAGATGGCCAAGTCCCACTTGGGGGCTGGCAACCCTTAGCAGAGGGCAGTGCTTAGTCACCTGCACAAAAGTGCCTTCAAAGATGGGCGCATCTCCTATCAGATCGAACTCGCCTGCCCGCAGCAACTTATGCAGTTCGCCTTTTGTTGGGAGCCAGCCACCGAAAGCATGTTCACTGACACACTCGGGAAAGATGTGGTGGCCCCTCCGCACGGTCCCTAAGAAACAGAAAACAAAATGAAGAGAATACTTATGGGGAAGCGGGGATAAGCTGCCAAGGCCTTTTGTTGCATCTACAGGGCCGTACATTTCTCGCACAAAATTTATGCTGGCTAGGTTGAATGCCATTCCGTCAGGAGAACTGCTGGGATGTCTAAATAAAGTGCCTTATTCTGAGTGACTGTGCCTATGCGGCTCTGGCCAAATAGACACCTTTCAACATTGTCTACTTGACTGTGACATGCTCTGTTAGAAGAAGGGACTGGCGATGTCTCTTGCTCGGTTGGACCTTTTAAGACCACCGGCAGAGAAGAAGGAAGGCAACAATCACAGAGTCAGATAGATAGATAGGCTGCTATCAGTCTCCTTCCTGCCAAGGGAACTTCCTTCCCTTCTCTCCCCCCTTCTCTCTTCTTCCCTGAATGCACCAAGAGAGGAGGCATTGCGTCTCCTCCTGAGAGAGATGGCCTACTTTCAATCTAAAGCCATCCTAGCTAGTTAGATCAGTTACTAGTTCTCTCTCTCCATTAACCTTAAGTGAATGTATTTCTTTAGATAAAGTTATTGGTTCTCTAACTTGGATTAGAGCTTTCTGCATGCAGTTTGTTTAGATAACGTGCCTTGACTAAAACCCAGTATGCTCAATGTGGCAAGAGGTAGTTAGATAAAACCTTATATTCAGGACTATACCTGCGTAGCAGACAACCTGAGGTTACTTTTAGCAGGGGTGGATTTTAATATTACGTTGGTAGTGGCCATGTTCCTCTCAGTCGATTCAGATTAAAGCCTATTAAATTTCTGTATTATACAGATCTGTGCATTAATAAATTCTCTCTTATTTTAATTCTAGTGTGACACTGTTTAGAGATAAATTGGCTGTATGAACAATATCATTAAAGTAAAGCACATTTTTCGCACAGTATTCAAGATCAGAACTCACATGCTTAATGCCACTAGAGTCTGACTTGTAAAATTCCAGAGCTGGGAAGCACCATTAGGCTGCAGACTGCAATCTAGAGAGCCCCTCATCACCTCTTCCCAACAGATCAGCCCATCTATGAGTCCACATCACAGAAAGTGTCTGCCAAACCCTGGCTCTGGATAACTCAAGCAAACAAGCCAGGGCAGACTGTGATGGAACACGACCACCCATCTCCTCCTCTCAGGCATACCAGCCAACCTGATCCCAGGGGAAAATCCTTTCTGCCCCCAAATACGGTCATCTTTGGCTCCTGAGGACAAAGAAAACCCATCTGGCCAGGCATTCTTTCACTGAGACACAATTTCAGGACAACATCCAAAAGCACCTCAGATTCTCTTGCTCTCAGTGCATCAGATCCCCTTCCTTGCCCACACAAGAACCATGGAATCTTAGCTCCTACCTGGAGGGTATGTGATCATGGCTGCAATTACATGGAGCTCAAAGGCAAAATTACAGGGCCTTGTGGATTATTGTGGCACCACAACAGGGGTGTTCCATGGGCCGCAAAGTACTGGTTTTGTTATTCTGGATGGGGCTAGGCCCCCCATGTCCCCATGGGCTCCTTGACTCCACCCATGGAGGTGCCTGTTCTTTGCAGGAGGCCTCCACCAACTGAGAGGTATTCCTGCCCTAGCAGAATCTTTGCCTGCAAGCCTGCACATTGTGACATCAGCAGAGCCCCAGGAACTGAATTGCTACATGTGCATTCTCTGTTGTGGCCCCCACCTGATGTGCAATGGTTTGTCTGATGAGGTCGGGAAGCCTTCCAGTCTACTGGCTTTCTGCAAACTATGCAGAACTGTAGTAGTCAAGAGGGCTTTTTCTCCCCGGAAATAGGGCTGTACTGTAATAAAATGGTTCTGAACACAGCTTGGGTAGAGTGAAGGAACTATGGACTAGGCAACTGTGCATAGCTCACACTATCTGTTGCTGTAGGTAGGTTACTACGAAGTAAAATTTTTGCATCATTTAATGTGTCATTCATACTTATGCAGCTCTGTTTCATATTTCTGGTTGGTACCAGATTTCTACAATCCAAATCCTATTTCATTGTTTGTTAGATACCCCATCCTGTTGATTGTACTTACTCTTGTAATCCACATTGAGTCCCAACGAGAAAGGCAGACCACAATAACACATGTGACTGACTGACTGGTGCTGGAACTAATTTGCATTAACATGTAGAGATCCTGCTTCAGGTCTGAAGCTGAAATTAGGGTGGTTTTTGGCCCCACGTGTCCAACAGTTGATTTCTAAAGAGGAGATATGGCAGGACCCATGTCTGCCTAGAAGCTATACCTCATGGCCTGGAAGCTGTAACACAATCCCAGCTATAGGGTGAATGCACTCCATGCGTACCTGGGCACGTACTTCTCAGAATGACTGCTCAGAGCTGGCCTTCAGAAATGTTTCTGAGGCAAAGCTATGGTGGGTCCAAACCAACCCTTATCATCTTCCTTGAGCAGCCCTGTGCACCTCCACAGGTATAGCAGCAAGGTGGAGCAGAATACGCAAGCAAGCAAGACTAGTGTCCAGATCACGTAAGGTGATGGTATCACTTTATTCTGATCTGGTTAGACTTCACTTGGAGTACTGTGTTCAGTTTTGGGCAACAAAGGAGGGCAACAAAGACGGTGAAGGGTCTGAAGACCAAGTCCTGTGAGGAAAGGTTGAAGGAGCTCAGTATGTTTAGCCTGGAAAGGAGGCAACTGAGAGAGATATGATAGCCCTCTTCAAGTATTTGAAGGACTGTCACACAGAGGATGAAGCAGAGTTGTTTTCTGTTGCCCCAGCAGGTTAAAATTAAAGCAAAAGAGTTTCCAGCTGCTGCTATGTGGCTGCAGGGAACACGGACACAACTTGTTAAAAACCCAAATGTGTAGTTTGGCCCTGAGACTACAAGATTCCGTAGGTAGGAGAACACATGTGGGTCAACAGGCAGTTTTCTCCAGGCGACATCTGACCAATGGACCTCCAGTAAACTTTCATACTAAAACAAAGTATAAAAATGCTGCTTTCTGTAGTTGCTTAGCACTAAAGGCATTCCTCAACATTCAGCTTTTGCAAGATCCAACCCAAAGGTAAGAATACTTTTAAACACCGCCATTTTCTCACTGGAGACACCAAAACTCTTCTGAGAAAACCATGGCACTGGAATGTGATGCATCCTCCCTAGACCATACTCTGTTTGGAAAAGCTGGTTATTTCTTCTCCACAGCATAAAGCAAAACTATCAACGCATTACCCCTTCCTGACCTTTCTTTGCCTCTACAGATTGCTTTTGAAAGCTCCCTTTTTGAGGCAGTTTATTTGCTACCTTCATCCAGAGCCAGTTTGTATGAAAACAAAAAGCAGACAAAAGAAATTCATAGCTTTATTGAGAAGCTATCCCACAGTAATAGATCCTGAGAGGGTGCCAGAGGCCCTACCGTTATTGAGACAGTCAAACAGCAACCCTGAGAAACTAATAGCGAGGGGGGAACCTGGTCAAGCCTCATGCCAGAGCTCCAGGGAGGATTTGGTTAACTCAGTAGCACTAGGAACTAACCAATCCCTGCTCTGCTTACAGAGCAAAAGCAGCAAGGTGGGGCAAGAAAGCTCCCCCTTGAGGTCCTGCTGCAGTTCATGTCGATGCCACGTATCAGCTCTCGATTCCTGTGTAGTTCCAGATTCACCAGTCTTGCTCCTGTATCCCAACCCACAATCAAAAGTGCACCAGAGTCATGCTCAAAAGCAGGAGCCAGAAGGAAATGCCAGAGTTTTTGCTCCAATGTTGTGGGTCATCACTCCTTGTCCAGCTATCCCCAGGAATCCCAGTTCTCAGCCTTCTGTGCTGTAACTTCTGAGGCACATTGGCTTCTTTCACAGCTTGTACTAGACCACAGATGATCCAGAAGGTGGTATAAAGAACCATAAGCTGCAGTTACCTTCACTGAGCATTTTCAGGAAACCGATCCTGGCATTCAGACATTTTCCCATCACCAGCTTGAGAACTCGGTGAAATTCATTAAACCAGCCCTATAGACCCCAGAGGCTGAATTCCTAACCAGAAGGTGGGAGAGCGATGGAAGGGCGCCACCACCAGCATCCAGCAACCGTGCCGTTCCCTCCGAACCGGGAGTCCAAGACATGCCACCTGGATGCAGCACTACGCCCATCATCGCCGCCTCAGGCCTGCACCTGCCAGACAATCAGGTGACTTCGCTCAGCACGACGTAAACGGGGGTTTGGGAGCAGCAGGTCACCGTAGCGTTCGTCGGTGTCGTCTCCTGGGATTATGGAGAAAGCGGAAGGAAGACAAGGTCTTAGCCCTGGCACCGAAATAACCAGATAGGAGCTCCTGTTCATGCAGGAATCTCCTATTCTGTTCCCACACCTCTAAGGAACATGCTCACCTATCCGGAGGTTAATGTAGCCTTCCCCTCCACTCAGCACCAAAGTGCAAGTCTTTCTTGGCTTCTCTCGGTGGGACTCCTTGGAATTCTCCAAAGAGGATAGATCCATACATCCTAAAATAAGAAAAGGACAGACAGAGCTTGAAAAGAAACATATTCCTCGATCAGGGCTGAAGTCATTCCAAAATTCTACAGTCATGTTGCACAAATGTTGAACTGGAAGTTGGGCCCAGAATCCTAAACCCTGATAGTCTCAGCATTCATTTCTCTTGCTATCCCAGTGTTGGGAATGGAGGGCTTATCCCCTTAGTTTCCCTCTCTTTAACAAGTTTCTAGTCTTCAAGGGCTCCGGAGACAGACTTCGATCATGGACAATGCCTATCGAACTCTCGGTAGACAAAATGAATATTGAATTATATTCAGTATTCAGTCAAGAGGGCTAGGCCTCTTTGCGCTCCACCCATGACTAGAAGAGAAACATATGCATAATCATAAAGCAAGTGAGCATGGGTCAGATAATCCCATCTTTCTTGATACAGACTATCAACAGCCCTGCCTATAAATTCCCTTAAATGGAGTCGGGGAGGTGATAATTATAAGTTATTGGACTTATAAGAAAGGGAGAAAATAAAATTTGGTCAGAGAGCCAGGAAGTCTCGACTTCACCCCTGATTTACAGTGCAATCCTAAGAACACGTTCCCAGGAATAAGCTCCATTGAACAGACCTGAGGAGGATTCTGAGCAGACCTGCTTCAGACTGCTATGATGATAATCTAGGACTTTCTCCACAAAGCCCTGGTTCTCAGTTCTCGCTGCTTCATACAACAAAGTAATTTTCACCAAGGTCCCATCCACAGTCCTCCCAGACCACTGGATCACTCTCCCTTTCCCAAACTGGCTCTTAGGTTTCTCACTGCTTGTACAACTTGTTAGCACCCCCAAGTGTCTTGCATCACTCCTTTCTACAACCACCTTCAAACCATTTTATTTCACAGAATCATAGGGTTGGATGGGACCTCTAGGGTCATCTAGTCCAACCCCCTGCATCTAATCCCAAAGACCAAATAACACAGCTGAACACCAAAATACCATCAGAGCCTGCCATCGGTTCATCCAAATAAACAATAAAATAGTCTTCGTTCATCAAAAATCCGGGGCTCCTAGTTCTTCCTCACATATTTTAATCCATACAACTCCCTCTCCCAAAGAGTAATACATCCGCACTTTCCCTGCTGGTTACCTGGGACAGAGACAAAGAAGCGAACAGCGTCACGGTGCCCGTGATAGCTGATCTGGGCTTGCTCCATGGCACAGTATGGGATGTCATTGGACACAGGAGCCTCCGAGCCTCCTGCAACTTCTATAGAGAAAGGAATTCACAGATAAGGCCACCCGAAGGCAGTGCCCTCTCAGAGCCCCAAGGGGCGGCCGGGCAGCTAGAAGCTCATCCTTACCAGAGATGAAAGGTAGAGAGATGATGGTGCCTCCAGATGTGCCAACCCACAACCGCTTCCCGAAAGCACCAAGTGCTGAGATGTTTAGGGCTAAACTAAGACTGTTGGGCCCTAGAATGAGAGGGGAAAGAAAAAGCTGAGACTGCGCTTCAAGCAGGGGCGTTCAAAGTGCTGACGCTCGAGTTATTTCTGTCCAAAACACAGCACTCAGTAGCATGGCTGGTAGCAGCATAGTCTCCCTTAAGAGTATCTTGGGCTCTGAGTGGCTCAATGCCTTACCCTTAGAGAAGGGCTGCCGGTCCCGCATAGCTACCAGGGGTGGGACCACTGCTGAGTGTTCATGGGTCCGGGTTTAACCCCTGTCATTTTCAGTTAAAGGCTCTCAGATCACAGCCATCGGGAAAGATTTTGTGCTGGAGACCCTGGAAAGCTGTTGCCAGTCAGAGGAGGTAATGCTGAATGCAATGGACACCTCACATATACACACACACAAACACACACACACAATTTTTGACCGTCCTCTGGTTTACTTATTTTATTTACTTCATTTATACCCTATGGGGACCCCAGTGGCTTACATTGTTCTCATTCTCCTCTTCTCCATCTTATCCTCACAACAACCTATTGAGGTAGGCTGGACTGAGAGATTATGGCTGGCCCAAGGTCACCCAGCAAGCTTCCATGGCAGTGTGAGGATTCGAACCTGGGTCTCCCAGATCCTAGTCTCTCTAAGCATTAGACCGTATCAGCTCTCCAGTTAGGATGAGAATGTGATTCATGGCTGAGCAGAGACTCTGAACCCAGGTCTTCCCATTCCAAGACCTGCTCTCTCTAGCCAGTGGTGGTGGAGAGTCAGAGCTGACTTATGGTGACCCCTGGTGGGGTTTTCATGGCAAGAGACTATCAGAAGTGGTTTGCTATTGCCTGCCTCTGCAATACTGGTCTTCATTGGAGGTCTCCCATCCAAGTACTAACCAAGGTCGACCCTGCTTAGCTTCTGAGATCTGATGCGATCAGGCTCATCTGGGCTATCCAGGTCAGGGCCTTTCTAGCCAATACACCACCCTTATACTCTTCCCTACTGTAAGCATAGGGGAGAGACAAGGGAGTGATGCCAGATCCCCCTGCCCACAATTAAATCTTTCTTCTGCAACCCCTTGGCTTCTGGAGTTCCATCAGATGTTGCCTGCTATTCCACTCCTCAATCTTATCCCAAAGTTTGAATGAGCCAAGCTCTGTGGCAATCGCTCACCAAGCATGCGGCTGATGTAGGACCCCAACTCCACTTCCTGCAAGGGCTGCCCGGTCTCCACATGGAGCAAGCGCAGAGTGGAGTCTAGTCGAACTGAGACCCATATGCCACGGCCAGCAGCCACCATATGCCGCACTTGGCTTTCTGGGTGCGAAGTCACCTCAAAGTACCTCTAGGAGACAGGGAGTGCAGGTTACGACAGGCAGTTGATTCAATTAACTCTCCCCCCCCCCTCCTATATACACATCATGTACTTGAACTGTTTATTGGACCTTGGATCACATTGCTGAAGAACTGATCTTTCTGCACTTCGATAAATTTCTCATTGGGATAAATTACTCATTTAGTGACTGCTCCCACCCCAACATTTAACTACCTTGTTCTAACATCACACTGTTGACTGAATCATAAGAGATCCAGCCATCTCAGGCTGTCATATATAGAATTTAAACCCTTGACTCCCCATCTCCCACAAGCCCCAGAGATCACCTGGACGCGAGCAGTGCGAGGATCCAACACGTAGATTCTATTTCCATACCCGCACCACAGCCGGTCCAGTACAGGGATGGCACAACGAATGGAGCGTCGGGGCCTTCCCAAGTCCACCAGGCGTGGACAGCGCAGGTCCCACTTTCGGGCTGTGAGAGAACAGGGTTTAGATGGAGGGCCTGTACCATGGAAGGCAGGAAAGAATCCAAGGAAGAGGGCTTACCTGCGTTCCGGTGGAAAATAGCCACAGATCCATCCCCTAGTGTCGCTGCTACACGGCCCTGGGAGTGGCTGAAATGGAAATGATAACAGAAGGTTCCAATGGCACCAAACTGCACCAGGGATACCCAGTAGGGCTCCCAGGCCTTCCAAGAAAGCCTCACGGACTCACATGATGCAGTGGACCGCATCTTTCAGTTGGGCTTTCCCCCGGCAGTGTCGCCAGTCTGTCTCTGCACAGTGAACATAGATGCTACAAAAGAAGACAGAAACTTTCAACAGGGCAGCCAACAGAGCCCTCTGCTCCACTGCCCCTCATACTCGCTGCTCCTGGTGGCGACCTTAATTTCAGTTGCGTCCACCCTGTTTCCCAGCACCAGTGAGCATCCTCAGTCTAAATAAACATGGTGGCATCCCTAGATACCTCAGTATGATGGGGTTGGGGTACTGACTGCAGGCCATCAGGAGAAACAGAGGAAGGTAAAATGAGGTGTTGGTGGACGAAGAAGGGAAGATGGAGCAACTGGTCAAAGAACCGGAGTGAATCTGATGGCCTCTAATGAGGAACGGGCTTCCAAAGGAAAGTCTTCTCCCACCCCACCTCTTCCCCATGCAGTCCTTGTCAATTACCATCCCTCCTGGGTCCCCAACCATACAGTGGGTTCCGTGCCAACTGCTTCCATCTCCAGCGTTCCATCCTCACTGTCAGACCCAGGTGCCAGGGGGTCTTCAAGAATCTCCGGCTCTAGCTCAGGACTCTCCCTGCCAGGCACTGTAAGGCCTATGAACAGGAAGAAACAGCAACAGATTCCGGTCTGACTCCATCTAGGAGTCTCAGAAGGTCCCAAATGCCTCCCATTCAAACAGTATCAACAGCAAGAGATTCTCAAATTTTTAAAAAAGACAAAAAACCCTTCCCATGCACAGTAGTTTCAAAAAAAAGCTTGAAAACAGAGACAGGGTGTGTCGTTGTTGTATTATTTCAATGCTAAAATTCAGTACTTAGTATTTAAACAGCAAGTGCTGTTTGAGCATTTTGCTTGTGCTCAAAGCAGTTTGCACATGTCATCTCCAATGACTCCTGTAAAATGGGGCAGTGCTATGTATTTAAACATGTCAATGTACAACATATTCAAATACTTAATAGTTGGCTATAGACATTTATAGATGAAAACAATTAGCAATAAATATTAAGCATAATGGATGCAAGTCAATACAAGAAGAGTGGGAGTTAAACCAGAATACCCACAGACAGGATGGGATTTCAGAGAGGAGGCAGAGACCAAGAGAAGGGGCGGCTGGCCTAAGACAGAGGAAAGACTTGAACCAGGGAGGGACCTCCTTGCTGTTCCCAGTTTTAAACCACAAAACTGTGCGACCCAAAAACACAAACAAGCAACCACATGTTATTAATGTATACAATTCAGTGCCATACTTGAACCAGTTGCTTGAGCCAGTTTGGTGTAGTGGTTAAGAGCAGCAGGACTCTAATCTGGAGAGCCAGGTTTGCTTCCTCACTCCTCTGCCTGAAGCCAGCTGGGTGGCCTTGGGTCAGTCACAGCTCTCTCAGAGCTCTCTCAGCCCCACCCACCTCACAAGGTGAGGATAATAACTACACACTTTATAAACTGCTCTGAGTGGGCATTAAGTTGTCCTGAAGGGTGGTATATAAAGTGAATGTTGTTGTTGTTATACAGTGTGGTTTGGATGAAGGGGATCAGTTTATCAATGCCTATTATCAATGCCAGTTCATCAGCGCCAGTTACCAGTTTATCAATGCCAATTAGCTGTTTAAGGCCAGAACTAAGCAGTAGAGTATCTGCTTTGCATGCAAAAGGACCCAAATTCAGTCCCAAGTATCTCCAGTTAAAAGGATCAGGTGGTAGGTGATGTGAAGGGCCTCTGCCTGATGCCCTGGAGAACCACTGCCAGCATAGACAATACTGGCCTTGAAGACCAACAGTCTGACTCAGTATAAGACAGCTTCATGGAACCTCCATGTTTAAAGGCACCGTACCTCTAGCACCAGTGTCTGGGGGGCAATAGCAGCAATGGGCTATTGCCTTCATGCTCTGCATGTTTGTATCCCCAAAGGGATCTGGTTGGCCATTGTAGAAACAGGATGCTGGAACAGATGAACCTTTGGTCCAACCCAGCAGGGGTTTTCCTTAACAACAAAGTGACATTTGTTATGCAGGAAACACATGCCATTTTTTATTGTCCAATTTGTGCATATCTGCAGCATTTTATTTCAACAAATGTGTGCACATTTTTTAAAAAGAAGGTTGTATCTGTTGATCCGCATAAACACTTAGCAGTCTATTCCCACCCACCTCCCCCAACTCCTGCTTTATACAAGCCCTTCTCTCCCCCAAATATCATGTGTCCATTCCTCACACTGACCAGGCACGCATGCAAGGGAGAGGATGTGAATTCCAGGTAGCACAAAATGTTCCAGGAGCTGGTTTGGGTTCTGAGCATCGAAAAGCATCACTTCGCTTGCTGAGTGGGTCCCCGAGGCCACCCACAGCCTAGAGCTGCCTGCAAGGCACTGATCCACTTCACCCTACAGGAAGCAGGGAAAAGAAAGAGAGGCGTCAGCAAGAGACTGAGGTTCACAAGCTGCCTTCTCCAACATGCACACTCGGCACTTGTTTTCAGAATCAGGGTTCTCCTTTTTCTAAGTGGCTTGGCAATGAAACTTTGGCAAACTGGAATAGAGTTGGGTCTTTTGGAGGAGAGGGGTTCTGCTAAGCCTGTTGCCCAAGACAGCCAGTTTGGTGTAGTGGTTAAGAGCAAGGGACTCTAATCTGGAGAGCCGGGTTTGATTCCCCACTCCTCCACTTGAAGCCAGCTGGGTGAGTTCTCTGGAGCTCTCTCAGCCCCACCCACCTCACAGGGTGTTTTGTTGTGGGGATAATAATGACATACTTTGTAAACCACTCTGAGTGGGCATTAAGTTGTCCTGAAGGGAGGTATATAAATCGAATGTTATTATTATAATGTTATGATTAAACTCAAGCAGCTGCTACTGCTGGTTTCCCAAGGTACTTACGGCCTCTGATGTCTCTTGAGCTCCCAGCCCAACAGATGCTGCGGCACACCACAGCTGCAATGGGAGAGACAAGCATTACTTGGGGATCGGCTTACCTGTTGTTGCTCCCACAGGCATTGCAGCCTCCTAAGCCCGCCTGTAGTCTGAAGATGCTGCACCAATAATTCCTGAATTGTGTACGGGAACACACAATTGTGCAGTGAAGAAACAGCGAGCATGTCACAAGCAATAAAACGAAGGGCTCCTGGGAGCCTTACCCATACATATCCACATAGAGGCTGCCCAGTTTGTCTCTGCATGAGTCACTGTTCAAGTCTCTCCTTGCAGTGAGACTTCACTGGGCCTAGAAAGCACAGCTGTCAAAGAAACGCTGCTTTATTACCTTGGTACTAGGGTCCTTCTGGTCCAACATCCGTAACTGCACAAGCACTGGCACTTCTGCACTCCCAGAAGGTGAATCGTGGCCCTGCAATGGAATAAACAGGCTCCGTTTTCAACATTTTGAGAGTCACACTGACGCTGCTTGATACAGAGCCAGACCACTGGTCCATCAAGGTCCATATTGTCTACTTAGACTGGCAGCGGCTGTCTCTCAGGTGGAAGTCTTTCATGTCACCTCCTACCCAATTCCTTCAACTGGAAATACCGGAGATTGAACCCGGGACCTTTTGCATGTCAAGCAGTTGCTCTACAGAGCCATGGCCCCTCCCAAAGCATAGTAGAGTTATACATTCCTAACCAGGAATGGATCCAATTACTTGGGTGAAAGAAGAGACCAAGTATTTCCAAACACCGTATTACTGGATGCCTCACAGGGTAAATGCACATGTCTGGGAATCTGTTCGTGAGGGAAAGCTGCCTGTACAGAGACAAGACCAACGTGTGCACACAGAACACTGGCAGTTTGGTTACACAGATCCATTATCTGTGCTGAAAGCAATCAGTCCATGAGATGCAGCCCTTCGGCATGGGACATGCAGCAGAGGGACCCCAGACGCCAAAGATCCTGGTGGGTGCAGAAGAACATTCACCTGAAGTGTAGGTGGCTGGCTCCACCCATGGACCTGAGCCCGACCATGCTCCTGCCAGATGTGCGAGCGGATATCACGGTACAGCTCATGGCGCTTCTGCTGGGGGGAGGAGTCAGCCCTGCAGATACATAGGACAGACAGTAGGGGGCAGAAGACAGACCCTGGCCACCATCCTAAATATGGCTCCACTGACATCAGTGGTGTTTACCTAAGTGCAGCATCTCAACCATGCAGGGTCATTCAAGGGACAAGATAAGGTGGATAAAGCCTGAAGGGCTCCAGGTCTTTAACCCTGGCTCTAAAGCACCTGGCACCAACTGCTTTTGCCAGGGGGCTATACTAAGAATCCAACTTCTGAGCCTGGGCAAATAGAAATTCTGCAAATAGTATATACTATGTAGATTAAGAGGAAAATGCATATGTCGTGAGCCAACACCATATTTCTCTTATTCTGCATTAGTTTATTTTTCAGTCTTTTCCCCATAATTTATTCTAGCCTTACTAGTCGTGAAGAGAAAAGTAAGAAGCTGGAACTCTACCATCTGCTTCCACAAAAATCTGAATCAGCCACACCTCTGCCTTCAGGGATTTCACTGCCCATAGATTTTCAAACATATCTTCAGAGACATTTTTATAACTTTAAACATAAACAAGAGCAAAGATTCTTAGGAACATAATTCTGCAGCCATGACTTTATTCTACACTTTGTCTGTGCTCCAGTGGAACTGCAGTTTGCACACGTACAGTTCCCCCCAAAAGACAGTATTAATTATCAGAATCATGAAGTCTGTGTGTATAATGCCTCCCACCCAAGATGGAGCCACAGAACTTACTCAGTGGGCGAGGACGCTCGTGGGATGTATCTCAAAGCCGGAGATGCCTGGCCCCCATTCCGTCCCAATTCACTCCGGATACTGGGACTGGATCGGGCCCGCCCTGATAGCAGGGGTGATGCCGGAGTTTTCTCTGGAGAATCTGAGGGGCTAAATAACCGATCAAATCTGCAAGAAGGAAGCCAGAAAGATTACTTTAAAATAAGATGGGGAAAGGAGTACCTTCAGAGTTCTATTAGAAAAATAATGCCAGATGCCATGTCAAGGAAAAGATCATTCCCACAGCAAGAATGCTCACAGTGCAGGAGCATTTTGGCTATTCCTAAGCAAAGAGGAGTCATAAGAGGAATATGTGGGTCTTATAGACTAGCACAGTAAAATAAACTAAAGACGGCACCTACATTTTCCAGAAAGATGATTTTTTCATCTGAACTGCCTGTTCTTCCCGTGAAGCCCTGAGAAGAAAGAAATCATCATTCAGCAACTGTTCTGGCACAACCCAGAGACTCTATGTCAAGTTTTCAAGGAAACTTGTCCTCAAATTGAGAAATGTAGGATAGACAGGAACCCCCAACAGTGTGCACAGCAGGTTTGTTGCCACCGTCTCTTAACGGTTATTCAGATACTTGGGAGACAGAGCTGGTAAAGTTTGACATTTCCATACATCTAGTAAAGGCAGCGTTGATTCTCCAGATCTTATAATCTGGAAATCTTGTCAGTCTCTAAGGTGCTACTGGTCTTGAATCTTACTATTCTACTGCAGACCAACATGGCTACCCACTGAAACTGGTTTCAAATATGGGCTCGGTGCCAGGATTAACTCCCACCTCAGCCCCGAACTCACCAACAAAGTTTAAATGAGCCCTTTTCTCTCCCCCTCCCACCTCACTGTTTTGTGAAATGAAGAAAATAATAAAGAATAGCCAACCACGGACTAGCTCCTCAGCATCATTCCTACACAAGCCGATGAACACAGTGCTGTCAGTGGCTTGTTCCTTCTGTGAGGTCAATAGGGGAAAAGCTCTGCCAGGCCTGGTGGCAATGGCAGGCCTGGTAGATAGCAGAGGGTGTCATGACATCACAAGCCTTGCGGCAAGGGGAAAGACAGAACCCACAGGGGCTCCCTTTTTCCTTACATTCCCTCCCTGCAAACCTAGCCCTGGGCCCTTCAACCTCAACGTCTCTGACCTTAGGAGCTCAGTGCGGCGAACAGCTTCTTGCAACTCCATCAGCCTTTCTTTGTAGAGATTGCGCTCCATCACCACACGCGCCATCTCAGCCCGGGTAAACCGCTGAGGCCTAGATGGGCCCACTTCAGCCTGCAGAGGAAGAGAAGGATCCTGTCTCAACGCGCAATTGCCTCACAATGAGCCTGGAGCGCTCTGTCTTGCCATAACCATAAAGAAAACATTCCACCAGGCTCTCCAAGTTCAAGCAGAGGGTGCTCCAGTTACCTCTCCGTCATCACTGGGACGCCTCATTTCCTCCAACTCCTGTCGGATCCTGGAATGGGAAAGGTAATGTAAATAAATGTGAACTTGTGTGATTATTTAAAAAGTTGTTAAAAATCACTGTAAGCTGATGACCCAGAAAGAGAGGATGTTCTCTTCTCATATTAAGTAGAGAACCTCCAAGACACGTGATCACTTTTCAGCATACACTGGAAATTGTTAACTCGCAGTCTAAACAATATATTGGTGGCAGTCACAACACACCAAAACCCCAAAGGCACACAACGGTTTGTCAAATATCCCCCTGATCATTCTTCAGAAGAAGACTATTATAGAAAGGCCAAGGCTTAGTAATTTAAGACATTTATATGCTGCCTCTTCAAAGATACGCTTGAAAGAGCTCACTCTCCAAGGCAGAGGTTAAAATCATAAAATAATATACCTCAAAATAACATCCATTAAAAAATGGCCATTAAAACCCAGAAACATAAAAGTATATCAAAATGCATGATTTATTAGCAAGAATGATAATGGCAGGTGAACAAAAGCCCATCATTTCTCTCCCTTTCTCTACTTCAGTTTATTCCTCCAAAGAAGAGCAACTAGGAAATGCTGGCTGGTCTATGTATGCAGCAGAATGAGGTAGGAGAGTTCAAAGGTCATAGAATGGCCTGTACCACTGCAGGCTGCCAGAGAGGGGATGGAAATCAAAATTTTGAATCCTATTCTATGAAAAAAAACTTCCTAGAAAACAAACACGACAAGAAGCAACCTGGGCTGCAACCTTTCTCCTTGATATGTGAGGGGTTTTTTTACTCATGTGAACCTTTTTCATTAAGAAGTATTCCAAGGTGGCATCACCTACATGTAGTCTGAAGTAGTACAGCCCACTCAGTCATATCATGATTCTACCACCTTGCAGATGCAGACCAGGCCTAACTCAAAAGTGACCCATATCATCCAATAAACCCTTATGTGCCTTCCATTTTTTGGTCACTGTATAACATTACCTGCCAGTACCATCCTCATCTGCAGGAGAAGGTGCCTGGATCCCTCTTGAACATCAAAGAGATAATTCAGTGATCCAATTTGCAAAGTACTTTGCACCTTCTAAAATCAGAACTATTCTTCCTGTTTCATTGGTGAGATGACTGAAAAATTAGAACTTGACCAGGGCCATATAGTCAGACCACAATGGAGAACTGATCTGAACCCACAGCCAACTCTTTGCCTTCCAAACGACACTGGCTCTGGGGTAAAGTTAGACCCCAGAGGTAGCGGGATTTGATTGGTGTTCTGTGGAAGGAGGAGACGTTCCCAGGTCATACCGATTCAGTTCCAACTCTGCCTCTTTCAGCTGTGCTTGGCAGCGGCTCAAAGTCCCAGCTGCCACATCTCGCTCCATCTTCAGTGACTCGCGCTCCTCACCAAGCTCCTCCACACGGGCAATAAGATGGCGGCGGGCAGTATCCAGAGTGATCCTGGAGACAGGATGGCAAGGGGTACAGCTTTAATCTAGGGCCAGCTGGATGGCCTAAGATGGCGGGCCTGGTCTGATCTGCCTGTAGGCATGTCAGAAGGTGTACAAATGAGGCAGGTCTGAGTCAAGATCTGTTTAACTGCCTGCCAAGAAAAGCATCTTTCGATCTGATTTGCACATATGCAGCAGAATGCAGAGCAAGAATCATGAGGTGGTAGAGTAATAACAACAACAATAACAACATTTGATTTATATACCAACCTTCAGGTCAACTCTCACTCAGAGCTGTTTACAAAGTATGTTATTATTATCCCCACAACAAACACCCTGTGAGGTGGGTGAGGTGAGAGAGCTCTGAAAGAGCTGTGACTGACCCCAGGTCACCCAGCTGGCTTCAAATGGAGGAGTGAGGCATCACACTCTTAACCACTACACCAAACTGGCTCTCCAGTAGATTGCACCATTGAGGGCAGCAGGTGGGGGATACCATTTTTTATGTTTACCCCATATTAAAAAGTCCTTGAGAGTGACAAAATAACAACTAGCTCACCTATGAAAAAGGATCCAGAAAAGCCCACTCCCTGCTGCATCAGTTTTCTTCTTGCATCATGCCTTTTATTGAATAGTATTAAACATGCAATCGCATGCAGCCTAAAGTGGTACTACCGCCTCAGAGCTCTACCCCTTCATTCCCACCAAAATGGCTGAATCTACAGACCAGGCCCTGGAGGGGGACTCAAACAGGACTTTCCTTCCCAAAAGCCCAAATTCCCCTCACTTTAGGGTGGGGAAAAGAGGGTCCATCCTCACCGTGCCTCTTGCAGTTGCGCATTTTCTGCCATTAGGGTTTCCAAGCCATCCCCTGCAAAGATTGTAAAACAGAAGTTTCTGAAGCGTGCTGCAGGTTCAAATTCTAATTCCCCATAAGAACTCTAGGAACCAGGTGTTCTGGTAGTAGCACCCGTTGGATTATAACATCAGCTGTGTTCTCTGTGAGGAGAACAGGAATTAGGTCGTTATGGCAGGAAGGAAAAAGCAGAGTCACGCTTACCCTGCAAGTCGGCACCATCATCTATATCACTGAGAATTTCTGGGCTGAGGCCCGAGACCTCGGCGAAAAGTGAGACCGTGTTGCGCTCGAGGACGGTACTCAGAGGGCTGAGAGACAGACAGACAGACAAATAGACAGAGTACCCACCCACCTGCATCCTTGGAACACACACCCCATACCTGACACCACAGTAGACAGAAACCAGGGAACATATACTGGGTTTGTAGGGAAGGGGGGAAGGGAGTCATCTGAGAAGGACACAGAAATGTCCATAAAATGTTGCCTTTGTGGCACTACTTTCCTGTTGCTGCAGTGCTTTCAAAACAGCAACTGCAGAAAAGGGGGGAGGAAAAATTGCACATCTGGCCATTGGATTCAGTGGTTTGTGGTCCTCCAAAGCAGCAAATGTCACAGCTAGAAGGGCAAATGTGGCTCAGGAGCAAACACTACCAAGGTAAAGGGCAAAGAGGGTTAGGCAGCGGTACAACCACAATGAACATGAGTGGGCAGGAAGGAAGTTTCCTCCCATCAATGGAGGACAGCACAGTCTGTCGTCGGGATTAGTCTGTGTGCTTTCTGCTCAGACCGGGGAAGTTTAACAAGTGGACACATATCCCTTTTACCTGCTTGCTTGCTGTGAGCCAGGCACCAATTCTGGAGTGGAACTGAGAAGATCATCCAGGTCAAAGCATTCCTCTCGGACAGGAGAAGCTGAGGGAAAAGAAAGGCAATGCCTGTTACTTTTATAAGGCAATCCCTGTGCTATTTTCATATTCCTACCATCTATATTTTTATACGGTGCCATCAATAGACAAGTCCAGTTTACAGGCTTAGAAAGCCAAACCAAATAGGGGGTGAGGGGGAAGTCAGGCTCCTACCCCAAAGGAGTTTTGGGTCTGCATATTGACAGATAACAAAGGAGAATGGCTTAGGGGGGCACAAGGGATGGAATTATTAAAGTAGATAAACACCATCCAGAACAAGACTCTAGACTCAAGACTCGAGGGCCACAATCCACCTTTACTTGTGAGTATACTTTACTGAATGAGTGGAAGCTTATCTTAGGATCAAGCTGCATGTCACAAATGATTTTACATCAGCACCAAATAGCATAATGTTGTCTGATCACAGCCATGTGTGACTCGCCATGTGGCGGGAGACTACAGGGAACCAGGCCTGTGCAGGGCCAGAGCCACCAATGGGAACTTTTCAGAGGTTGTGTGGCCAGCAGGTTCAGGGCAGATTCAGACCACAGGTAGCCAGAGACTTCATTTCAACTTGTCAAATGCTGAAAGTACAGCCTGCAGCTATGCAGTACCTGTTGAACTGTCCAGATTCACACATGAGGTAGGATGGGAAATGCCATTTTTAAATGTTCCCCTAGGAGGGAAAAATTCCCACAAGTGGAAAGTTAACTGACCAAGGAAAAAGATTCTAGTCTAGCATTTTCCCTGTGGTTCTAATTTTCTCCTCGCAGAAATCTCTTTTACCTGAGGGAAATATTTCAAAAATGCAATCTCTTCCAACCATCCAAAGACCACTTCAAGATATTACGTTTACATGCTGTTGAGTATACAGATGCAGCTGCCATGGCTGGGAAGTTACCCCTCTTTATCACCTCCAACCATATAGTTAAGCTTAGTGATAGAGCATACTCTTGACATATAGACATCTCCTGCTTAAAAGAGTCTCAGGTAGCAAGGCTGGGGAAAGACCACCTTGATGAGCCATGATAAATCAGAGGAAGGAGTACTAGACTAGTTGGACCAATGGTCATCCTAGAGAAGAAAACCGCACTGGATCATCTCCATACCATCTTTCTCCGGCTGCACCATCTCTTGAGCCAAAGGGTAGTCGTTCCTTCCTGCATCTCTCTGGGGCGTCTTCTCTGAGCAGGGCACCTCTCGAAGCTCTCCAGGCTCCTGAAATGTTCCAGAAACCCTTAAAGGGGGATGAACTGCTGGCTGCCTTCCCAACCAACCCCTCTTTCATGTCAGACTCTGCTGTCATTCACCAGCAAGGAGCACACCCCCCAAGAGCCGCTTACTTCTAGGGGCTGTGGTGATTCGGGCGGTCCAGGGTCCGAGGTGCTGGGCAGAAATCGTGGGAGCTTCTGGATGGGTGGGGACTTCAACCTAACCATGTGGGGGAAAAGATTATTTTGATAGCCCTATCCCTGATTCCAACTGCTGAGCCGTTGCAGAAATAACGAGTGTCCCAAACTCCTTCCCAGGTTCGCACACACCTTTTCTTCTCTGCTACTTTCATCTCACTTGCCCACATCACATTCCATCCCCTCTGGAGCAGCTTGGCTTCCTTCCCATCTCTTTACACCTCCTCTTAATCTACTCTTTCTGCTACTTGTAAAGAAGGAAGCCCTGCATGGGTACCTTAAGCAACCACACAGCAGAGGCTTAGCACTGACAGAGATGTGGCGAAGGACTAGGCCCCACAGTCACTAAGCAACCGTAACAGGCTTCTCCCCATTCTCCTGGAATGGGTGAAACAGACCCGGCTGAACAACAGCTGCAGTGGGGAAAGAGGAAGCTGGATGCTTGGCAGTCAGCCATGAAACAGCCATTTTATTCAAAGGCAGGACAACATAGTACCCCACCCCCCAACTGGCTTCCCGACTCTCCCCTCGCGCTTCTCCAAACCTTTTTGTCTCTGCAGATGGAGATCCAATTTGGCCTACGCCAGCCAATGCCATCCGCTGTGCTTTCAGTTCCCTGTAGTTTTGCATTATCTGTAAGAATATGGAGGGTGAGGTAAAAATGTAGGGAGGGTAGAGAAAGGAAGAGCAGGCCAGTCTAGGCCGCAATGGACTGCAGATACCTTTGTGTGAGTCTGATTGAGAGCTGAGAGCTCCTTCAAGAGTGAAGATTTTTGTTCTTCCAGACTGGCCACTGTGAAGAGAACACCAGGGAAATGGAAGTGGGTGGATTTAGGCAGGTATCATCTACACAAAAACCAATTTTAAAACTAGAGTTAATGGGCTTTCCTCAATCACAACTGAGTCCTGTTGACTTGCAATGTGATCCTAAGCATGTTTGACTGGAAAGTACGTCCTGCTGAGTTCAGTGGGGCTACTCCATCCATCCTATTGCAATCCGAATCACGGTTTCAACAGAATTTAGCATGATTAACTTTTTGCTAGATTGTCTCTATGCACTCCCATCTGATGGAAGTCAGTCCACTGAATTCAGAAGGACTTATTTCCAGGTACATGCACATAGGATTTCAGAGAAACTGACTGGCATGGGTAAACACAATGTGTCCATGCCAGCAAACTGAAATTCCCTTGCCATTGTCAAGGTCACAGACACTCAGTGGCAGCCTAATAATGTTACTGTTTAATTACACTAGAAAAGGGGCAAATATCTTAATACTGGGCTGCACTGGGATCCCTGAAATGGCGAAGTAACTTGGGAAATGGTTCAAACACCTTTACCAAAAGCAGGTTTTTTATAGTACTTTCAATGGAAGATGGAATGGCTACGCCAAGACCAAAAATGAGAGAAGGAAGAAACTGGTGTGGCTGTGAATGCAGGGTGTGTGTGTGTGCTTATATATATATAGATCTCTACTTTAAAAATGCATATGAAAACATAAAAATGGCTAACAGCTTCCCAAGTTTGCAAAGACCCAAAAAAGCGTATGTGAAAGAGATAATGTTGCTGTCTCTTTCCTCACACCCTACGGTCTTGGAAAACCAGATATACTGGCCCAGCAGAGCATGCAAGAAAAGGGGCAGGGCTGGGCACGTGTGTCAGTGGGAAAGGCATGGGCAGGCACTGAGCCATCCTGCAGGCAAAAGAGGCACAAACAAGAAGATCACTGTTTGCCTCCATCCAACTCTGCATTTGGAGTCTGTCTCCATTGCTGGTACAGTATCTATGTTATCCTGTTGGACAGGCTTGCCCATTCACACACCCTGATCAGCGTAGCTCCGCGCTTTCCCTTCCAGGGCACGACTCTGCCCCTCCAATCGAGTCACAGTCGTGGTGTGGGCCTTGCGCTCCTGCTCCATCGCATCCTCCAGCTCCATGAACCGCTGTAGGAAAAGAACCCCAAAAGTCCAGACAGCTGCTCCAGCCTCCAAATGTTAACCTTTGGAACTCAGGGCAGAGTTCTTAGGTTCCCAAGCAGTTTCCCATTCGGAACTACACAGCTTGAACAAGGAGGGCTGCATCATGTATCCCCAGGGCTGCATCATGTATCCCCATGTTCACAGCAGTATCATTATTAACCTTGGCACAATCACACGCTCCCCCTGATTCCTAGCACCACTGGGAATGGCAGCTTCCTACCTATGAAGCTCAGACCCTCACTGATCTTCCAGATACCACAGCTTGCCCTCTCCACCTTCCACACAAACTATGTGGTCAACCTGTGGCCCATCACAGATCCCAATTGTGGCTTTTAAATCACTTCTAGCCAGGCTAGGCTAATCTGCTCAGATCTTGGAAGCTAAGCAGAGTCGGCCCTGGTCAGTATTTGGATGGGAGACCACCAAGGAAGTCCAGGGTCTCTATGCAGAGGCAGGCAAATGGCAAGCCCCCTCTGAACATCTTTTGCCTTGAAAACTCTACAGGGTTGCCAAAAGTCAGCTGCAATTTGACAGCAAAAACAAACCCCAAAATGAAATGCTCTGGGAGCACGAGGCTCAACTCTCCTATAAGGGGAAATATGGAAAATGCTACCCTTTTTCAGTTTAGCAAAGTAAAGGCAAAAAAAGGGGTAGGTGGATGAGGGAAATATGGCAGCAGTTTCTAAAAATCGTGAGTGGTCCTGGAAAGAATAATTTCTCCCTATTCATTCTGCCCTCTTAACATCAAAACCCAGATTCATTCATGGGGCCTCAAGTTGGAGAAAAAGGAAGCACTTCGCGCAATACAAAAACAACTTATGGAATCTCCTGCTGCAGGATGTTGCCAAGGCAACCAACACAAACGCCTGTAAAAAAAAGATGTTGGTGAAAATATGAAGGGTAAACCCAGCAGTCATTCTGGCCAAAATACCTCAAAGTACAATGATATTTTTTACAGTACACCTTCTGTTACCTCATGCTGCAGATTGATGATAAAAGGCCAGTATCTTGTGCTATTAGCTTGAAACATTAATTTGACTACTATCATGATGGTCTCGCCTCCTTTGAGTTTATATTTTACTTTATTTATACCTCACCTTTCTCCCCAATAGGGACCCAAGGTGGCTTGCATAATGCTCTCCAGCTTTATCCCCACAACAACCCTGTGAGGTAGGTTAGGTTGAAAAGGTGCGAGTGGCTGAAGGCCACTCAGTGAGCTTCCATGGCACAGCAGAGATTCAAGCCTGGTTTTCCCAGGTCCTAGCCTGACACTCTAACCACTACACAGCAGTTGCCTTTCTGACCCCCCACCCCCACCCCGAGTGCCACCTGCTACAAACTGTCGACCTAGGCAGCCACCTCGTTTGACACACACATGTGGTAGTCTTGCCAGCACTTGATCTTCCAGGGAATCCTGGTTGCCAGCCAGTGCCACAAACCCTCTGGCCAGGGACTGCCACCCTTCCTTTGTCCAGCCACCTGGGGGGGGTCCAAGCCATTATCTATCTTTCTATTTAATTTACATTATTTATAGTCTGCCTTTCTCACTGAGATTCAAGGCGGATTACAGAGCGTGAACCAGTACAATCAATTGCAAAGACGTTTCACTAAACAATGTGATCAGGTAGATAAATGCAAATCTGCAAAGATTTGAAAGCAAGCCTAGAGCTCCAGAGAGACCCCGGCAGGCCAGAGTTGGAATGCGGGCGCTACTCACCTCCTCGGCCCGCTTGCGGCCGGCGCGCTCTCGCTCGTACTGTTCCAGCAGACGCAGCCGGTCGTCCCGCAGCCTCTCCAGCGACTGGTCGCGTTCCCGCACCTGCCCGCAAGCCCCCTGGAGCGACTCCAGGACGGAGACTAGCTGCGGCAGGAGCCCCGACACCGCTCCGGGCCCGTGGGCCCCGACGAGCCGCTCCAGTTCCCCGTACAGGCCCCCAGCCATAGCAGACACCAGCTCCTCGTAGGGCGCGGGGCTGGCATCGCCCTCGCCCCCAAAGGTCTCCTCGGGGTCATCCATCGCCTGCTGCTCTAACCACTGCACAGTCCAGCCTCCCCAGATCTCTTCTGAGCGCCTCTTAGTCTGCCTGCTCCAATCACCGCGAGCTAGCCTGGCAAGCCTCACCTCCTGTCCTTGGACCGAGAACCCGGGAGTCCGGGGAGCTCTCCGCTAACTACTTCCTGCTAAGAAGCTGGGGATCTCGACTCCCCTTGCCTCCAAACGCACCCAAGTTTTGGCCTTCTTTTGTCACCTTCTCCCTGCTTCCTCCGCTTTTCTGGCGCCGACGAACAACCTCTCTTGCTATAACCCCTAGGTTCCACTCTCCTCTAACGCCTTCGTAATTACAAGCTCTCCTTCTCAGGAACTTGCGCTTCCAGGCTCTAACCACTTTCCCTGCTCTTTCTAAGAACCCAGCAATCCTGGATCTCCCCCTCACCTAGGAAAAAATTATCGGATTCGAGCTCTACCCACTACGCGTCTCTTCCCAAGCACTGTACCACCGACCCGAACTTCATGTCACTTTGCAAGTGGAAAGGAAGGCGGAGGCGAAGACTCTGAGGACAGCCAATGGCGCACGAGGAAAGCGCCTAGAGTAACCAATTGCGCGTCGCGGTGCGCCTTGGTGGCCAATGGCGCACGGAGGAAGAAAGCTTCCTGCAAAGGGCCGGCACCGGGGGCGGGTGGGGGGATAGTGGCAGTATTAACTTTCTGTAATCACATGATCGTGGGTCATGTGACTTGTAAAAACTAGTTGGGGATTTTGGGGCACGTCTCTGATCTCGTTTGGACAGTTCAGTTCTGGAGTTTTCTCGTTGCTGGAGCAGACTTTTGTCTTCAGGGTCACTTGTTGCTGCGTCGTTTCCGCAGAATGGGAGTTCCAAGCGAAGTTCAGCGGGATTTTTGTCCGCTGGCACCTTAGATCGAAGTTGTTTCTAATGTTTCTTAGAATAATGGAACATTTAAAATGCCATTCAGTTTTCCTCCCTATCGGTTTCCCCCCAGTGTGTGTTAAATAGGGTTGCCAACCTCCAGGTGGAGCCTGTAGCTCTCCACGAATGACAGCTGATCCAGGAATTACCAGTGATCTCAGAGCCAAGCTACAAGTGACGCCTGACACAGATTGGACACTTGTCAGCTTCCCTCAAGTGTTGATGGGAAATGTAGGTGTCCTGGTTTTACAGCTTGGCTCTCCATTACAGCTGCAAGACCAGGATGCCTACATTTCCCATCAAAACTTGAGGGAAGCTGACAAGTGTCCAACCTGTGTCAGGCATCACTTGTAGCTTGGCTCTCAGACTATAGGAATCAGTTCCCTGGAAGAAAATGGCAGCTTTGGAGGGTGTTTGCATTACATCCCTGTAATGAGCTCTCTCCCATCCCCAAACTCAGCTTCCAAATCTCCAGGAATTTCCCAAGCTGGAGCTGGTAACCATATGAGCATGTATGTTGGTAGAACCAGCATGGCAGAGCCGACATTACTTGCGGTGGCTGACCGGGTTGTCAACCAAAGGATGGGGTCTGCAGCCAGATTCTGTCCATCTTTACTCAGCACAGTGGAATATACTTCCCCCCGCCTCCCAAAGTGCACAAAGACGATGTGAATGTGCCTGCTCGGAAGTAAGATCCTCTGCGCTCATAGGATTGTTGCTTTATAATTTCTGGATAACAAGAGCCAGCATCTCAGATGTGAGTGTCTTTTTTGCTGCATTGTACCCCTTGAGTTTTATTCTGGTGTTCTCTAATGATAATACTTAAGAGGTAGCTTTTTGTGCAGTGTTTTCAGAGTGCTTCAGGTACATTTCGCTGTAATCCTTACAGCAACTCGGTAAGGTAGGTTTTTAAGGTAAGAAAAGATGTGGTGGAAGGGGCTGGGGCTGAGAAAAGAGGCATTGGTGTAACTCCTTGTGCAAGTTTGCGACAGACATCGTTCAAAACCAGAGATTTTCAGGTGCATATCTCAGTCTCTTTACTCCAGTTCTCTGATTTTCTGATAGTTCCCAGAATATTGTTGAGATTTATTTTATTTATTTATTTTCTTTGATTTTCTATTCCACCCTCTCCACAAAGGGCTCAGGGCGGATTACAACATATTAAAACACATCAATTTATACAATTAAAAACCACGAATAGATTAATAAAAAAGCAGTATATTATAACATATTTCACATGTAAAAATATAAATATATATATTTAGATACATATTTAGATGGCGGCAATCAATAGCAGCAGATACAACTCGACACGATAAGGTGGTGGACAACCTTAGTAGGGAGAGATTCAGATTATATTTTCATCATTTCCTCCATTTTTCAGCCAGTGGAGGCCAAGGCTGACCTCAACCACATGCCTGGCGGAACATCTCTGTCTTACAGGCCCAGCAAAATAATAACACATCCTGCTGAGCCCTAGTCTCAGTAGACAGAGAGTTCCACCAGGCTGGAGCCAGGACCGAGAAGGCCCTGGCTCTGGTTGAGGCCAGGCGGGCCTCCTTGGGGCCAGGGACCACTAATCGGTGTTTCTCCCTTGTGAAGAAAAAGTGGAGATAAATTCTAAATAGACACAACAAGCTAGGAAATTAGCATGACCATGCACATGTGTGCATGCACATACACCCTCCATTAGTTGTCCTCTCCAGGATTCTATATACTCTCAGGACTTGAGTAGGCTCATTTCTCCCTCTGCCCCCCGCCTTTAATTGCTTTCAGAATTCTGTCCCTAGAGCATGCTCAGACCTCAGCAGATGGGGGGCGGGGGGGATAATTCTCTTTTTCTGTTGGTCAACCGACAGTCCCTTTTTAAATAATAACTGCACTTCTCTGTCACTCTTCTAGGCAGATCAGTGCTCCATGCAGAATGGGGAACAGAGTCAGTGTAAAAGTAAAGCTGGGGCTCAAAGAAGTGGCTTATCCAAAGCCACCTGCAGAGCTCATGGCACTAGTGAGATCTGAACCAGAAGAGTGCTGATTCGCAGCCCAGCCACTTAACCACTGTGTGCATGTGTGTACGTGTGTGCATGCATGTGTGGAAGGTTGGGGAATTTCCCACATATGGAGAAACTCTGGCTTGACTGTGGGTGGCTTGATTCTGCCACTTTTCCAATTGCTACATTATTTTTGCATGTAGCAGTGTCCTCCATTTACTGCTATCTTCATTTTAAAGCTGGAGATTCTTATGGTGAAGCCACAAAAGACTGAGGCCTGTCCAAAACCATGCAGGAAGTGCTGCTCAGGAAGTGCTGCTCTGACCCCGTTCCCCACCGTCCAAGCCTAATATCTCCAAAACTGCCTGCAACTTGACTTCCGTTTGGGAGCGAAGCATGTCAGTCTTTGAGTCACCCAGATGTTTTCATCTGGCAGAAAAGGTGATTTCCATTGGAGGGAGAAAAAAGGAGAACAAAATGCATTAAATACCTGAATAACGTTGCTCCCTTCAGAAAGCTAGAGACCAAGCCACAAAACTTTTCCTACTTCAGAGATCTGTAAAGATCAAGCCATTTATGGGTTCAGAATAAGACTCCTTGCTTCTTATCTTGAAGATAAGAGATATTTGGAATGAAAGTGTCTGAAATAGTGGAAATCCACTGGGTTTTCTGGAAAATATAGAACTCTCACCCATTTGGAAATGTGAGTGGTAAGGTTTAACCATGTGGTTGGAGACCAGAACATCTCATCAGACCCTTGATGGAGGGGGCTGTCTTTCTCTTTTGGTCAATGTGAATGTCTCATATATGAGACATTGATCAATATACACAGGGCTCATTTCGAGTGGGAATGCACAGGAACACAGTTCTGGCAGTTCCGCAAAGAGGTCACATGACAGGTGGCCCCGCTCACCTGACTCTCGGCCATTTTGGGCCTGTTTCGGCCTGGATTGGGGCCATAACAGCCTGGATCTGGCCTTTGACAGGTGATGGATCACTCTCCAGCTCATCAGTGGCCCGATCCTGACCATTTTGGGCCCCTTTCAGCCCCTTTTTTACCATTTTGGGCCCAATTTCGGCCCTGAATGGCCAGGATTGGGTCCAAAACAGCCAGAATAGGTGATGTCAGGGGGTGTGGCATATGGAAATCAGTTATACTAATGACACACTTCCAGTGATGGCGAGAGGTGTGGCATATGCTAATGAGTTATGCTAATGAGTTCCTCCAGCTCTTTTTCTACGAATTGACCCCTGGATATACATATATATTGATCAATGTCTCATATGTCACCATGGTAGCAGCATTACCTTTTCCCTTGATTGGATCCCACCCCACTCCAGTAAGAACAGAATTACATGAGATGGGCAGCTTGCATGGGGAGCTCCCTCCCATCCCTGGAGACTTGCAATTCCCCATTAGAGCTTTATGTATCATTTCAGATATTTTTGTTGTTCAAATGATATCAGAGTGGGGTGGGATCCAACCAGCAGCGACGCCACTTGATGTGAATTGAGATTTGCAACTTTATTTTATTGTATTACGTTTTTATCCTTTAGTCCAGGAAGCTCTGGGTGGTATAGTGGCTTCACACAGTGCCTAGGCCATGACGCAACATCTCCACACTGACCAGACAGCAAAGCTGTGGGTTCTCTGTTTTGTATGGTGGCTTTAGTCTCCCTGATCTTGAATATTACTAAGAGGTATTTTATGCACATTCAGGCAATCTTATACAATTTCCTTATGAGTCAGTCTTGTTGAATGTGAGCTTACTTCTAAATAAACATTATTAGTAGTACCTATTTGTAAAGCAGCATAAATTTGCATGTTTTAGAGCGCAAGGTCCCTGCCCCCTTTAAGCTTACAATTGCGCTACAAGGAAAAAATTGAGGCATAGATGAAGAGAATGTGCATTTATTCCAGTTACAAATGTTAAGGCTTAAGTTGCAGGTAGCTCCGTTGGTCCAAAGCAACATCCAAAAACAAAACCATGTAATGCTTCCAGTAACCAACCAGAATAACACAAAGCAATGTGTAACTTTCTGTGTTCTCCAGAACTCTTCATGAAGCTGGATGCTTAAAATAATAGGGTGCAGGGATGATGTCTCAGATCACAGACTGAGACACACACACACCCCTTTCCTAGCAGTCAGCCTGATGAAGAGTTCTGGAGAGCTCAAAAGCTTGCATACTGTTTTGTGTCATTTTGGATGGTCCTAATAAAAGGTATTGGGAGGGAAGGCGGTGGCATAGCTCAATTTCATCAGATCTCAGAAGCTAAGCAGGGCCAGTACTCGGATGGGCAACCACCAAAGAAGCCTCTGCAGAGGAAGGCACTGGCAAACCACCTCTGCTTCTCACTTGCCTTGAAAGCCCCTTGCTGGGGTCGCCATAAATTGATTGTGACTTGATGGCACATACACACACAGTAAAAGGTATTGCATGTAAAATATAGGCTTCGTTTCGGTGGGGGGGGGGCTAAAGGCTTTGCAGGAGGGGGTGGGAGAATTGAAGCACGAGTCTGAATAAAGTGCGTGAGGCAGCATCAAGTTATGCAGTTGTTCTGAGAGGCACTTCCAGGCCTGGAGCAGCATAGGAGAAAGGGAGGAGTCTTTAGAAGCAGCAGGAGACCTTTGGAACATAGAGGGTGTTGCAGTGAAGGCCACAGGCAAGATTATCTCAGGACAGGAGAATGAGAATGGAGACAGGCCGCTTGCTGCTCAAGCAGGGCTTTGAAGATCAGGCTGTTGCGCTGGGTTCAGGAGGGGGAAATGAAGCCAGCACAGGGGTTTAAGGAGGGGGCATCACAAAAACACACAAAGGGTCGATCTGCACACAATACACGTACATTGGCTCCCTCTAGGGTTACCAACTCTAGGTTGGGTAATTCCTGGAGATTTGGGGGTAGATCCCGGGGAGGGTGGGCTTTGGGGAGGAGAGGGACCTCACCAGGAGATAATGCCCTAGAGTCTACCCTCCAAGGCAGCCATTTCCTCCAGGGGAACTATCTGTGTAGTCTGGAAATCAGTTTTAATTCTGGGATGTCTCCAAGTCCCACAGGGAGGTTGGTCACCCTATATCCATGGGGAAAGTATTCTGTATCATTTCCTAAAGGGTGGGAGGATCACTTCCCCACCACCAATGGACCACAAGAAGATCACTTCCTCACCACCAATGTAAACCATGGCCCTTAGGGAAATGAAAGATTCTTCTGAGACCAGCAACTCTGAAATGGGAACTTGGCAGTGGAAAGTTACTCAGTGCGATCCTAAGCAGAAAGCCCCACTAAGTTCAATGGAATTTAGTCTTTGGTGTTTTCTGGCAGAAGCTTTGCTGGAAGTATTCCTGTGTGGGCAGATGCTCGGTGTTTGCGCAAACCACTTTGAAAAAAATCACACACAATGCATTTCTGCACATTGACTGCAGTAAATGCCCGTCCTGGCCAGTGTCACTCACCACCACACCCCTAACTTTTTCCTGGCCTCTGATAGGCTGACCACACAAAGGTAAGCAGGAAGTATTTTTTTACTGTGCTGTATTGATTGGGCAAACGCACTCATAAAGTATGTGTGTGAGACAGAAGTTCTTAAAAGGGTGAGGTTCTTTTTATAACTTTGCTGAGCAGGTTATGAAGGGGGAGGGGAAAGGAGAGCATAGGACTCCGGGCTTTAGAAGGTGGCCAGCCCCAGAACTCCTCTGCCCTCTTTGAAAGCAGGAGCAAGTTGTGCTCAGCGGGAAGAGTGCAAGAAACGACTTGCTAATGATGCAGGAATCTTGTGGCACCTGAAAAATGAACACTTTTTAAATTCTAACAGAGACCACCTTGGTAGATACATGTCAGACCACAGGCACCTGACGAAGTAGGCTCCAGTCCATGGAATCTTAAGGTGGAGTACAAATTTGTTCATCTTGTAGGTGCCAAAAGACTCGTGTTCAAATTGTGGGAGGGGCAGGGCTCTTGTGCGGGGAAACTTTAGTCCCCTGGGGAGGTTTTAGTACCAGTTAGTTCATGGGTGAGAGTGGAACTGGAGAGCAGGTTTCCAGGCTTCTCAGGGGAAGGTAGAGTTAATTCCGCCGATACCTGTTTTGGTCCCTCCCCTCTGGAACTGGTTGGACGGCTTTCCCAGGTCTCTTCCACCTGGACTACTACTCCTCTTCCTTCCCTCGACTGACCAACCTGTGTAGGCCGTTCACCTTTTCTCTCTTTTCTTTTTTTTCTGACACCAACTAACAAGGCCCTGTCTGTGGGTTGCACACTGGCCTTTCCTCTGAAGCTGCCTCTTCGGTTACCTTTGAGACCTGATCTTCTGTCCCTTACCCAGATAGCTAGCCCTCCCCACTGTTCTCTCTCACCCCTCCAGCCAGGCTAACCTCATCCTTTTAGCCCTTATCTGACCCCTCAAGGCAAGCACTGAATTAAGAGCGCTCCCACCAACTGGCCCCCAGCCCATGGGGTCTTCGGGATTGGGCCGTTGCCGGCTGGCATTGGTCTTTGCAGTGCTGATGGATGCTGCGGGCACGGCAGCACTCCTGACCGGCATCTTTGCCCGGCTGCGTCTCCGAGGCCGAGATTTTGGGGACCTTTTGATATATTCCGGAGCGGTGCTGGTGTTTCTGAGTCTTCTGGGCTGGATCATGTGGTACACGGGCAATATTGAGATAGCCCCGGAAGAGCTGGCAAGGGACTATGGCGCCAAGGGAGGCACGTTGGCCCGGCTCGCCAGGAAGATATCGCGGACTTGGTCTCGACGCCAGACCAGCGGACTGGCCATGAGGACAGTTTCAAGTAGCCGGGAAGCAGCGTAAAGGTAAGGCGGATGCCACCGGGCTGATTTCCTTGGGCCTGTTCCCTACAGCTATTAGGAGGGCAACTTTTCAACCAGTCACTGTGCCTATGCCTTTAACAGCCACTTGATGTGCAGATGTTAGCAGGCAGCGTTTCCCTTCATGCTGTGAAAAACCTGGCCTGTCTGTTCCTCACGCAGGACAGGCCGTTTTTTTTGTGGTCAGTTGGCAACATTACCAAGCCATCTGAACCTCTTATGGGCAAAGCAACATCTATCTTCCCTCCCTTTCTTTTGTCAGAAAATTGATAATGTCTGGATTAGCTACTCCGGGTTAGTTACTCCTTTGAATCTTTTTTCATCACTTGGTCATTACCTGTGATTAGGGCTGCCAACCTCCAGGTGGGCCCTGGAGAAAACACCTGTTTTAGACGGCAGATTCTATGGCATTAAACCCCACTCAAGTCCCTCCCTGCAACAAACTCTGCCCTCCCCAGGCTCCACCTCTAGACATTTCCCATCCTGAAATCGGCAACCCTATGGAAAAGCAGTAAAAGGTGGCTCTCCCCCACCCCCAATCTTTTAATTGATCACTTATGGGGTTCTCCCTGCTCCTATGTTTGTGAGCCTGGGATCAGGAACTCTTCTAGATTAATTGACAGGAGGGCAATGTGGTTAGCAGCCTTTTCAAAAATAATAACAACAATATCACAAAATACAACTAACTAAAATAATCCTCAAGTTTTAACAGTTCGTAAAGTACAATATTGCCAATAAATTTCCACAACTAACTGAATAATACAAACATAGATCGTTATAAATTTCCAATTTCACAGCAGATATATTCATTAACAGCTTTTCAATTACTATATATTTAAATAAGAATACGTATTCAAATCTCTGGATTAATGATCGTGTAGTAAGGTAGCTTTGTAATTAAGAGATCGTTTTTTGTGAGAAAATCCAGAAAAGAGTGCCATTTTTCATAAAAGTAAGTTGAGCTGCATGGGTCTAATGCTAGTTGCATCCTTTCTGAAATCTTTTTCATGATAAGTTGTTCCCACACCTTGGAATACCATACATCTAGATTTGGGGGGAGATGCGATTTCCATTTTGAGGCTATAGCGTTTTTGGCAGCTGCTAGCAATGACACTATTAAATCTTTAGGATAGCGAGGAATATTTTGCTCTTTCCAAATATCAAGAAAAATTATTTCAGGTTTTAAAGGTACAGTATATGTTGTTATTAAAAGAATTTGATGTAAAATAGTTTGCCAAAATTTTTCCACATATTTGCATTTCCACCACCTAGAGCATTTTGATGTCTGCCCTATTACATCTCTCCTGCCAACATGACTTCCACATCCCTGGCCTATGGAAATCCCTGACCCTTCTCAGTATTATAGCAGCAGTATAGTGGCAGAGCGCCTGCTTTGCATACAGAAAGTCCCAAGTTCAGATCCTGGAAGGTCTAGTTAAAAGATCCCAGGACCCAGAAAGGTCATTAAAGAACTACTGCCAGCCACAGGAGGCAATGCTGGGCTCCTTGGAGAGCTTCCTACATTCATAATTTAAAAACTGAGTCAGTTGTCAGAATGTTGTTGAGAGCCAAAACAGTGGCTTTGTACAGATGTTCAACAGTATTAATTAGGGTTGCCGTGTTTGTTTTCTGGCTGAGTTCCTGTGCTTTTAACAGCTGCACTACGGCAGAAATTCAGCTAACATTTTTTCTCGCTGTTGCAATCTCATGCCAAGCAAAGTTGTTCAATATCTGTCCGACCACTCTTTCTCCAAGGAGACTGGAGTGGTGTATAGGGTTGTTCCAATTTCTTCTTGCTCTACAGCCATTGGGAATCTTCCTTTAAAAAAAAATAATTATTGGATGGGGAGGATCCAAACAATACTAGGAGATGTTATTATTATTTAGATATTTATTCCCTCCTTTTCTCTTCAGTGGAGAATCAGTGATTTACAGTGCAATCCTAAGCAAAATTACTCCAGTCTAAGCCCATTGATTTCAATGGGCTTAGACTGGTGTAACTCTGTTTAGGATTGCTCTGTTAGAACGTCATTCTTCATTATTCATTTTATCCTCATAACAACCCTGTGAGGTAAGCTAGGCTGAGAGTGCGATTGGACAAAAAAGAACCCAGTGAGCTTCCGTGGCACAGTAGAGATTTGAACGAGGGTTTCCCAGGTCCTAATCTGGTACTCTAATCACACTATATTGGGTCTCAAATTACTGTTCCCACCAAGTCAAGTGTTAAGAAAGAGCCAAAGATGAATTCCAAGACACTTTGCAAATCACGTGTGTGGTGCCCCCCCCCACACACCTGTGCTCTTGGCAAACCTATAAAAAATAGTTTCTCCTGCTACATTTTGATGAGCCAGGAACAGTGCCTGTAAATTTTTTTTTTTTTAAAAGCTGACCCTCCTCCCATACACATGGAACTCCTATGGAACTCAGTGCCTCAAGGTTTTTTTTTTAAAGGGGGGAGGTGAGACAAATTCATTAAGGATGAGTCTGTTAGTCATGAGCTAAATGGAGTCTCCACATTCAGAAACTGTATACTTCTGAACACCAGCTGCTAAGGTCAGACTGCTGCGCTTAGACCCCATTTGTGGGTTGGCTTGCCAAGTCCAGATTGGGAAGTTGCTAGAGATTTGGGTGTGACCCCACCTGGAGGTTGGCAACCCAACCTGTGGACTATCCAGTGGCTATCCACTGTTTAAAAGAGGGTACTGGACTAGATTAATCTTTCTTTTGATCTATCTGATATTATTCTAGATGCTTGGATGGACAACCACAGCTCTGCTCTTTCTCTTGGGGTTGGTTACTTCCCTTCTCCCTTTAGTTCCTCTTTCAGCACGTTCATCAGCTTTTAATGTTTCATGACCTGAAACCAGAGACAGCAGATGTTTGTTTTGTCCTGATGAAATAAGATATACTTCCCACCCCACCCCCATCTCATTGCCTGTCTATTCTTGGATCCTGCCTAAGGCAAGTCTACTTGACTTGCAACCTGCCCATGTGGGGCAGTTCAGTGATGTATGCATATCCTCCTGAAGAAGTGAGCTGTGACTCACAAAAGTTCATACCCTACCACAATTTTGTTAGTCTTATAGGTGCTACTGGACTCTTGCTGTTTTCTACTGCTACAGACAGTCTAACGCGGCTGTCCATCTTGATGCATATCCTCCTGGTTATTAGGACTGTGAAAACAGGTGTTGTTAAGCTCTAGAAGTGAGCATCATACATGGTCGGTGGGGTGCCTTCCTTTTGGGGCAGGGGATGTCATAAGTTGTCAGGTGTGACTGGAGGCAATATTTTTAAAGAGAGTTTCTGGTGGGTAGGTGTGTTGGTCTTCAGTAGAAGAGCAAGATGTGAGTTCACTAGCACCTTAAAGACCATCTAGATTTCCAAGGTATGAGCTTTCGAGAGAGAAGCTCCCTTTATCAAATACAAATGCTTTTAAAGACTTTATAAAACTGCACATACCATAGAATTTTGGACAAATCCTAGAACATTGTGCCAACATGATGATGTCACTTTCAAGGTTGCACCAGGAGTGATGTTGTGCAACTGAGACAATGTATATTAGCATGTTTCTCTCCATGCCACCTCCCAATCTCCAAGTGGGGTCTGGAGTTCTCCCAGCTAATCTCCAGACTACAGAGATCAATTCCCCTGGAGAAAACGGCAGCTTTGGAAGGTGGACTCTACAGTATTACATTCTTACTGAATTCCTTCCCCTCCTCCATCTTCCTCAGGCAGAGCCCCTAAATCTTCAGGAATTTCCAAAGCCAGAGCAAGCAACCCTACTAGGCCCATAGCTATTTGAGACTCCAGCTTCTCTCTTTCAGCCACTTGAGGCATTTTGGCCTACCTTGAGCTTTGTCTCAAGACTGATCTATATTTACAAATAGGTCATGCAGCCAACTGATTCTGACCCACGTCCTCTGGGTGGGAGCATATGCCTCTTATTGAACATGACATATAATATTGCACCCCTATAACCATCAACTTGGCCAATTCCTTCCTGCAAGGCAGGGCTGCTAACTCTTCAGTAACGAATTCCTCTTCGAGAAGAATCCTGAGTAGAGATGGGCACGAACCGGGAAAAAAACGAACCATGAGGTTTGTGGTTCGTTGTGTTTCACGAACCACGAACTTTTACGAACCTGCCCTGGTTCATGATTCATGAACCGGTTCATTTGGTTCATGAAAACATCACTTCCAGGTCAGCAAATTGTCACTTCCAGTTTAGCAGAAGGTCACTTCAGGGTCAGCAGAAGGTCTGCAGAAAGCCCAACCCCATTGCCTAGGAAACTAATTGTCGGCACCAGGCTGTCTGCAGGGACAAACCAAAAAAAACAAACCAAACAAACTGGCCTAAAGTTCGTGGTGGTTTGTCAGAAATAGGCTCTGACAAACCGCTGGTTCATGAACCATAAACCTGCCCAGTTTGTTCCGAACTTTGGTTTGTATTTCGGTTCATGCCCATCTCTAACACTGAGGGATCCGTCCAATTCCCAGGGTCTCATCCAGCATACTGTTTACCTCAGTGACCAGCCAGGGGGCCCCAAAGGCCTACAAGTGAAGGCAGAGAGGCTCAAGGCTCCCTCTGCTGTTACTCCTAGAAATTGCATGCAATGGTATATCACCTCTGATGATGGGGTGGTGGAAAGTGCCATCAAGTCATAGCTGACTTATGGTGACCACTGGTGGGGTATTCATGGCATGAGACTAACAGAGGTGGTTTGCCATTGCCTGATGATGGAGAGTTCTCCTTTAATCACCATGGCTAGTTGCCAGTGATGCAAATGCCCTTCAGAAATTTGTCTAATCCCTTTTCCATCCCCTCCAAAGAAATAAAGTAGCCGGGGGTGGGGGGTGGGGGATCCTGGCCTGGTGTCCTTTAATGTTTGATCTGCAAAACCTCACATTAAAGCAACAGAAGCTAGCTGAAAAATGGCTACCATATCAAAAAAGTATGAACCATGAAAATCCCTCTAGAGAATACAAGTATATTGTCTACTGAACTTCATTTCCTACCTCCTAGTGCCACGCTATCCAGTTCCCCTTCCTGTGATATAGTTCTAAATGGGAGGAGCTTGGTGTCATCCCATTTTTGATTCTATTTCCATCTTTCTTTTTCACAGGTAGCCAATCACACTGACTTTGTGATTAAGGACCCTGTAGGATGAATGAATGAACTCACCAGCATGGATGATGTTCTTGTCCTGGGACCAGAGCTGACCTTTGGCCCACTGAATATGAAACAAGGATGCTGGACTCCTCTCTCCCCAATCTGACCTAAAGCACGTCCCTGCCACATCGAGTTTTTGTGTGAATTCTATTTTGCATTTCAAAACACCTTCTTTTCAGTACCATGGTCTCCATCCATTTATTTCCACAGCTAGATGGTTGCAGTGCTGGGGAAACAGGTATTTTATCTTTGCCCACTTGGCTCCTATGCCTTTAACACTCGCATGTGACCCAGAAATCCAGGCTTTCTTACCCACACAGATACAATGATCCAGAAATCTGCATCTTGTCATATAGTTGCTGAAGAAGAGGAACTCTAGGTGGGTGGGATGGAGAAGGGCTGCAGTCTTGGGTGGTAAGGAACCAAAGTTCCTGGAATCATTGGAAGGGGATACACACATTTAGGGATCTTAGACTACCTCTATAAACATAAAATTAAACTCTTTTATTGAAAGATGTAAAATTCCACAGGGACTTCAATGTACAATAACTGATTGTTATTCCACTATCTATTGTACGATTCATGCTAGTGTCTGCTCAGTTACCACCGTTTCTTCTTACGGAGCCGGTGGTGGCGGTTAATCTGGGGTGGGTGGGGACGGTTAATCTGGGGTGGGTGGTAGCGGCTCATCTGTGGTGGGTGGTGGCGGCTCATCTGCGGCAGGTGGCGGCGGTTCATCTGCGGCAGGTGGCTGTGCTTCCGGAGCTGGTGGTGGTATTTCTGAACTTGAAGGTGGAAGTTCAGGGCTTGGTTCTCGGGACATTTCTAGACTCGGTTCTGGACTCCACTGTCGCTGCCACCTTATTTCCTCTACCTCCGCTGGCTCTGGGCTCCATCCTACCTGTTTAGAGCCTCTTCTTTGCGTCCAAGAGTCTTCTCCCTGTAGCGACGCAGCTCCTTCTTGGGTCTCTGATTCTCCCATACTCTCTTCATCCAAGAGTCTGGCCAGGCTTTCACTGGGATTTCCTTCACTCGCTGACCCCTCATATAACCTCTCTTTCCTTTGGAACTCTCTAAATTTACTATAAGGGGAAGAACCAAATCAGGACTCATTGTGTGTGTGCACATTTCTCTGGAATGCAGGTTTTTGTGAGTCAGGGTAAAAATCCCGTTCCCTCTCTCATACAATGAGCCACCCAAGAGCCCTGGTTCATGTATGAGGGCCAATCTGCACATGTTTGGGGAAGGGGGGGATCTCTGATCAGATCCTCCAGTTGCAAAGGGCCCTGATACAGATCAGGGCAACAATGCTGGGAGAAAGGGGAGGGGGCATCTGTGTTCCTAATCAAAAATGCCAGCCTGCTCATCCCTGTACCGCTTTAAGAATCAGAAAGGGGGTGGGAAGACACACAATATGGCTAAGTCTTCTTTCCTCCTTCCCCAACACCATAAACTGCACCAACCCTTTCCATACCCCCAGCAGGTTTATTGTATTTCATTTTGTTTCATTTCATTTTCTGTGAAATTACACATCAGGGGACTGAGTCATGATAGCCAGGAGCCACTGGCAAGTATGTCTACTGCTTCCTCAGCCAAGCTGCCGAACTTTTTGTCATGGATATAGTCAGGGCTTTTTTTTCAGCTGGAACGCAGTGGAATGGAGTTCCGGAACCTCTTGAAAATGGTCACATGGCTGGTGGCCCCGCCCCCTGATCTCCAGACAGAGGAGAGTTTAGATTGCCCTCCGCACCGCTGGAGCGGCACGGAGGGCAATCTCAACTCCCCTCAGTCTGGAGATCAGGGGGCGGGGCCACCAGCCATGTGACCATTTTCTCCGAGGGCAACCCACTGAGTTCCATCACCTCTTTTCCCAGAAAAAAAAGCCCTGGATATAGTGAAGGGGGTTCTCCAAAAACATTTTTTTAAAAACCCAAAGGAGGATAGAAAAAGAACAACAGGTTACCTACAAGACCAAAACTGGAAATGCAATTAATCCACCCCAGCCCCCAGTTTAGGCTAGAAATGAACCATATCGATTGCTGTGATAGCAAAAGACAGGGAAAAAAGACCATACTAACATTCTATTAATCCAGTATAATGATTTGGTACCCATTAATAGAACTTCCCTGTAATGCGGGTTATTGGAAGGAATTTATTCAGAATATTGACATTTTACATGGATGGGTATGTAACTAATTGATACCCAAGTTGGACTGTAGTTGTTGATATTTCTAGTCATGCCCGTGGCATTTTGTGTTTACACTTGCTGACTGGCTATTACTGTTTTGTTTCCTTACAAATTACATTCTGTTACTGTACTGTTCATGGACAATAGATTCAGGATGGCTAAAAGTTCTCCTTTATTCAATGACTAATTAGATTGGAGAACTCACTGCCAGGGGATGTGGTAAGGGGATGTCCCTATGCACAAATGACTTTAAAGGGGGATTAGACAGATTCAGGGAGGAAAGGTCTTGATATGGTGAGTAAAGGGAGAGTTAACCTTGGGACACTAGTGCTAGGAGGTAACTCTGTGGAAAGGCCTTGGCCTCTACACCTTGCTTGTTTGGCCCTTGTGTGAAACAGGATGTTCAACTAGATGGATCACTGGTTTGATCCGGTTGGGCTTTTCTTATGCTTGCTAGCACGGATATCAGTATAGCTCTCTTTGTTTGTGTGTTTGCATATTTTCTTGAGTTTCCAGCTTTGCTGGCGGGGCGGGGGGGGGGCAGCTGCAACCATCCAAGATGGTTATGCTTCTATCTCCAGGGTTCGTTTGCTGCATAGCATGGGAATCAAGAAGCGGTGGGTGAAAGAAAGGCTGTGCATGGGGGGGGGGGCGGTCTGGATCCAGCTGGGAGGTGCCTGCATTTCTAGGGAAGTGAACTCTGAGCAGCTAGACCAAAAAGCTTCCTGCATCATACCCTGAGAGGTGGGGTAGCTAGTAGACTAGTGAGCGAGAAGGATCCAGCCTTCCCTGGTTCTGTCACAGCGACGGGCTGGGCCACAGGTTTTCTTTCTGTCATGAGTTCAAGTTCTAGTTGCTATGTAGGGGGTGCCAGAACTGGGATAGGTTTTATATTAGCCGGGAACTCTCTCTTCCACCAACACTATATATTTAAACCCTCTTGAAGTGAGGTTTGCCTGGCATGACCTCCTTTACCTGTCATTTTCAGAGGGGCGTTATCAAGCTCGCTCTAGTTCTCACAGAACTACAACTCCCAGTATTCCTTGGTCAGCCAACCAGGACAGCCTTGCCTGGGCAGCTTGGGATCAACAGGCAGCCCTCCCTTCTGGCCTAACAGTCTCCTGGTGCTATTTTTCAGTTCTTGGCAATAGTGGCTTGGGGGGGGGGGCTGGAAGGCTGGTCAGTTACCTGCCTCTTGATGCCCCTCATTTAATAGGAGGGGAAATAAAAGATGAATTTTGTTCATGTGGCATGAGAATGAACACCAGCTTCCTCCTGTTTCCCGCCCACACCCTGCAGCCCTGTGTAACAGGTGAGCTCTGCCTGCCAGCACCAAAGTCCCCGTGACCTACCAGCCGAAAAAGAGACACATGCCCAAGATGACCACTGCCACGCAGGTGCCGCTGAGGATCCCTGCATTGCGCCGTTGAGTAACACCTGTCAAAGAAAAGCACCTGTCTTGATGAAGTAGATGCCTCACCTGGATGCTAAGATGTAATAGCAGGGTGGAACTATATTAGATAGAGAGTCTCTCATTCAGCACTGGATGGAAGCCACAGGTGGGCTGAGAACAGAGCAGGTGACATTCAGGAACTCCATGCCCTGCTTAAAAGGGGCCTGTCCCATTAATTCACAGCAATGATGACTTAGAACTGGGGATACCAACTCTGGCTTGGGAAATTCCTGGAGATGTGAGTGATGGTACCCGGGGAAGGTAGAGGGGGCAGAGCTCTGCAGGGATGGGATGCCATAGAGCCCACTCCAGAAGTTGCCATTTTCCTCCAGGGGAACTGGTCTCTGCCATCTAGAAATCAGTTGTAATTCTGAGAGAATTCTAGGCCCCACCTGGAGGTTGGCAACCCTATCTGGAACAATGTGGGCTTCTGCTGGACTGGCATAAAGTGGTCAATGTTTTCCCCTAACTGTAGCACTTAGGCTGCAGATAACGGTTATGTGGTTGCATATTTGAATGTCTGTCCTTTCCACTAAGAAATACTCCTGCTGTGTAAGAATACAGTGTAGGTGGTAACACATTCTTCTCCCTCAATGCTAGCTTTTCCAGGCACACATTGAGGAACATTCAGATGTGCCGTCTCCACCATCCATATAAGGGGCAATTTGATTCTCAGATCTAGATTCTCTTACTTGTATAAACTGGCCTCAAAGAGGTCCAGTGCACAGGAGATTTGCCCTGCAGTAGCCAGCATGCGTCATGGATGATGGGGAAAAGGGGAATTAACAGGGTGTTTTCAGTGTTGTTTCCTCTTCCCCGCCCCCACACCCTTTGCAAGGAGGTTGTATGAGCTCTACCATGTCCACAACAAAGGACAGGATGGAATCTGAAACCAAGCTAATCTCCAAGCAAGCCTGTCAGAATTGCCTCAGTAGAGAATCCACCACAACTCTCCTCACTGAAAGAGCTGAGCTCTGCTGTTTGGGAGAGTTTTGATGTGTATATAGCTCTTGCTGGACTGTACCACATTATGACTTCAAGTGGGGGAAATTGCCTGATTGACTGGCCCCGACCATAGCACTGTTCCTTTTACAAAAGAAATTACAGTGAAATCCTAAGTAGAGTCAACCAGCCAATCTCCCCCACTTGAAGTATAACATGGTACAGTCCAGCAAAAGCCATAGACATCAAAGCTCTTCCAAATAGTAGAGAGCTCAGCTCTTAGACTCCAGTCTAAGCCTATTGAAATCAGTGGGCTTAGACTGGAGTGACTCTGTGTAGGATTTCACTGTTAGTATGTTAGAGTGACAGGTTCTGGTTTTCATTGTACAGAAAGACCTTGAATGGGGGGAAAGTTCAAGAAGATAATCCCCCATCTATAATTGAAATGATACAGGCCAGCAGCTATGGAAGGGCTTGTAGCTAGGCTTTCAAACCACTTATTTATCCCTTGCAACTAGGGTTGCCAGCTCCAAGTTGGTAAATTCCTGGAGATCTGGGGGGAGAAACGTGGAAAAGGTGGGGTTTGGGGAAGGAAAGGACCTTAGCATGGCATAATTCCATAGAGTCCACCTCCCCCAAAGTAGCCATTTTCTCCAGGTGAACTGATCTCTGCGGCCTGGAGACCAGTTGTAATTCCGGGAGATCTCCAGCCACTACCTGGAGGCTGGCAACCCTACTTGCAGCATTAAATAATGCCGTTTGCTGAAGAAGCTAACTTGGGGGAGGGGGAGGAAGTGAAACTGAGAGAAGTCTTCCCCATTGGTACTTGAGTTGCATTTCCATTGAGCGAGTATCTCCCCTTAGCACTAGGTATCAGGGACACAATCTGGATCAGGCAGCGCTCAGGGAACATCTGTGTTCCTTATCATGGATGATGGATGGCACAGGCAGTATCCAATAGGTGCCCATGACACTTGAGTAGCCTCATTCCAGATCCCATCCCAAACTGCAACAACCCTACTAAACAGGAGAAAAAGTTATGTTTTCTCTGCAACTGCCTATTGTTTGTATCTACAACACACATTTAAACTGGTTGAACAGTAACTCCCTCTTCTTAAGAAACATCTGTTTTGTGAGTGGAGCTGGAGGGGGGGGGTCACTTTATTATTTATTTAAAACATTTTATGCCAACCTTTTCGGCTGAATCCACACTTACCCGGCACAGCGCTAAGCAGGCGGAGTGAGAGCGTCTTTCTGGCACATTTTATGACGTCATCGCGCCACGAGAGCAGCATCATGGTGCGATGATGTCATAAATCGCACCAGAAAGATGCTCTCACTCCACCGGCTTAGCACTGTGCCACTGAGTGTGGATTCTAGTTCAAGGCCCTCAAGAAAGTGAATCGTCAAAACATTAAAATAAATGTTAAAGTTCATATATATTTTTTTAAAAATTCAACAAATGCATGAACGGGAAGAAGAATCAGTGAGGAAACACCAAACAGAACAAAAAAGTCCTTGCCCACTGACAGAAGACAGTGACAGGGAATTAACAATACCCCCCAATTCTCAGGATCCTTTGGGGGAGCCAGGACAGCCGAATGGTTGTAAATCCAATGTAACCTTTAGTGTAGGACTGTTACAGATAATAATTTGTGCAGTGCTTTCAGCATTCAAAGCCCTTTGCAGTTTTCTAGGTCAGAGTTATCACAGTAATCCTCACAACAGCCCTACAGGGTAGGTTCACAGTACTAAACCCATATTGTACAAAGAACTGTGGCTCGCCTAAGGCTATGTAATTAGTTGGTGGCTGACATGACAATGACAACCACTGACTTCCCAGGTGACAGCCTGTCTTTTGGCTGTTTTCTATACTATATCCCATAGATACAAGTCCTGACAGACCAGGATGTCCCTGAAACACAAGCGCTTCTGTTGAAGGAAGATGACCAGATATTTCACAAGTAACTAGTGTGCATTAGTTGTACTGTAAACCAATTTGCCTAGAGAGGCTCTCATCTCACCATCAATGATGTGGTGGTAGCAAGTGTGATTAAGATAACAGCATCTTTTCTGCAGGCACTGGTTAGGGTAGAATCTTTCTGCTTCACCACCACATTTGTGCCGTTGTGAGGGATCCTGGCTGCATGCTAGAAGAGATAGTGAGAGAACATTTACCCTCCTCCAATAACATACGCACAGAGCCAGCTGTGGGGAGGGCCATTTGGTCTGGGTCTCAAGTGCGAAGGGAACCTCAGGTTTAGACATTTGTCATTTTTTTGGCATTTTATAGGTTTTCTGACGTTTATACGTGCATTGTGTAGCCTCATTTTTAATTTTCATTTTGACTTGGAGGCTTAAAAGCTGGCAATGTCCCAGGCCCCTTTTAACCTCTGAGATTTAGAAAAGCCTGTACACTGCTGGCTGTGCCCCTTCTGTCCTGCCCTCCCTTTCTCTTTCACAAGAAAAGAAATGAAACAATATAATAATAGTAATAACATTTGATGTATATACTGCCCTTCAGGATGACTTAACACCCACTCAGAGCGGTTTACAAAGTATGTCATTATTATCCCCACAACAAAACACCCTGTGAGGTGGGTGGGGCGGAGAGAGCTCCAGAGAACTGTGACTAGCCCAAGGTCACCCAGCTGGCTTCAAGGGGAGGAGTGGGGAATCAAACCCAGCTCTCCAGATTAGAGTCCCGCGCTCTTAACCACTACACTGAACTGGCTCTCAGTTTGGTGCAATTTGCCACTCAGAACTGAAAGAGGGATGGTAAGTGGGCAAAGAGTTCATATTCCATGAGAGACAAGAGTGAAATGTTCAGGACAGACAAGGTATGGGGGTGGCATACAGTTTTCAGCAGACAACATACCTGGAAATAGCCCTGAAGACTCTTCTGGGCATTTCAGCTAGGTGATAGAGAGTGCCCTCAAGTCACACAGCCAATTTACAGCAACCACTGATGGGGTTTTCAGAGCAAGAGACTAACAGAGGTGGTTTGCCATTGCCTGTCTCTGCAACCCTGGTCTTTATTGGAAGTCTCCCATCCAATTACTAATCAAGGCCAACCCTGCTTAGCTTCTGAGATCTGATGAGATCAGGCTCACCTGGGCTATCTGGCTCAGAGGAATCTCAGCAAGAGTGTAGGATAATTCTAACAGAAAAATAAACTTTCTGGTTAAGACTATGAGGAAAAATGGGGAACAAGGCAGGTATTAGAAGATATCCCAAGTTCATTGCGGGAAGCCAGCCTGCCAAACTGGACAAAAAAATCACACCAAAGACAAATGAAAGAACGGAGGAAGTTGCCTTAGAACAGAGGTCCATTTAGCTCATCAGGGTCTCAGACTGGTTTTTATATTTTCCCATCCCTATGGTCTGAGATCCCTTAACTGATGATGGCAGAGATTGGGCTTTTCTGCACGAGGAGACATGTTGTGGGCCATCAGAAGGACTGTGTGGATCATAGGGGTGGGAAGCAGAAAAACAAAACACAAGGGATGAGTGTGTTTAAATAAGCTACTCAGCTCTTATGACTTAGCAAGGTGGAATTTCCTCAGACCCTCTGCCTAATTCTTCAAACTACCATGGAAGTGCACACTCTGATTTATGGTTGCCAGATCAGGCTTGGCAAATTCCTGGAAATTTGGGGGCGAAGCCTGGGGAGGGAGGTATTTGTGGCGGGCGGGGGGGGGGGGGAAGAGCCTCAGCAGAGTGTGATGCCATACAGTCCGCCCTCCAAAGCTGTCATTTTCTTCAGAGGAACCAGTCTTTGTAGTCTGGGGATCAGTTGTAATTCTGGAAGATCTTGGTAACCCTACACATATGCAGACCAAAGTAAGGATGCTAGAGGAATGCATATACTGGCCTGGGACAGAGTTGTAGGAGACATAGAGATACCAATCGCCCTGTGGAACTCCTTGCTGTAGGATGTTCTGAAGGCTAATAGGTTCAGAGAAATTCATGAAATATAGGTGACTGCCACCGTGCAAGAATCTGGCTATACATTCTAGAGGGATAGCTGAGTTTGTCTCTTGAAAATAAAATATGGCAGCATATCCACAGCTTTGCCCCCCACCCATACACACTAGATAAAAAAGTACCCTGAATACCCCTGAGAATGTCTGGGGTTTTTTTTTACCGTCCCTACACCACAAAACATGTTTCCAGTTTTCAAGGTTATGAGCATAGCTTTTGCATGCAAATTCTAGAAGGGGGAGTGCTAGAAAAAGTGGTTCCTGTTCTTGCCTCCAGAGGGAGCCAAAGCCTTTTCAGGACCAGGACTTGGGGTGCCTGAGACAAGTCAGAACGGTGATTCATGAAAGCTCATATTGAAATAAGTATCTGGTTCCACTGGACTTTTGTTTTCGAAAGGGAATTAGGCAGGGAAAGAAGAAGGGGAGCTTTTTACTCACTGAGAGGTTTGAAGAAAGTTGATTGTTCACTAGCGCTAGCTGGAAGGAAAGAACAAAAATTAGACCCAGAAGAGAAGCATGGGGGAGTCGTAACTCTTACCCCACATAAAACATCTCCAAGATGCACTGCCCTCCCACTCCCATCCCTTTCCCAGTTCAGGGCCTCCTCCACATACCTTCCAGAGCCAGCGCTCCTAGGCAAAATAGTAAAGCCAGCGCAGGCTGGCTCATCTCTCTCTCCCTTTGGGGATGCCCATTCCATGTGGGGCTAGTGCCCACATCAGGCTCCCCACAGGAACTGCAGAGATTGACCTTCTTCCGCTGGGGTGGTAGGGCTGGGCCTGGCACATGAGAGGTGTCAGAATTGCCGAGAAGTGTCATAGAACCTGGGAGTTCTAGAGTATTTGAACACCTAGCAACCAGTGAGAGATGGGGGTGGGGTGGAGGTTTCAGGGATTCCTGATTTCATCCCCGGGGATGATCTATCGGGAGGCAGGGCCAATCTACTACATTCACTGAACTGGGTGCAAGTATTTGACGGGGGGAAGTGGATGGTCAGATGAAAGATTGTTTCATGCACATCCTACGTGGCTCCTTAATTCCTTCCTCGCACTAGGACATTCCAGGGGCAGCTTCTTCTGGGTCTGTTTTTTGTGTGAAGAAAATGTTGAAGAGTTACGGTGTTTCTGTGAAATAGATTGGTTCCAAACCATGACCCTTGCAGAGAAGGACTCCTTTACTGATCAGGTGCAAGCAGGAATTAAAAGAGGGGTTGCGTACAGCACAATAGTGCTATATCACCTATAAAATCTGGCAATGTCTGTCCCACAGACAGGATTCTGCTAGTATGATTCCTTGGAAGTAAGTCCCATTCAGCAGAGATCATGCTCTTCCCTGCAGCTGCCCCTTTACTTTGTGTTACTTCCCTCTTACGTGCCACAGTAAATCTTCTAGTGCTTCTATTTCTCCACACTCCATAACTTCCTGTAAATGCACAGTGGCTACAGCACTCCTCAGTGGATCCTGAATCCCTTGGCATATCTCTGCAGAGATAAGAGACTTCCATTACTGCTTTTCCCTTTGCAACCAAAGTGATAGTTCATTATTTTTAAATTCATAAATATAATGTTGTAATTAAATTATGATAGATGCCACAAATCAGATTTTTAAAACATGCTACAAGGTCATCACCACAGTGTCTTCTCTCTTAAAACAGACTAGTTTTGACTTCAGGTCAGTATGGAAGGTGCCTCCACTCGCCTCATTACCAATGCACAGGCTTGACTCTTTCCCACCTGGGCATACCAGGTTTATCCTTAACAGTCACCAACCATTGTTAAAAGAAACATATTTTTATCCACTAAAAGCTATTGAGCAAGAATCTTCCACTTGCAGTAGAAACAGCAAGCAACTGACTGCTGGTGCTCATTAACAAGTAATTACGTTAAACCAACGATGGTTACCTCTTCACTAGACACCACAAAATTACACTCCCATTACACTATGTTACTGAGTCTAACCCCACATTCACAAGAACAGGGCCCTGTAAGTTTTATACCTAGAAAATCTTGATCTGAATCTCCCCCCACCCTAAAAAGCATGACCTAAAAAGGAGAATAGGAAGAACCCGATAGTGAATGCCAGAAAGAAGTCACAGTAATCATTCTTATGTATACTACCAGTTGACTTACGGCAATCCCAGCAATGGGCTTTCAAGGCATGTGGGAGGCAGATCCGTTTTGCCATTGCCTTCCTCTGCAGAGCCCTCCTCGGTGGTCCCTCATCTAAATACCGACCCTGCGTAGCTTCTGAGAGCATGCAAGAGAGCAGCATATACCATGCTGCTTTCCCTCTCAATATGCTTGTGTATACATCCTATGATTTGACAGGTGCTTCAAAGCTGGACACTGAGACTAGTGGCTTAATGTACAAGTTTTTAGTCTGATTAACCCAAACAAGTGCATTAAACATAGTTGAAGCCCCCCACCATAAAACCTGCTTTGAAATGTGTCTTTGTGTTCCATGATCATGCTTTATCCTGATGTCTTTGATCATCACGATCCCCCTTCTCTCCTCATCGCTTTAATCAATCAAGTGGGCAGTTGTGTTCATGCGCTAGGATTCAGGGGGGACTGTCCTTGCTCCCCACTCTAGCGGGAAGCCATCTTACAGATTCCCGGCCACTCGTGGCTCCGCCGTTCCTGGCGCCCAGCGGCATGGAAGGACAATCTAATCAAGGGTTATTAAATGCAGATACATCCCTCCACCCTTCCCTCCATGGCGGGCTCAGGCAGTAAAATCTGGAGCCTTCACGTTTATTGGGAACTGAGGTCATGGCTGTGATGCCCCAGGGGAAATGATGGGAATGAGTGAATTCCTACTCTGCTCGGTTGCCGAAGATGCTCCTTAGCCCTGTCCTGCATTGCTCCTGAACTCATGCCAGATCTGCCCCCCAATATCTACAAAGCCTCCCCCCCAATAAATTCACAGCCCCTAAGTATATTCTCCAATCCTGGGATTAATAGCTAATGTGGTTCAGGAACCAGAGTAGAGCTGGAAGACTGGGCTTCAGTGTCTTGTTCAGAGGGGTTATGAATGGGCTAGAATAGCCCACCAGTGCAAACTATTGACTTGCAACCTTCTATAGTAAAATGGAAATATCGCCTAACTGTACCTGCTGAATGAATAAGCAATAGAGAGCATTTTACATCTCAAAAGGCTATCTGGTTAACATTACAATGGGATATCATCATCATCATCAATCATCATCTTGCAATGCTTAAAACTCTCATCTCAGAGCACTACAAAATCAAGTTGCAATCATCAGTGTTGTTCACTGATCAATCATTTACTTATTTAGTCCAATTTTGTCCTTCGAGAAGCTCATGGCAATATACATTATTCTCCCTGCTCTATTTAGCTTCACAACCGCATGGAAGGAGAGGAGGAGTGACTGGTCCAAGGTCACCCAGCAAGCTTCATGGCAGAGTGGGGATTTGAACTCGACTCTTCCAAATCCTAGTCTGATGCTCTAAGCACTACACTGTGCAGGCTCTCTGTCAATCAAAAATCAATTTATCAGTTGCCTACAGCCCTAGCTGGCAGAATTGTGCCAGAGGTCTTTGAGAAGTGAGAGAATGGGGTGAGCCAAGGCCCCAGCTTCCCTTGCCCAAAATCTGCCGGCAATCCTGTTTCCATGACTGCTGCTCTTTTGAGGCTAGTAACAGAGGGGAGATTTGGCCAAGAGTTGGCCAGTTGCTGGAGCCTGCTCCACAGTAACCACACTCTAAACTGGACGTGATGAAGTACCTTCCTTGGTCTTTCTGGGTGTCAGCACAGAGGACTGGGACATCGACTAGCTGTTTCCATATCTGATGAATTTTTAAACACACCTTGATTCAAATTTAGGACGAGATAAAACTGTTTTGCAGGCCATACTGGGCTGCTGGCCAACCAGTTGGCCATCCTGGGGCCAGCCTTCAGATGGCCAAAGCCAAGACTCCTGGGATTCTTTGAAAAGGACTGAGTGAAGGTGATAAGGGCAGTAGTTTTTTCCAGGGAGATAAAGAAATCAAGGGAGTTAGAGTGAAAGTGGCAAGAACCAGAACTTCAGGTGACACAAAGGGAAGGGAATTGGGGCTCAGGATTTCTGGGTTCTGTGCCAGATGCGTAGGGTTCTAGGCAAAATAAAAACAAAACAACACCCCGCTCTTGCAATGAGAAATACTGGTCACCAGAGGTCGCCAACCCCTTGTGAGGAAAGACTGGATTATTGTTGCTTCTGAGTAAGATATTAGAAATCGCCCGTTTTACTTAAAATTGCTAGCATAAATATGGGGTTATGTCTCCTGGTGTTTAAATCAGATGCATAGAAATGATAATAACTACATAGCGGTACTGTGATAAAACTTGTTCCTTAATTCTCTATACTGTCTTCTTAGATGGTGTCTACAGCAAAGGAGGTTTCTGGGGACAAGGGGAAGGTGGATGCACACTGTATCCTTCTTTGCCTCTGTATAGATTACTGTGCTGCTCTTTGTTCATGCAAAATCCATGCATGCAAAGAGCAGGCAAGTGCATCAGCTTGCCATGTTAAGCAGCAAATTATGCTCGCTTGCAAGTGAATTTGCTCATGTAGAGGTGCGCCATCCGGCCACACCAGCAGATTTGCTTTCACTTGCACCTGCCATGCTACATGACACTGTCACACTTCCCTATTTGGGGGTGTGGTATAGTAGAGCATCTGTTTTGCATGCAGAAAGCCTCAGGTCGAATCCCCGGCATCTCCAATTAAAAAGAGCAGGTAGTATATGATATGAAAGCCTCTGAGATTCTCCTGAGACTCTGGAGAGATGCTGCCAGTCAGAGTAGACAAAACTGACCTTGATAGGCCAATGGTCTGACTCAGGATTCAGCAGCTGCATGGGTCACATGACAAAGTACAGTTCTGGAGGCCCATTTAAGGAAAGCCAGGTCTAGGCTTTTGTGGGTTGTTGGGCTAAAGGGCATCCATTAACTTTCCTAGTCTCATTTTGACGCTGGGTTTCCCTTTTTGAAATCTAAAAATTTAATGCATATCTTTGTACGTTGCCTTTTTGCACATTCTCTTTCTCTCTCTCTCTTTGTTTAGGAGAGGGCTATCTCTTTTTTTACTTCATCCTTCTATTCACTTGTAAATGGCATCAAAGATTCTTCCTATCACCCCTCTAGAGTTTCCAGCCACAAGGTGGAGCCTGAAGTCCCTCCAGAATTACAACAGACCTCCGTCCAGACTACAGCTCCCCTGGAGGAAATGGCACTTTCAGAGGGTGGACTCTACAGAGCTGCATTCTCTCCAAACCCCCTCCCCTCCTCACATCCCACTCACTCCCAATTCTGCCCTGCCTACGCATAGCCTCCAAATTTCAATAATTTCCCAAACCAGAGTTGGCAAGCCCATAGCTCACATAGACGTTGTAGCAGAAAAGATGCTGCAGGGATGGCTTGTGGACCATTTCTGGGCCGCAGCAGAGAAGAGAGAGAAGGAAGCGTTTTTGCTATGGATGACGCAGGGGCCTGTATTCCTCACTCCATCTCAAGGACTGAATACCCCATAATCCTTTGCAGTGTGTTCTGGCTCTTTGCCGTGGCCATCAAGGCCTCACGCCCTCTTATTGGGACAGACAACGGGCAGCTGAGAAGAAAACAGGAGGCAGTGGCCATTATCGTCCTGTCTGAATTGACCACAAAGCCACCAAGGCCCGCTAACTAGATCCACAGCAAGCAGGGAACTCCCAGCACAGCAGGCACTGGCCCAGGCCAGGCAGACGGGGAGTAATGCAAATAAAACCATTGTGGAGTGGGTGGTTTACAGGCGCAGCAGCAGAGCAGAACAGGAGCGCCTCTTGGGAAGGGAACCCATGCCTGCCACAGTGGTTTTGATCTGTTATCGGTAGAAGCTCATTTGTATATATTAATTGATACGCATCTAGATGTAAAGATAGTTGTCTAATACTGAGGCTAACCTTTAAAAAAAATTGGCTTGATAATCCAAAGGAGGGGTTAGTTTAACAGTGGCCTACGTGGGTCAGCATGAAAAGGCATAGAGCCAGGACTCCTGGGTTCTCTCTGAAGAGTGGGGTGGTGGTGGGAAAGCCACCGGAGGGGAATAGGATCAGAGTTCTGTCTGAGGGAAGGACGGTAGGGAGTGGGACAGGAGTTGGCTCCATTTTCCCTCCAGTAGGCTGCCTCCCAAACCTCAGACTGGGCAAGAGTTCAGAGCAAGTGAGGAATGGAACAGCGGAGGCTTAGCTTGTCTGATGGTGTTGGAGGTCTGGTCGGTTCACTAAAGGCAGGGGAGGGAAGCCTGGAGCCCTTGGTAGGGGGTATGCCTGGAAGCACCAATGGGGGGGGAGGTTCAAAGCTGGAATGTGCTGACATGGGCCAGATTCTTCGAAAAGGAACCTAGAGAGAGCTGGAGGGTACAGCCCTCTGCCCACCTTGGCTGAGCAATGGAGCCGAGCAGGGAGTGGTCTTGCTCTTCTCTAGATGGCCCCCCATGTGGTCTTCAGGGACCACAAGGAAGGGGTCTTTGGACAGAGGGCAGAACCTACATGGAGGGCACGATTAAGAATGCTGGAATGTCCCTGAGAAATATGACACAATCCTTTTGGGATGGTAGATGCCAAAACTGAGTACACTCTATTGGCTTCTCCTTGTTTCTTGTGCTTCATAAGCTGTACTCCTGCCCGGCGTCAGCAAGAAAACTGGAGAAATAGTCTATAATATTTTAACAGTTGACAAAGTGTACCAACATATTTGGCAGGCAGGAATTAGATTTAGAGTTAGTAGTGAAGCAGCAGGTTTTACATCGGCAGTCTGGTTCAAGTTTTTCTATTTCAGACAATAAGCATGCTTTGGTGTGTGCGTACAGATTTACAATTTCTGACTTGCCTGGGACTGTAGCAGTCCTATAAGGAAAACCATGATTATGCCAATTTTACAAATACAAAATTGAGGCCAAGAGAGAAATGCTAAAAAGGGTGCCATGTGTGTGCAGTTGCTGGTGTCTGTGCAGCTGGTTTTTCACCACACTCGGGCACAGCAAAAACCCATATGCGCAGCAATTGCATGTTCTAATGTATATGTGGATTTTGTGTTCATTTATTCACATTCGTGCCTTCTGCTGTGTGCACATTAAGCCACTGTTCTTTGTTTGAAATGAGCCTTGAACCTAAGTCTATTCTGTATGTGGGACTGCATTGGCTTTTTCCAAGACTTGGGTGGTTTGGCGCTTACAGGGAGAACCAACTGTTTATACATTCAGAGTGAGATTGCCACTACATAGCCCAGATACTCTTCTGTGGTCTCAGGAATAGGTCAATGGAAGCAGCACCTAGTATCCGCACTGTGGTATAAAATGGAGACTGGGCCCTGTGGTTGCTAGGCAACTGCGAAGCACCTCTCGTCTCCCAGTTGTGTTTTACTGAATGAAAGGGACAGATAGCAATTTGTGGTTGCTTAGGAACCATCAGACCCGCTTCCCAACCACTGTTGTGCCCTGACTACACTATGCTATTTTACTACTCTGTGTGTGAAGAAAAGCGAGTGGCATTAAGTAAATTAACACAAATATGCCCCCCTCCTTTAAAATGAAGAGTGTGGAGCTGCCCAAACTTGGAGCATAAAGGGAGGGGAGGGCGGGCTCTGGTGCATACGTGACCCTGTGTGAGAGGGTGAGCTTGTGGGCTTGGGCCTGTTTCAGGGCCAACCTTGTGGGAACAGATATATATCCCCCTCCATCCTCCCCTGCTTTGAGACAGAAATTAATTCCTTCGGAGTTTTCTGTTTGAAATCCTAAACTGCCTGAATATTTGTGGCATCCAAATGTTTAAAAAGTTGTCTTCAGTATTGCGGAATGCAGCTGAGTTTTGAAGTTAACTGTCCAGTTGTTCCTGGAGGGGATTGGCACGCCTTCATGTCTCCCACCCTCCCGGGAAATTCGTTCTCTTTTTGTGTGTGTGTGTGTGTGTACTTTTTCTGCCTGCCTGTTTTCTTGAGCGCTACAGTGCTTGTTTTCATCTGTCAAATGCAGAAGGGCCTTTCTGCCAGCCATCTGGCAGCATCTGCTGCCAAATACCTCATCTTGCCAAAAGAATGGGGAGAGTCGCCACACACAAAAATGGGAGCCTCCCACGGCCCTTTCGGCTCCGTCACCTGCTAGCTAAGAACTTTTCCGTCTCAGCGCAAAATGACATGGACTCGCTGGAACGACTCATCTGCCCCATGAGCACAGCAACCTCAAGAGTCTAACCGCCGTGTCCAAAAAGTGACCCCACCCCTGGCAACCTATCCCGGATTCCCCTGGAATGTCTAGACTCCAGTCCGGACACAAAGCCAGCCTTCCTAGGCACGGGATTCCCTGTCACACTGGAGCCAAATCCTGTCTGGCAGCAGGGACTTGGAACATGGCAGAAGAGATGTCATTTTGCCTCAGTGCCGGAGGATTCCCTACTATAGAGCAAAAGGAATGAAGTCACGTCCTCCAGGGTTCGCTCCACAGTCACACAGTTGGTCTTCCGAGCTGTAGATTTCCCAGACTTTACTAGATAACAAAAGGAGAACACTTATGAATTGAGGTGGGGGAGGATATTCTGAGGTCTCTTACATATAGCAGAGATAACAAGAGTTGCACCAGCCACTAAAAAATGGCGTAATAAGCAATGGCCTCTGAGCATATGGAGAAGGCCTTTCGCTCTCTCCCTGAGATAACTACAGGCTGCCTACACACATACAGCTGAGATTAGAGAATAAGGCTTCCAAGTTGACCCAAGTGTTGGCTCTTCTCATTTTAGTCTTGCTTCACACACACAGGAGAATGAAGTGGCAGAGTCCTGAGGGTTTAGAATGGACTGCACCCACTTCAGGCTGCACACATTCGGGAACGTTCCCTTCTTTTAATAATTCTGTGTGGGCACAAAACAATCACAGGAGGTAGAAAAGTTCTCTTCCTTCCCCTTGCTTACTGTGCTGGTTTTCTATTGGCAAGGAGCTTTTAACATAAAGGAAATATTCTAAAATGTATCCTCCACCTGCAATGTGAAGTAGTGCAGTCTGTTTTACCACCTTAGTATCTTATTATTACATTCTACTGCGTATGTGGACCAGAACTTAAAGAACAGGCCCAATTAAGAAGTTGTGTGGCCACATTTTGAAGCAGTTGTTGTGACAAGCTGTTTGTGTGAAGCCGGTCCTCTTGAAGTTTGGATGATTTTATTTACTTCATTTATATCCCACTTTTCTCCCCAATAAGCACAGAAACTGAAAAAGTGGCTTTGCAAAGCTTATGCAAGTAGGCATGTCTTATCCTGCACAAGCTGAAATGTCTGCATTTTTTAGCACAACAGACAATTGCAGTTTTACAACTAGAACATTGCATTTTGTTTCTGCAGTTGTCCCATTGGTGAACTGTAGACCATTTTGAAACCTTGCTATTTCAAACTGTAGGTGAGTGGTACTTAGCCCTGGCTTGGTAGCGAACAGAATGCAGCCAGTTCCTTTTGCAATCAGTCAAAAGCATTAACAGTTGTCCTTTCTCAACACCTGCTGCACACATGCACACATGCACAGACACTTTGAGAGATATGTTTTGAGTAGCAGCACCTTGTCACCATGTTCTGCCAGGTCTCAAGAGCTGCACAGCTGCTGCAACCATAGACACATACAGAATGAGAGATAAGATACACAAACACAACTCTGGAATACTTCATGATGCTTGATTGATTGTTAACACACATTCTTTTATGGACACAAACCAAAGCCACAAATGGGCCTGTGTGAGATAACAAATTCAGACATCTGCATTTGCATAGATACATGGGCTTGAGAGTGGTTCGATACCTGCTTGTGGCTTTATGTACTTGCGTCTCAAGCTTAGGTGTATACATGCAGCCGAATGTGATGAGCAAACTTTGGAAGTGGTAGATTGGATTGTACCACTTCTCATTCAGGTAGAGAATCACAGTTTAAATATTCCTGTTTTAAAAACTCTCTATAAGGAGAATACTAGCATATCAGGGAGGTGGCTAGATTGGAACCTTTCTTTCTGATGTTTTAGTTTTCTCCTTGCAGGGAGTTCTAACACAGAAGTTCCTTCAAAACCAGTATCTCCTCCTTGCTGTCTGAAACAGTGCAGTCCATTCGGGTAGATCCAACTTCAGGGTGTTCGACATGTGTAGTTACAAGATGCAAGGGTATGGCATATCCCTATGCAGGTATAGGATACCCTTGTGTTCCTTCACCTTCTTTCTCCCCACAGCCTCCCCTATTAACTCAGTCCAAATCCCCAGACCTGCTCTGTGGCCAAACCACACTACAATTCCCCCCTACATGTCTGCGTCAGAGAAAGATTGGCCTCAGTGGGAAGACAGGCGGGAGAAAGGAACACAGCACTTGTGCACGAATGTGTTTGTGAGGATCATTACAACTTTCTGGTACAGATAGGCCAGAAGAGTTTGGAAGAGGAGGGAGAGGGAGAGAAAGAGAGAGTTGTGTGTCTGAACATTTCTTTAATCCCCCAGCTACCCAGCTGCCGATTCAGCAAATTTTCCATGACCCAGGAATTCAGTTTGGCCAGGAACAGTGGATCTCTGTTGTTTGTGCCTGGACCATGCTCAAAAAAGGCAGGGGGTGGGGAGGGGAGGCAGGAAAGAAGAGAGGGATTGACAGGCATCGGCTGATGGCTTGGAAGTGTGTTTCCAGGTCTGGATCGATGGATTCTATGGGGAAGGCCCAGAATCTGTGGCAGAGCTTTAGGGTGGCTGAAACAAGTTCCATGTAGGGACTTTGGTGAAGATGGAAGGAAAATTCAGTCTGCATTGGCAAATGGAGCTGTAGGCCGGAACAGAAGCACATCAGCTAAGGTTGCCAGCCTCCAGATGGTGGCTGGACATCTCCTGGAATTACAACTGACCTCTGGTGGCCCACAGAGATCAGTTCCCATGGATAAAATGGCTGCTTTGGAAGGTGGACTCTATGGCATGATACCCTGCTCAGGCCCCTCCCCTCCCAAACCTACTCTAGACTCCACCCCTGAAATATCCAGGAATTTCCCAACCCAGAACTGGCAACCCTAATAGCAACAGAATGGGAGCTGGGCAGGAGTGAGAGGAAGAGGCAACCATAAGCTATTGGCAGGGTCCAGGGGGAGATCATGTTTGAGAGGTACCAGTGAACCATTTTGCTGATTCACTATGCTGTCCAGACAGAGCTTACCGGAGGGTACCTGCAGTCAGATGCCCTCCATTGTGTGCCCTCTTCAGAGGGCATATGCAGCCTGCGTGCTATGACAACTCTATCTATCTCTGCTTTTGCCTCCGGGCTTTTAGCTTGCCAGAATCTTCCTCCGCTCTGCTGAGCCCTGGCATTAGCCTACCCCTGGAACTGAGAACCAGACAACTCATTACGCAACAGTGAGGGGGAGGAATTGTGGAGTGTTCCACTTCAAACTGCAGGTGCGGGTGGATTGTACCTTGTCATGCTCCCCCTCCCATGTGAAAACCTAGGACATTGGGCAGAGGGCTAGGGCAAACCATCCCCTTTTGATTTACTAGTTTTACTACACAAAGGAAGTTTTTCACATGGGGGAGCATTCACAAATATAATGATCTCTCCTATCCTTACAGCCTGAAATGTTACACTCTTGAACTGTACCAGCACATGCTGCATAATCGATGGAAAGCTCTCAGTGCCCTAAATAATATCTCCTGATCCCAACCCATACATACAATCTCACAAGGAGCAGGGGTCACTGGGAGCAAGGGTCACTGGGACAGTTGGGGGGGGTAGTTGTGAGTTCCTGCACTGGGCAGGGGGTTGGACTAGATGACCTTAGAGATTCCTTCCACCCCTATGATTCTATGAAGTCATCAAAGAAAACATTTTACTTCCAACATGCCATAAATGTGGCTAATGAGTTTGCAGCCTGGACTGAGAAATTCCTTTGGCCCTGGTAAAGTGTACCCATCCTACCCCATCTGAATACTTGGGTCTCTGATACCTCCCCTGCCATTTTATCCCACAGCCATCCCATGGACATCAGTATATCAAAAGTCATATAAAAAACAAATCACACAGCTAAAATATATCATAGTCTAGTCCCAGCACAAGTTTAAATGCCTTATCATGCAGATTATAAAAAGCCATGAACATGATGCAAACTTTGAAATGTTTCTCTCTCTTCTTCAGTAACATTGGGCACAATCCATTAGGAATCCCTTTTAAAAATTAAAATATTGGCAGTAATAAAACTTGTCTGCGTGATAGAAGTCTATCTGAAACCTTATTTGTGGGTATTAGAAATTTTGGAATCGGCATATTCCAAATGACAGAGCAGAATATCATTTTAGTAGCTGTTCTGACTAATTGACCTTTGTAGGACATGCCGTATGGGTGATTTTCAAAACCCTCTTCCATATGATTTCCATAGTTTTTTGTGGTGTTTTTAAATAAAATGTTCAGGAAAAGATGTTTTTAAGGTTCTTGAAATGCATTTTAACAATACATTCAATGCAAAACATAGATATCAAGGGGAGTTCTCCTTCCACACACCTTTGAAACAACTTCCACGCGTTCACACATCTGTATCTCTCTGTACCTTCACATTTGTCTGTCCATAGCTGACCTGTCTGGCTAGATCCCTGCCAAACTATCAGATCGCCTAAGGTTAGGCAATTGTGTCTGTGAACTCCTGGTCATTGTGGTTAAAGCTCTTATGTCCAGTGCCTGGGGGAATCATAACTCTGCGGTCGGACATGCCAGCTCTTTCTCCCCCCTCCCCCCCAACTCTGACGTGGCAGGAAGCATCAGGGGAGATGTTTAGATAGCACCAAACTCTGCCGTCAGCAACACACACACACACATACCCCGTAATCCAGGCTCTTGTGTCATCTGGACAGTGAGCGACTGAGGACTCTCACCCAAGCATGTGGAGTCAGAGAGGAGATGCTGTTGGGTTGAGAGAAAGATACCCATGGAAATACATATGCACCCATATTGCCACACATCCTACTCAAAATACTTGTTTGCTTAGACATTTGTACCAAATTACGTATTCCTAAAGGTTCACTCTTAAGAGGCACACAAATGTCACACAGGAAACATGCTATAAATACACACAAACATACACAAACACATCACACATACACTTTGATAAACATGTAGAGAAAGCAGGAGCAAGCGCTGTCGCATGCCACTGTTTGTGCACTTGCATGACTTCCGATGGAACTGTTTATTCAGTGCAGTTAAATAAACAGTTATTACTCATTTGTTGCACAGCTTCAAACTGTCCACCTCTCAAAGTAGAATGTCTGTTGCAGGGATATTGCATTTTCCATGCATTAAAAGCAGGGCTTTTTTCTGGGAAAAGAGGTTGGTGGAACTCAGTGAGTTCCCCTCAGAAAAAATGGTCACATGGCTGGTGGTCCCGCCCCGATCTCCAGACAGAGGGGAGTTTAGATTGCCCTCCGCACTGCCAAGCGGCGCGGAGGGCAATCTAAACTCCCCTCTGTCTGGAGATCAGGGGGCAGGGCCACCAGCCATGTGACTGTTTTCAAGAGGTGCTGGAACTCCGTTCCCCCGTGTTCCCCCTGAAAAAAAGCCCTGATTCAAAGTATAGTTTTGCATTCCCATGGAGAGTATCATTCTTCTTTCATATAGTCTCTGAGCATAGGTGTCAGGCACCTGTTGCACCATGTGCAGAGTCATGTGTGCACCAAGCATGCCTATTTCACTTTGAACTTGGGAAGGGTTCCTTGATCGCAAATATGCATTCATCTTTACAGGAATATTTTTGCTCAGTCGCTCCATCACTGCCGAGCTGTCTCTCTTCTGGCTCACTTCCTACCCTCTAGTTCCTAGCATTCTCGTCCAAAGTAGTTCATATGTGTCGAGGTGTACGCTACTTGTTCACACATTCCAAGATACTCCTGCTCCTCTCTTGACAATGCTGCTCTTTCACTGTAGCATTTGCATATTACACCTGTGTTTGCAGCAGAACCCCACAGCTGCATTTGCAGATATCGTTGGATTTTGGTTTTTCATAGTCCTGTTCTGACATGATAACATGCTAATTTACATGATAACATCATGCTAAACTCCATGATGATTGTTCATATCTGAACTTTTCTTAGATGTCATGTTTAGAGGGGAAATAGTGCTCAGCAGTCAGCAGCACATGTTAACAAGATGGAGGCTGCATAGTGAATGAAGAGCTGAATATCAGGACTTTAAACTGTGAACCAGAAAGTCACCAGTTCGAAGCTCACCGCTGTCATGAATTTGTTGATTACTGCCCTGCCTCACAGCCTTGGCCCCTTCGTCAGCAATGTGGGGGACTAATAAAACTGACCTACCTCTTGAAGCTGTTTTAAGGATTATTCAGATGTGTGTGAAGCCATTCAAACACTCTAAAACACAACATACTCACAAGATATGGTTGTCATTATTGTAGGAAGAGGAAATAGTGCAATCAAAAGATCATTCAAACTGACTGAGCCACATTTCTAGGAATATTGTTTGAACAAATGGCTTGTTCTCTGCATTTTGTGCCCATTTAACCAACTCAAAACTTGACAGCCCTGTGGCTTCCCTCTGCCTACCCCCAGACGCCTTTCAACCAGCCAGCAGTGAGGAAGAATTACAGAGTTTGATTGTTGTGACATGTTAGGACCATTTCACATGTTACACTGATCCTACATGGAAGGAACTTTTGCTTTGTGTAGGGAACCATGTGAAATCTATGTCACATATAAAGATGTGTATTTTGCTAGTGTGTACGACCAGCCATGACTTCCCAGTACTTGGCCAATGCATGCGTACCCAACAAAAGACATGAATGTGCAATCGCCACATGATCTCTCCTATTATGAGAAGATTTCAGGATCGGAATGTTGTAACATCTGAATGCCACTTGGTACATACTGAGCAATTTTGAATACAAGCGAGTTTTTTGCATGCCCTTTGATTCCATGCTTTACACATAGGTAGAGTTACCAACTAGCCTGCAAGAAAATGTCCTGTCTCGTTAACCAAGGCTTAATTGGATGTTATTTACCAAGTGTTGTTATTTACTGCCATGCCATAAAAAGCTTCAGCTCCCCATCCCCACACAGTTAGCCTCTTTTAAAGGAGCAAGTCATTTTTCTCCAGGTCTGCTGGCAATGCTACAACACGGGGAATACGTGTGCAACAACTTAGGTTCCAAACACAGTGATGAGCAGTTCCGGAATCAAAGGCCATATAGGCAAGAATGATTTTCACTAACTGTTTCCCTCGATTTGGTGAGGTTTCCACAGATTTTTATGAGGAGGGGAGAGCCCCAGACTGGGAGAAAGGGGTTGCATGATGAACAGGCCTCCCTCCCTGTCTCCTGTTGGAAGCCTTGCGGTCTTTTCCCTTCTCTAGGGCTGTTTCTTTTCCGGGGCTTGATATTTTCATAGTGAGTCCGTTTCCACCCCCCCAGGTGGGGGACAGAGCAGGAGGGGCAGATGACGCCGGGATGGAGACTCATTTTGCTGTGGCAGTGTCTGAGCAAAATGCAAACAATGAAGCTGACGGAGACGCTGACCACAATGACCTTTTGGCAACTCCAGAGGTTCCAGCCCCTCCTGTGATATTGTAGCCCAGGGTTCCCCCCCTCTACTCAGTCCTGATCTGCACTTCCTTTACCAGCTCCTTTTCCTCCCCTCTCCCCAATATTTCCCAAACTAAAGAAGATACGATCAAAAGTGCACAGGCAAAAGGACACCCAGTTGCAAATACCTGCACGTCACTCCCCAGGTTCACATCCACGCAAAGGGAAATTCTCACCTACCATTGGATTCCTCTATAGCCAGTTATATGCCGATGCAACGAAACAGAAATATCCAAGCATGTACAGGCATGGAGGGAATATTTTCTCATGAGAGCAGAGGAGTTGGAAAGGCAAAAGACCCCCTCAAAATGTATGAAGTCATGTACATACTTATATAGCACTTTATTTAAACAAAGTTAAATATCTCATACCCATCTACTTCCTGAATATATAGAGAAGGGGGGGAAGGTAAAGGTAGTCCTCTGTGCAAACACCGAGTCATTACTGACCCATACAGGGATGTCACATTATTCATGACGTTTTCTTGGCAGACTTTTTACGAGGTGGTTTGCCATTGCCTTCCCCAGTCATCTACCCTTTACCCCCAGGAAACTGGGTACTCATTTTACCGACCTCACCTCGGAAAGATGGAAGGCTGAGTCAACCTTGAACCGGCTACTTGAACCCAGCTTCCACCAGGATCAAGCTCAGGTCTTGGAGCTTGTGCTGCAGTACTGCAGCTTACCACTCTACGCCATGGGGCAGAGTGGAAACACCCCAATTATGTGCATCCACAGACCCCACAATTGTGCACACATGGGCCGTCGTCACACGGGCTTTTATTTAGCGCTAAAATGGCGCTATTTCCCGGCAAACACCCACCTTATTCCAACACTGTAGCGATTTTCTTTCTTCTGTTTTGTGCTCGATAGTCGCGCTATTTTGTGCCTCAGTGTGAATGCCTCACATCGATGTATTTCGCCTCGCAATGTCCTATGCCCTCCCTTCAATCCCAGAATCCATTTCTTCCTGCGACTCCCCTTTTTTTATTTTGTTATGTCCTTATAACGCCATAACGACATAACACAATGCAAACTTTCTGCTGAAGTAAAAATGACTCAATCGCCATGGCAGTCTTCAGCGATGGGGATCATGTCAGACAGGGAGTTTTCTGTGGGCAAAGGGCTATTTATATAATTTCAAAGTTGGAAAAACAAAAGGGTCGTAATGTTTTGCTCTATCGGAATGTTTATATGCTATTATTCCGTTATAGCAGAATTAAACGCCAGAATAATAAAAAAAAGGGGGGGAGGAGCTGCTTCTGCGCGTTAGAGAGAACAGAACAGAGTGCTTCAGTGTGGACAGCTGGTGGCGCGAAGAGCCGTTAGGTGACCCAAAGAAACGTTACTGTGCCGATAACAGGTAGGACGCTATATGCTGTAAATTTAACAGAAGAGATGCCCATGTGACGACGGCCATGCACAGAATGAAAAGAAAATAACAATGCACGTGCAAACAGAACATTTATTTTATTTGATTTACAACAAATGTACAACTATCTATCAGTACGTTTGCTCTTCACACATGACAAATTAGAAGCCCTGCACAGTGATACAGAATTATGAAAATTCATTTTACATGTATCATGAACTACACTTGTGTGCCCTCAGTAATGTGTGTTCACAGGATACTTGCGCACAAAATAAAATACATGACAACATGCACTTCATAACTGCATACACAGAAAAATTAAAGGAGAGAACCACACACATATAGGCAGATACACAAACTGATCCTATTACGCCATTATACAAACCATGTGAAAATTCTGCCCAAGAAGGAAAAACCACAACCACATGCAGGCAGCGAAGCAAAGAACCACACACATCCACACACAAGAATATACGGATTCATCAATTCCAATTCCATGGTCACCCTCGCCCAAAGTTCTACCAATGAAAACAGATGCATAGCCACCCAAACCCATGAAGCAAAGCATACACAGAATTACTTCAGTCCACAAACCAACCTAATTTCACAGTCAAATGAAACAAATTCCTCTTCACTGCATTTGAGCACACAAATGAATGCACAGTTACATATACAAAAACTCACACAAAAGTAGCCTCGTTCTGCAACTTGCAGCTACCCATAAGAAAAAGAACTCAGTATATATTTAGATTTATCACCAATTCTGCCATTGAGGTCTGAGGGCAAGTAACAGCCTGAGAGCTACTTCGTGAATGAAAATAGGAACATGCCAGTAAAACCCCAACACTCATGCCAAGGATTACTGTCTGAGGCCCCCCCCCACACACACACACACATTGTTAAACTCTTCTTGAAAGTAGAGTCTTTATTCTAAAAGGGTTATTCTCTGCTGGATTGAAAGGCCCAAAAGGATTAAGGGTCTTAAGGGCAGCCGTATAATTGGCAAGTAATAACTGCAGGGTATGAAATGTCGTGTTAAGCATTGCATGGCACCTTAATGTTCATATTTATACATTGACCTACATGTACTTCAGGCAGGGCTTTTTTTCTGGGAAAAGAGGTGGTGGAACTCAGTGGGTTGCCCTTGGAGAAAACGGTCACATGGCTGGTGGCCCCGCCCCCTGATCTCCAGACAGAGGGGGGTTTAGATTGCCCTTTGAGCTGCTGAGCGGCATGGAGAGCAATCTAAACTCCCCTCTGTCTGGAGATCAGGGGGCGGGGCCACCAGCCATGTGACCATTTTCAAGAGCTTCCAGAACTCCGTTCCATCACGTTCCAGCTGAAGAAAAGCCCTGACTTCAGGTACAAAAGGCCTTGATCCCACTGATACTGTTAAGTTCTAGAAACACTGGGGAAGGAGCGAAACTGTGCAAAATAAAAAGTTTCGCATCTCACATTAACAACAGTTTTTAAAAGGCAAAGGGAGGATGGAACTGGGACAGTGATTTGCCATGAGTAAGTACTAGAAAACTGGGATTGTCCATGGAAAATGGAAACAGTTATGGCATCTTTGCTCATCCGAACAAGCAGCAGTGCATTCTCTGTGGTGGCCCCCACCTTATGGAATGGTCTACCTGAGGAGGTTAAGAAAGCCCCTACCCTCATGGCCTTCCGCAAACAATGCAAAACGGAATTATTCAAGAGGGCTTTTTACTCAGATAGGAGGGCTGTACTGTAAAGAAGTGGTCTCGTAGAGATCCATCAGTAAAGGATAAGGAGGGATGACAAACTTTACTACTATTGCTGTAAATATTGATGAACCATAGAGTCCACTACTATTGCTCTAAGTATGATCCTACTATGGGTAATTCCTGTGTTGCTTAATATGTCAGTCACAGAATTGCTTATGCTCTGTGCCTGCATTTCTTCAGCTCTGTATTGGATTTCTGCAGGTTTTTTAAAATCTTAGCAAATGTACATGTATATTACCCATTACATGTTTTACTGAAATGTCTTTGATAATTGATGGTACTGACTCACACTTTGTAATCCGTCTTGAGTCTCATTTTTAAAAAATGTTGTATGGAGGCCCAATTACCCTTGGCAGGAAATTAAGATGGGTGCCCACCTTCAAGGCTCATCATAACAGCACAGGGAAGACAATTTTTATAGACAACGTCATGCACAATATCTCTTCTGCCCATGCAGCCCAGATCTAAATTGGGGGTTATGAATGTAAAAATTTTTTTAAAGAGATTTGGGGATATCTATGATTACCATCTGCTCTAGTCTGGCCCTAAATCACAGAGAAACAGATTCTAATCTAGGCATTTCCCTGGCATGCTGGTTTTCTGTTTGTAGTGTTTTTTAAAGAGACGCATTCAGTCACATGACCCTCACCTGCACTCCTCTGAAGTACAGCCCAGACAGAGGTTTTATCACCACAGTGAGAACTTAGTATTATAGCTAGTTTTAATCATGTCACTCTGGGAACATGAAGGGTTTTCTTTCTCAATTGCTGGGTTTATTGTTCCTTTTACCATCTTTTAAGATTGCAGCGGTTAGAACCCCTGTTGATAGGAAAAGACTCATTATCTTTAGCCTTAGAAAATAAAATTCCTTTTAGCCACCCGCTCTTATAAAATGTTGAAACCACTAGTTACAGTTCTCAAACTAGGTTTGCATCAAAGATGGGAAAGTTTGAAGAATCTGAGTAGGGTGCCTGTTTCAGGAGCAGACTGCAAATGGACTAAAGAATCAAAAATCATGGTGTAAATACCAGTTATTATTACCATTTTCAAGATATTGTTCTGTATTTTTAGAGGACCATCAACATCCATGACGATTTTCATTTTAACAGAATTAAAAATTTTACCTCATGTCTCTGTGATAGATTTTTTTTAAATTATGCCATGTTCATGTTTGATATGTCACTTGCCAACTGAGTTAATTTCACCTAGACAAAAGTTCATTTTAACCCTATTGTTTGTTTTAATTTCTGCTCATTATGTTGCATCCCTTTTACTTTTTAGTAACTGGTTATATGCAACCAGGGGAATATGGATGTGTTATTTTATCTTTCAAATGACACTTTATTCTATACTTACTAATGTCTTTAGTTTTATATTTTTGCGGGGGGGGGGGAATACTACTGGTATGTGAAAATGCTGAAATTAAAATCTCTAATAAATGGAACTGAATGGATAATTGGAAGCTGTAAATGCACTCAAAGGCATAGGCCCTGTTTCAAAAATCTCTCACAATTATTGCTCATGTACGGATCAGCCATTTCACACTTTACTCAGTGCAAATCTGGGTTTGCCACCAGTATCCTTGACAAGTATACCTGTGTGACATCCTTGTTTGCAAACACATCTGTTCCAGTCACTTCAGATGTACTCTTAAAGTATTTTTGGTGCATGCCTAAAAGGTAATGTGTGAATCAGCCCTGAGTTTTTTATATACTGTAATAGCTATCTTGTTCACAGAGAGTAACTTGCCTCTGCCCTGAATCTGTGTGATCCTCTACCCTTCCTTGTGCAGAAACGACGTCTGTGCACCCCAATGTTGTGTGAACCAGACCCTAAAAACCTGGGTTCCAGGGTTTACAGTCCTCCCCTGCAGCACTTCCATTTACTTATGAGAAGGAGGTAGGACACAGGGTACTAAAAGGCAATATTGTAAAAACACCCCCCAAAATGTATAGGGCAGGGCATGTTTTAAATGTATTTAAACATAATAATTTGCAGAAATGATTCCATCTCAGACTGTTGGGCTTTCTGGTTGTAAAAGTGGGGATTTTTAGTGTCATAACCTAGACCCTGTTGTACATGATGCATGCCATGTACACAGTGAGGAAGACTCTTTTTTTTTGCTGCTTGCCACACGCTGTTTTCATAGATGACTCAGGCCGGTGACACGCATGCCAGTTTGCAGAACTTCACAGTCTGCAGTCTATAATACATACAGGCAAAAGCATTCATATGACCTCTGCCAGGGCCTTCTCCCTTGCGCAGGCGGATGGATCCATTCCCAGTTGCTTAATCCAGGCATCCCGCTCTGACATTCCACTGACTTGATATGCTATTGGAAAAGCCCCCATGGGCTCCAAGCCAAAGGCGGAGAGAAGGTTTCCCCCATCACCTCATGGCCAAATATTTACCTATCCGGCTCGTGTTTTCCTTGGCACCAACCCGACTCCTTGATATTCCATCCCGGATTTTACTGTTATATGTCTTCCATGCACAGGCTGTTTTCAATCCAACATGCTCCTGAAAAGCCATAAGATGACACAAGATATTGCCCATGCCATTTCGTGGCTAACTTTGGAGCCATGAGGACTAGAAACTTGCTTTTTCAATAAGGCAAGAGCAGATTCTCAGGAAGTTGTCCATTCTTCATTTTATCACAGAATACACACAACTCTGCCTATGGGGTTGGGTTGAGGGTAACTTGAGTGTCTGTGTGTGTGCGTGTGCGTGCGCACACCTGAAATGTTCTAGAAATGCTTTAACAATAGTTATTGGTGTCAGATCTTTGGAACCTATGAGTCCCTTTGAGCATGTGCAGAATGCCTCCAATAAACACCCTTCTCCTAATATCTAGGATTAGAGACAAGGCTCCTAAATTGAGACATGTACCTTGCAGGCTCTCTTGCACTTCACCGTTGCTCAACAGTCGGCCTCCTGTGCCAACTCCCTGCACTGACAGCACCCTCTGTTTCAAATCTCATTCTGTCATCCACATTATTTGAAACTGTCAATGACCTGACCCAGAAAGAGCATATGTAAGGCTCTCAGCCAATAAGAACTGGGGAGTGGGAGGTCCTATTGGAGTGGATCCAATCTCCTTTTCAACTCAGTCTTACCCAACTTCGCTCCTTACAACAGCTCTTCCTGCCCTATGTGGGTTTTGTCCATGCAGGTCCTATGATCTCCAGCATAACCTTTGTGGGTGGACAAAAGAGGAACACCCCGTTATTTGCAGAACGTGTTTGGCTCAAGGTCTCCATAGTAGACTGGAAGGGTCTCTGGATTCCATTCTCTATTGGAGTCTCAGTGGACTCATGCCAATCCCCAGAGCCATGGCTGAGGAGGAGGAGGATGATATCACTATTTATTTATTTATATTCCGCCCTCCCCACACCAGCAGGCTCAGGGCGGATTACAACCAACAGACACATTAAAATACATAAAACAATTATTATAGGTTAAAGCCTTAAAAGGACATAAAACTTCCAGAATTACACAGTTAAAATACAGATATATATACATGTACAGAGCAGCACTGAGTCCAACCAACCAATCCTTAACTATCTACAGAGCATCTACAGAGCATCTTAGCAGTAAGAGAAATTACTAGATGGGGGTCGTGCTGGTAGGGAGGGCATATTCTATAAGCAACTGGCCAGATTCATGCCTCACCCAGAGTGGTGAACAAGTTACTGTTATTATTATGCCCACAATACAGCTTGGGAAATGGGGCTGAGAGGAGCGGCTTCCCCACAGCCACCTCCTGAGCTCATAGCAATAGAGGGATTCAAACCAGTAGAGTGCCGATTTGCAGCTGAACCACTTAACCACTGTGCTACAGGAGCTCAGCTTGCCATCAAGTCTTTTAAAGCACAACAAAACTTTACTTCTATATGGCATGTACTTAATGGGGCAGATATTACAGTAGCAAGGGTCCAGGATGTCTCATCTAGAGAGACAGACAGTTCCGGAGAGGGGGCCGGGGGTCAAACAAACCACCAGTGTCCATGCCCATTGGGACACAGAGGCTGACGTGACTACTGGGTAGTAGATGGTTTATAATTCCCCCCCCCCAAAAAATAGAAGGGAAGCCTGTGAGCTGTGAGACGTGAGTGTTGTGCTTTTCTCATACATACAAGTGTGACTCTCGCCCAGGAGAGCGGTCCGGCTGATGGTAAAGTTCCGATTGCACACACGCTTACACACCCCCTCACGCCACCTCACTGCATACACACCTTGGCCCAGGGCTGTGTTTATGCCTGACTCACAGTGGGGGAAACTGTATGTCTGGGGCCCGCCCGGCTGGAGGGCCGGACACACAGCCTTCCAATGGACAGATAGAAACACTCCACCTGAGAAGGCTTTGGGTGTGTGGAGCAATGAGCTCTTGTGTGCTTTTGTAGATTGTGTTTTTCCATCTGAAGAAGGGAGGTCTGACTCTCGAAAGCTTAATTCTCTGAAAATTCTGTTGGTCTCTAAGGTGCCACTGGACTTTATCCTGCTGGTTTTCCACTTGTGAATTTTTCCTTTTTTTCCTATTTAACCCCCTTCCCCTCCAAATCCTGGTGTATTTGAGCCTCCCAAAGATTCAAAGTGTGACATAAGGAGACCTGCTTGTCTCCGAAATTATCCAGAGTGCTGATAGATTAAAATTCTGTGAAATATTTCTGTGGAACTCAAAAGCTTACACAAGCTTTGTTAGCACTGTTGGGCTTTCAATCGAGAGTCCAGCACCCATCGCTGGTGACTCCTCTATAACAACCCCTTTAAGGGCCATTGCAGGGAGGATGTCTTCTCTAGAGGCTTCCTAGCTGAACTTGCTCCTCGAAGACATGTGTGAGATAAAATACATTATTTGGCACTATTTATTTCAAATTTCTATTCCACCCTCCCTGCAAGCGAGCTCAGGGCAGATAACAACATATTAAAATACAAAATACAATAAAAACAACATATTAAAATACAATAAAAATCCATACACATTTATCCATACACATTTATCCAAAAATCCATAAAATCCATACACAAATTCATACACAGACTCTGCCTCTTTAAGGGGTGTTGGTGGGGTTTGAGGGGGTCAGTACTGGCAGTCGTGGAAGAGACCCCTAGGCCCTGTTCGGGGAAGCAATTAAGAAATGCTCATTAGCCCCACCCACACCTTGTGGTTACTGTGGACTCAGGCAGCTGGCACTTCCGTTTACAGTACAGCACTGACGTGATCTGGGATCTTCATTCCTTGGCCACAGTTCAGGATTTCCAAACTGTTTGTTTTGTCAACTCCAGTAAAGTAGTTGGTCATTTTTCCTGATCCACTGACATTTCAATGAGCCAGAAGGGGTCTGAGGGACAGGAACTTACCCCAGTTTGTGGCAGCTTGTGGAAAACCCCAGATTGCATCAATCCCCATCTTGGTTTCTTGCAACATACACTGTTTGCTGTGCAGACGCAGCACAATAGGTGATATCATTCAATGCCACCCCAAGGCCCAGGGGCTCTTAGATCAACTACAGTCTCCATGTCCACATCCAGCTAATTCTTTCAAGTATGCGCTTCCCTCTCCACACACACACACCCAATGTTTTTGCTCTCTCCTGCCCTGCCTTGGAGGTGGTTGAGGAGTTTATAGCAGGCGTCCAACAGTGGCTACATCCACACCATAAGGAGTTTCCATTTTCTGTTATTCACAGCAACTATGAAGTGTCTACACAATAGTTGTTGTGGGTTTTCCGGGCTGTATTGCCGTGGTCTTGGCATTGTAGTTCCTGATGTTTCGCCAGCAGCTGTGGCTGGCATCTTCAGAGGTGTAGCACCAAAAGACAGAGATCTCTCAGTGTCACAGTGTGGAAAAGATGTTGGCAGGTCATTTGGCAGGTCATTGATATAAATGACCTGCCAACATCTTTTCCACACTGTGACACTGAGAGATCTCTGTCTTTTGGTGCTACACCTCTGAAGATGCCAGCCACAGCTGCTGGCGAAACGTCAGGAACTACAATGCCAAGACCACGGCAATACAGCCCGGAAAACCCACAACAACCATCGTTCTCCGGCCGTAAAAGCCTTCGACAATACATTGTCTACACAATAGTTTTCCCCACATGTATTTATTTTACTTATTTACTTACTTGCAACTTGCCTTTCTCCCCAAAGAGCCTTGTGCATCATTCTCCTCCCCTCCATTTTATCCTCACAACAGCCCGGTGAGGTAGAGTGACGAATGACACAGGTTGGACACTTGTCAGCTTCTCTCAAGTTTTGATGGGAAATGTAGGCAGCTTGACGGAATGTTGGACAAGTGACAGTTGAAAAGTCCATTGGACAGCAGTCGGAGAGCCAAGCTGCAAGACCAGGATGCCTACATTTCCCATCAAAACTTGAGGGAAGCTGACAAGTGTCCAACCTGTGTCATTTGTCACTTGTAGTTTGCCCCTGAGAGAAAGTGACTGGTTTAAGATCACTCAGCATGCTTCCATGATAGACTGGGGATTCAAATCAGATCTCCCAGATCTTTGCCCGATGCTGTAACCACTATACCCCACTGGATCTTGCTTTCTTTGTCCTCTGTGCCAACAGACAGTAGGCTTTAGAAAACTGTTATTCAACATACTGCTGTAGCATTGTCATTGCAGTATGACAATTGCTGATTTTAAGTTATAGTGATATGTTATTTACCAACAGCCATTAATAATGCTTTTGGTTTTGATGCCACTGGCCCAGCTATGCTGGAACTTCATTCCTGAATCCAGATGTGGAGTGTGCCTTCTCCAATCCAGATTGACAATGCCTTTGGGTCTGTGGAAGTTCGATCAAGGATGGGTGCCTGAAAAGCAGCGGACAGAAGACAGGGTCCTGCAGACAGGATTGCCCCAAGATGCTTTCATGCCTGAGGTGAAAAATCAAAATGGCATCCCTGCAACAGTAAGAATATGATAATTAAATAAATGGCAGTTAATTACACCAAAAATGGCCTTCCTCACTCCAGCTAGGTGAGATTAGCAGGGCAGGTGTTCAGTTTTTATAGTAACCTGGCCAAAGCACTGGTGCTGCTGAGGGTGTTACCCTCTGTGCCAAGAAGACTCCGAAACCTGACTTTCAGAGACCTGCTAGCCGCTAGGCTAAATCTTTGTGCTCCTCAGACACAGTTCTTGGTGGCTCAAGTCCATCCAAACTTTCATCACTGCCAAATCAGACGTGTCCATGCATTTAATTTTGCCTGGGCAGACATTTTGAATTAGAAGCAACCTTGGGAGGCTGCCTTCAGGAGCAGAGGAACAGGTGATGAAGCTGGGGGTGATTAACCCTTTCCCCGTAGGCCTTTAAGATCAGCCCTAGCTGCTTCTTCCCATTCCTTTTTTCTCCAGGGCCAATTCCAGACGACTAACCTGAAGGCACTGCATGCCGCCATGTTCCTGATCGCGACGGGGAAAACGCGAAATATCGTGTTTTCTTGTGAGAGTTTGGTGCGATGTTGCGCCAAACTTGCGCGAGAAAATGTGATATTTCACGTTTTCCCCGTCGCGATCCGGAACATGGCAGCATGCAGCGCCTTCAGGTTAGTCGTCTGGAATCGGCCCTGATGTGAGTTAATCTGGTTTGCCTTTCAATGCATTTAGAGAGTTTTAATCACTCCTTCACACAGGCCATTTTCACACATCTCGGCAGAGCACCAAACTCGTGGAATGAGGGCGTCTTCTTGGCGCAGTTTCTGACATCATCGTGCCATGATTCTGTTTTCATGGCACAATGTCAGAAATCACACCATGAAGATGCCTTCATTCCATGAGTTTAGCGCTATGCTGAGACGTGTGAAAGTGGCCATCATCTACAGTTCGCACTAACACAGAAGCAGCCTCCAGTCCTAAGGCTGCTTTTCACTTTTAAAAAGAAAACAGAAATGTTAAGTTGCATGCTTCTATCTGTAGCATTTGGCCATCTGATATCCACCAACCCCTTTTCTGTAGCTGTTTTTACCTGTAAAAGTTTTTTATTTATGCTTATATCAACTCTTGAGACATCTCACAGTTACTCTCATTTTGACAGGGGAAGATGAAAAGTGAAAGACCACCCAGGAGCTTTTACAGTTATGGAGGGATTTGAAATCGGATCACCTTAATAAATATACAGCCACTGCAGACTGGAGGTCGGTTTATACCGCTGCCATAGTTGACCTGGCCTTCCCAGAATCAATGGGTATTGGCCCGTTAAGATCATGTAGAGAAGCCTTGCTTGGAAGAGGAGGAGCAGCACCCATCACAAATTTCCCTGTCACTTGAGAAAGTGGTGACGATTGTGCCCCCTCCGCTGTCTTTCTGCCCTTAGTGCTGTGGCAGCAGTTCGTCCTCTGTAACGCATCAAAAGAGGGTGGCTGGTGGCAGTTGCTAGTGCTGGCAGTCACTCATTTGGCGGAAACGTGAGGAAGTAGTGTTGGCATCAAGGTTGTCCCATCTCCTGCCTTCTCCCTCTGAATGGCAGATGGAGACGGTGCTGACTGTGGTGGCAGCCTAGGACAACAGGTATCTTGCCAACGCCACTCCCCCCCAAATCTGGCCCTTGGAAGGAACCCCTGCAAACAGAATCATGGTACAACATCCATTTTTCTTGTTCTAATTAATCCATTAATTGTCGAAGGCTTTCACGGCCAGAGAACAATGGTTGTTGTGGGTTTTCCGGGCTACACCTCTGAAGATGCCAGCCACAGCTGCTGGCGAAACGTCAGGAACTACAATGCCAAGACCACGGCAATACAGCCCGGAAAACCCACAACAACCAATCCATTAATTACTATAATTTATGCATCATATTTTAAATGCCACCCTAATTTTATAGGGAATGTGATTCAGATATTCATGGTCTGTAGCAGGTTCGTAGGGCTCATCTCTATGTTATGGTGCCTTTCCGTGTTTATTTTGCAAGTACAGCTGTGAAGATGGGTTTATCAAGAAGGAACATGGCATGGAGGCAGGATAGAGGAACTTTAACCATTTCCTTCCTATCCCCAAACTGCTTTTGTGCCTGCTGGGGGGAAATTACAGGTGTCTGTATTTTTCCCCAGTGGGAGTGAAAGTGGTTCAAGGACAATTCCAGCACCAGCACCACCTCAGTAAGAACACAGGGCAGAAAGGGCTAAAGTCCCCCCTCCCCATTTGTTTCTCTTCCTGGATAAAGAAATCCTGGTAGCTACATTTGCAAAAGAAAAACCATCATAGTCTAATAACATTCTATTTTCGATTTATATACCGCCCTTCAGGATGACTTAACACCCACTCAGAGCAGTTTACAAAGTATGCCATTATTATCTCCACAACAAAACACTCTGTGAGGAGGGTGGGGCTGAGAGAGCTAGAAGCTGTGACTGACCCAAGGTCACTCAGCTGGCTTCAAGTGGAAGAGTGAGGAATCAAACCCAGTTCTCCAGATTAGAGTCCTGCACTCTTAACCACTACACCAAACTGGCTCTTGTCTAGTTGAGTTCGTAAAGACAGAATAAACTAGACGTCTAGCAATTGTGGAACTGCTGATCATATCTATGTCAGAAGCAGTTCTAATTTGAGGCAAGGAGATTCTTCCAGGCAGGTAATTCCTCCCTCAGAAGACAGATTTGAGGAACCATTTAAGGGCAGCAGAGCAAGCCGGACTCACAGGTCAAACTTCTGAGGTACGTACAATCTACCAGGAAGCCTCTCTTCACAAGCCCCATTTAAGTGATTCTCTTCTTAAGAGCAGCTACCTGCACATGTGTAGCAAGCTGACCATTTCAAAAGGCATGATGCACTAGTAGGAGAGCTTCCTGCTCAGTCGCTACGAAAAATCACTAAAAGAAAAATTCAAAATAAATTTGAAGGCTCCTCCTCAGGCATGACAGAAGAGGAATTTTTAGGGAAGATCTAAGAGATTTGATAATAAGATGGAGAAAATTTCTTGTCATGTGTGGCATGCCTGTACATTTTTTGATTGCTATTACATTGTGCCTAATGTCCGAAGCAGTTTTGCAAAAGTCCTTCAGGCAAAATATTAAGGAAACTTTGAAGCCCACCAAAAGAGCTTTTTTTCAGTGAGGAGGTTGGTGCCATATGGCTGTGTGGTGGTGTGGTGGGAGAGTTGCGAACTGAATTTTCTGCCTTGGGCACCAAAGCTGGCCCAGCCGACAAGGCCTTGCGTGAACAGATATTATGAGGTGGAGAATCTTTTTTCCTTCATGCTTTGGGAAACCTATCTTGGTCCCTAATTCCATCTTGGGTACATCATGCAATTCTTAGGCAAAACTGTTAAGAAAAGACACTCTCTGGTGACACAGAAAAAAATAGTTCCCCTGGTGGCAGGCATGGGCATATCTTTTGAAATGTCAGGAGCAGATGGTCTACCTGGTGGGAGTGAGCGTATGAGGGGAATAGAATGAGATATTGAATGTTCAAGTGAGAGAAAAACATGCTTCACGCCTTCTCCACTGCCTAGGCATGTATACCTCTCTCTCTCTCTCTCTCTTTCTGCTGAACACCTGCCCTTCCCTTCCAGCTCCCCGGCAGAGACGTATCTGACCTGTGTTTTCCGTTGCTTCCCTGCCGTTGTTATGGAGAGCGTTTACGACGCCATCAGCTCACACAGGCCCCATTCACAGCGCTGAAGCCATTTTCAAGGACCTGGCATTTATGCTGTCTTTCCTTTGGAGACCCTGGGGGAATGACCCACCCCCCACTTGCAGCTGTGTGACTTCTCCCAGTAGGGCCCCCCAACAGCTATGCTACCAACACTTCCTATTGGGTAAGAAGACTGGGGAAGAAGAATCTCCAAGATACCCCCCCTCCCACAGACACTGTTGCTACATTGTATGTTTATGTGCATGCTTTAAAAGCAAATTGCAGGCAGAAGTTCAACAGATGCAGCTTCTCCCAGACCAGAGATGCCAGGAAAGCAACATTGTTTTTTTCCCCATTTTGGCCATCACATCGCTGTTAAAAGCCCAGTATCCCTTGCCAGAATAAAATATGGCAACTATGGTCCTAAATAAAATATGGCAACCTAGCCAATTGTTTCTTCTTAGGGAATATCACCCACCCTACTTTCCCCTGGCTGGCCAGTGAGTCACTACAAAACAACAGTCGTCTGGCAAGAATGACTGAAAATATCATAGTAGGTTATGGCCTGTGGGGCCCTTTTTGGTTACCAGTCTCTTGGACAGACTGTTAAAGTTTAGAGGTCTGGGCTTGTATCCAAGTGGAACCCTGGACTCACTGGGTGCTCTTAAGTGAATTACTTTGGCAGCCTCGCTTGCTCAACCTGTTAAATGGGAACAACAGTTATCAGGCTTCTCAAGATTGTTGTGAAGACAAATCAGTGAAGTAATGTTAAGGTCACCCACCTTGAGCCCCTGGGATAGAATAAGCAGGGAGTGATAACTAAGTAAATATACTTTGGACTTTAGAAACCCTGAAGGACGGCTCAAAGCCAGCGATTGATCCCACAGCATCTGCTGCAAGTCACCTTAGCTCGAGCAGCCAAAGTGGATACATTGGAGGGACCCTGTTGACAAGTCATTCTTCAGTCATCCCACAGAAATCTAGAGTTGTGCACATGAAGAATGCCCGTCTAATTTCCTTTGCACCCTCTGCTTGGAGTGAAGGGGTCTAAAACACCACTCCATTCCAATTTTTAAGAACATGAAAGCAGTCGTGCTGGATCGGATCAATGGCCCATCTAATCTGGTACCTTCTTTAACAAAGTGACCAACCAGATGCCCCTGAAAGGCCTAGAAGCTAGACATGGGGGCCATAGCCTCTCCTTATTTATTAGCCACCAGTACTAATATTCAGAGGGGTACTACCTCTGAGTGTGGAGGTTCCACTGAGTCATCATGGCGAATAGCCACCGAGGGACCCCTCTTTTGTGAATTGGTCACATCCCCTCTTAAAGCCAACTAAACTAGTTGTCATCACTGCATCCTGTGGCAGTGAATCTGTCACATTAAGAGGAGAGTGTCCCTCTCCTCAACCCCATTCAAACTCACTTTATTAGAGCTCCAGAAAATGTCATTTATGTGTGCATTTCCATGTAGCGCCAAGCTTGGCTTGCTTTCTTGAGCCTCCTGTTTCTGCTTGTGGCACACAGAAGTCTGGATTTTAGGGGTTAGCCTTCAAAAGGGCTGATTGATGCACAATGGGCCAAAGTGCTGGACCTAAAAGCTCTCTGATTCTCAAAGAGAGCAAGCAGGGCGCAGCAGTTAAATGTGTTAAACTTCAGCCAGGAAGACCAGGTTCCAAGACCCAGCTATGAACTTCACTAGCTGACCTTGAGCCACTCTGTCAGCCTAACCTACTTCTCAGAGTTATGATGAGTATAGATCCAGAGGAGTTAGCCATGTCACTCTGTAGCTGCAAAATAGTAAAGAGTCCAGTAGCACCTTTAAGGCTAACCAACTTTGTATTGTCGAAGGCTTTCACGGCCGGAGAACGATGGTTGTTGTGGGTTTTCCGGGCTGTATTGCCGTGGTCTTGGCATTGTAGTTCCTGACGTTTCGCCAGCAGCTGTGGCTGGCATCTTCAGAGGTGTAGCACCAAAAGACAGAGATCTCTCAGTGTCACAGTGTGGAAAAGATGTTGGCAGGTCATTTATATCAATGACCTGCCAAATGACCTGCCAACATCTTTTCCACACTGTGACACTGAGAGATCTCTGTCTTTTGGTGCTATCTGGAGATGCCAGCCACAGCTGCTGGCGAAACGTCAGGAACTACAATGCCAAGACCACGGCAATACAGCCCGGAAAACCCACAACAACTAACCAACTTTATTCTAGCGTAAGCTTTCGAGAACCACAGCTCTCTTCGTTATCTGCTACTGGACTCTTTACTATTATGAATATAAAAATAGAGGAGAACCAGGGATGTGACCCTTGAAAGAAGGGCGGGATACAAATGTACTAGACAGACAGTCATCAGGGCTAATTTGAACAATCAGTTTGGGTCCATAACACTGGAGTTTCCAGCAATGCCACCACAGGTCAAGCCAGCTGATTGCATGTCTTACCCGCCAAGTACTGAATTGAACCCAGATTGCTGTCTGGCTCTCAGCTGCAAAAACTTGCAAAGCTGGGGTTGTGATCAAGTACTAAACCAATCACATGCTTACCTACACGCACAGCAAGTGCTGCACGCACAGCCAGTTCAGACAGCGGCTGAAATCCTCTGTTCTCTGAGCTCAACATGATCATGTAAATGAGCGAGACTGTGAGAATAAAAAACTATAGAGTCCTGGCAGGTCAACTCAGAGTAGATCAACAAAAACCAACTCAATAAGAGTTGTTAACTCTAGGATAGAAAATTCCTGGAGATTTTGGGGATGGAGTCTAGGGAAAGCAGGGCTTGGGGAGGGTCGGAACCTCAGCAGGCTATAATACCCTAGAGTCCACCCTCCAAAGAAGCCATTTTCTCCCTGGGAACTGATGTCTGGAGATCAGTCGTAATTCTGGGAGATGAAACCTCACCTGGACGTTGGCAGCCCTAGGACCAAGTAGACTTCTGAAAGTCCCCTTTACGGCTGCCCTCACCAGTAGCACCTTGCACATGCCTCCCCACACTTTCTGGACCCTCTGTATTGATTATATTTTTGTCTTGTGCTAGGGTTGCCAGCCTCCAGGTAGTAGCTGGAGATCTCCCGGAATTACATCTGATCTCCAGGAACAGAGACCAGTTCCCCTGGAGAAAATGGCTGCTTTGGAGGGTGGACTCTATGGAATTATACCCCACTGGATCCCGTCCCCGAACACCATCCTCTCCACGCTCCACCCCAAAATCTCCAGGAATCTCCCAACCTGGACCTGGCAACCCTACCTCTGTCCCCGTGAACGTAGGTGGTTCATATGCTTGCTGCAGCTTTGTGACATAGATTGGTCTGAGACATGGTGGCTGACCTTAAGCAGTGGTTTGAACCTGTGCTCTGTTCTCCCACCAGTGAAAAGAACCAGTTCCTATCACCAGGGCAGCCCTGTAATCCCGGGTGTTTCTCAAGGGTCACCGCAAGAATGTGGCCTCTGGGTTACTACGGACCAGGCGTAATACATGGGGCTGGTGGATGCTTGCTTCTTCTGATCCCACAGGGCAAGGGCCTGGGTATGGTTGCCAATTCAGGGTTGGGAAACTCCTGGAGATTTAGGGGAGGAGCTTGGGACACAGTTTGGGGAACGGAAGGAGCACAATGGGTTATGATGCCATAGAGTCCACCTTCCAAAGTAGCCATTTCCTCCTGGAAATCTCTCTGTGTTATGTGCCATCAAGTCACCTCCAACCTATGGCAACCCTATGAATGAAAAACCTCCAAAACGTCCTATCAACAACAGACTTGCTCAGAGCCTGCAAACTGGAGGATGTTTCTTCTTTTATTGAATTAAGCCATCTCGTTTTAGGGCTTTCTCTTTTCCTAGCATTACTGCCTTTTCCAGAGCATCTTGTCTTCTCATGAGGTGACCAAAGTATTATAGCCTCCATTTTGTCATTTTAATTTCTAGGAAGAATTCAGGCTTGATTTGATCTAGTGCCCACTTATTTCTCTTTTCCTGGAAATCTAGTTGGTCTCTAAGGTGCTACTGGATCCAAATCTTGCTCTTCTACTACAGACCAACACTGCTACCCACCTGAAACTATTTCCCTCCAGGGAAACTGATCCCTGTAGCCCGGAGATCAGTGCCAATTCCGGGAGATCTCCAGAACTCCCCCCCCCCGGGGGGTTGGCAACTGGAAGACTTGGCGAATTTCTGCCAGGGAGATGGCGCGCTCCTGTAAAGCCTCGAGGGAGCCAGGACTCCTGGGTTCTTCGAGAGGGGAGCGGGTTAGAGCCGAGGCTTCTGGAAAGCGGCGAGATTTCCCATCCGCGGTCTCCTGCCTTCCCAGACGGGCTGCCCAGGGCGATGACCGCACAGTTGTGTGTGTGCGTGCGCGTGTGGCGTTTGTGTCACCGTCTCTCCCAGTTACGACCCCCTCCCCGCTCCCGATGCCTCCCCAGCCAGGCTGGCTGGCTCCCGTCCGCGTCTCCTCATCTCTGCCGGGCACAGAGGACGCGGACGGCACCTGCCCGCCCGGCGCGGAGGCAGCGCGACCAGCCCCCGGAAACTTCCCGGAAGCCCCCGAGCGCCGGCTCCGCTCCCCGTCTCCGCACAGGGGACGTGGTGCAGCCCTGACGCGGCCGGCGGGCCCCCGAGCCGTGACGCAGTCGGCGGCGATTTGCGGGCCCTGCCGCGCTGACACATCCGGAAGGCCGGCCAGCCGCGGGGCGCGCTCTCCTTTGGGCGCGGGGGGGGGGGCTTCAAAGGTCTTGACTCAGAGCCGGGCAGGGCCGGGGGCTCGGGGGGCTGGCTGGAGCCAGCGCCGGGCCGATTCAGCCTCTCCGATCGCAGCACTTTCATCTGCCGGCCCCGCAACCGCAGTTTGGCCGCGGGCAGAGGGGGCTGGCCTCCCTGAGTCAGGGACAGGATGGCACCCGCGAAGTCTTCATGAGTCTCGGCCACCAGACTTCCCGCTCCTTTCCCTTGCGATTCTTGGCCTCTTGGCTGCTGCCCTAACTCTTTGAGGTCCGAGCCTTAATTTGCTGGCCGGAGGATAGGACTCGCAACCTGCATCATCATTATCATCATCATCATCATCACCACCACCATCATCATCATCATTTTGCACAATCTGCCAGATGTTTGGGCTGGAATTTTTGGTCCCTTGCTGACTCAGATTTTATTCAAGAATCTAGGAGTCAGTGAGATATCACCCTCGTTATGTGGCATATTCCAAGCAGTGCGGATGATTGGGGGTTGGACTAGATGACCCTGGAGGACCCTTCCAACCCTATGATACTCTGGTTGCACCTGGCTAGTTGTTATCCTATCTATGCCTAGGTGTCTAGTTAGTCCTTTTGGAATTGTACCTGGCACACCTATCGCTAATGGAATAATGCTTGTATGTTCCCCCAGAAATGCTGAACTTCAAATCTTAGGCACGCTTAAACTGGCACTTCTGAGTACCCAAAATCTTGATATTTTGTTGTCTTTCCAGTCTCTTTTTCCTCAATTCAACCACCCCCTGGGATTGCTATATCTTGCTTTGAACAATAACAATATCAAGACTATTATGTTCTATCTTTTTATCCACTGGAATTTTGAAATCCCACAAGATCTTAACTTTATCATCATCATCGCTGTTGTTATTATCATTATTGTTAGTAGTAGCAGCAGCAGTAGCAGCAATAGTAGTACTGTCTGGAACTTTATTCCTAAAATAATAGAGAGAGAAAGGCTCTGAGCATGTGCAGAGTTCAGTTTCTCTGTACTTCTGAATATAGACTACATTCTCACATACACAGGATTAGGGAACAGTTTCATTTCATGAAGCCTGGATTACATTGCTCTTCCCAGAGAACACTGGCGTTCTGGCTCCCAAATCTCTCTGGGTATATCACACTGGGTCCCACGGTTTCGCCCAGAGAACTCAGTGGTCATGGTTCCCCTCTTTGCTTGCTCAAACTAATTAGGTGTGGGCTGACTTCTAAAGAATTGTAGTGCTCTGGGCTCTTAACCACAAGTGTCCCTGTGCGTGTGCAAAGACTGGCAATTTGTCAGAGATCCGAAACCTCCTTCAGGGTTTTTGGTCGCCTGAGCACAAAACTCTCGGGGAGCTTATTTAATCAGGAAAGATGGGGTGTGAATTCTCGAATTCATTTGTTCTTGACCACACTGTAAAAAGGGGGTGAATGACTGTAGTGCTGAGGCTGTGGCCCTTTGCCTCTCTTGGGGCCCCTGCAGTTGCCCACTCTGACCCCCCCCAGCAATTTCCATTTCGATCAGAACTCCCACCCTTTCTCTGAAACCTGCTTAAATTAGTACTTCTCAAACATTTTGAAGTGAGAACCGCTTCTAAACTTACTATACCTACTTGCAAACTAACTCTGCTATTCCCCCCCTTTGCTATGACCCCCCCCCAGCTGTCCCTCCAATCTTACTTTGTTCCTCTTCCTATCTCCTGGACCCACAATCCCTTGTGAAAGATCTATGAGCCACTTTGGGGTCTTGACCCACAGTTTCAGGGCCGCTGCAATCCCTCTTTCCTTCTGGATAGGCTGCGATCTTCCCCTTCTAACATGATATTTTTGAGAGCTCTCGGATTGTGCTGCTACAGCTTGTTAAGAACAGGGATGGAGCGGTGGAGTTGGAAGCCCCAGCATCCAAACAATCACATGGGCATGTGGGAACAAAGCGCATATCCCTAGCAGGAGGTCCGGTTCTGAGATATACTCTTGTCCTTCCAAGGTAAATGTACGTTCTGTTGCTGTGGACCTTTTGCAAGCCTTAAACCTGTGTACCTTAAAACCTTTCTGGAAGCTCAGTTTTATCTCATTCTGAATGGCTGTAATTCAGTCCCACACGAAGAATCACATAACACAGACCGATGCATATGAATGCCTTATACATCATTCTTTTGGCAAACCTAGCCTATTATTGTCCTTTGACTGGAAGGAGATCTCCGCAGGGCCAAGCTAGAAGTGACGAATTACACTTGAATGGCAAGTGAACAGACTCACATGTATTCCTCCCTGTTCACTTGCACTCCACTCGACCACTGTGTGTAATTCGTCACTTCTAGCTTGGCCCTATGTCTCCAGCAAACACCCCTCCTGGATTTGCTTTTGCGAATCACTGGAGACGCCTGCGGCCGAAGCTAGAACTGTCCCCATGCCAAACATGTGCTCTACCACTGCTCTGTGGCCCCAGGCGTATTTAGAACCCTGTTGTGGCTCAGAATTCAGTAGACCAAAAAACCAAACATGCATAGGATCAAAAACCCTAATAGCATCTGTAAACATCTCTGATGGAGGACAAAATGGTAATAGTTCCTACCCATTTTTTTAATTATTTATGTTTTACAAACAGCAGTACGGATGCTTTCCCAATTCCTGATCTGAAATCAGAAAGATGGGAAAAGTCATGCTTACATTGTTCCCCAAAGGTATGGTATTGTACTTTCACACAGGGTACCCACAGTGGCCCTAATTTTGTTTATATCCGCTAGGTGAGGGACTAGCAGAATTTGATGGTTGTGGCAAGAAAGCTGAGGAGACCTTCTCTCTCTCTCTCTCTCTCTCTGGAAGAGAGTTATGATATTCTCACCCCATAGCATCCCCCATTACAGCCATGATGAAATGGCTGTCCCTATTGCCCTGACCTGGATGGCTCAGGCTAGCCTGATCATGTCAGATCTCAGAAGCTAAGCAGGGTCAGCCCGTTAGTACTCGATGGAAGACCACCAAGAAACACCAGGGTTGCCTTGCAGAGAGAGGCAATGGGAAACCACCTCTTTTTGTCTCTTGCCTTGGAAACCCTACGAGCAGGGCTTTTTTTCAGCTGGAACGCAGTGGAACAGAGTTCCAGCACCTCTTGAAAATGGTCACATGGCTGGTGGCCCCACCCCCTGATCACCAGACAGGGCGGGTGTTTAGATCGCCCTCTGCGCCGCTCCAAGCAGCGTGGAGGGTAATCTAAACTCCCCTTTGTCTGGAGATCAGGGGGCAGGGCCACCGTCCATGTGACCATTTTTGCCAAGGGTGATTTAAACTTTAAAACACTCCCCCCTCGTTCCAGCTGACCCAAAGTGATGTCATTGTGCAGTCCTGAGTTCCACCACTGAGTTCCATCACCTCTTTTCCCAGAAAAAAAGCCCTGCCTAAGAGGTTACCATAAGTTACCTTTGAGTTGACCGCACTTTCCACCACATGGACTGAACAGTGGATAGAGCCTAGGTGTTGACATCCCAATCTCACTTTCCATCTTTCCCCTGAGTGGAGGGGAACGTGTGAAGCAGAAGGCAAGAAGAGAATGCCTCTGAGCATGAATGCAGTTGCCTTTACTTTCCTGATCAGCCACATTCATTCCCCAGTGGAATAAGACTTCGACCAGAGGGGTATCCTCTCATTTTACATGAACCTTGCTGCTTCTTCCCCAGACCCAGTGCCTGTTCAAGCTGAGACAAGGGATTCCTGTATAAAGGGCTGTCCCTATCCCAGAGGCGGCTGGCTGTCTCTCAGAAAGAAACGTCTCCTGGAATGTATGAAGTGCGTGGATGCGGTTTGGAAATCAGCAGAGGAATGGATACGGCCTTTGACCCCTGCCTCACTGGCAGTGGGGCCTTACCTGTCAGGTTTAGCCTTAAATGGCAAGCCCCGTGGTGGGCCTGACTCTTGCTTAAGTCATGGTGCAGAGGAGGAAGCTCTTTCCCCTAGGAAATGCCTTCAAGGGTAGGTGAAGGTTTGAGGCAGGAAAAGGGAGGGGCTGCTCAGGCCACTGAGGCAGGGAGTGCGGCTGTGTGGGAATGGCCATCTGCCCTCACCCCTTAGCCCCAAGGGAGCCACACTAGCTTGCACTACACACGAATGCCCATGAAGCTGTCCTATACTGGATCAGATCACCGGTCCATCAAGGTCAGTGTTATCTACTCAGACTGACCCACTGTCCGGTGGAGGCCTTTCATGTCACCTATTACCAGGGCTTTTTTTCAGCGGGAATGCGGTGGAATGGAGTTCCGGAAACTCTTGAAAATGGTCACATGGCTGGTGGCCCCGCCCCCTGATCTCCAGACAGAGGGGAGCTTAGATTGCCCTCGCGGAGGGCAATCTAAACTCTCCTCTGTCTGGAGATCAGGGGGCGGGGCCACCAGCCATGTGACCGTTTTCTCTCAGGGCAACCCACTGAGTTCCACCACCTCTTTCCCCAGAAAAAAAGCCATGCCTATTACCCAGTCCTTTTGTGTGGAGATGCCGGGGATTGAGTTTGGGACCTTCTGCATTCTTCCACTAGGTCACAGCCCTTCCCCAAAGAAAGGCCCATGTGAGGATGGAACCTGCGACCTTGCAGCACCACAGCTGCTAACCAGCTGAACTCACTGGCCAGCTGAAACCAGCTCTTCCCCTGGTTTGCAACTTGGGAGGGGTAGGACAGACTTCCAGTGTAGATCACAGCGGAAAACTGCCCCTTGCCTCCTCATTGGGGTCAACAGGGCAGAATCTTAACAGTGTTTTGTTTTGTTTTTTGCATTGTCTTGATTCTCAGGTACAAAATTCACCATTTTATCAAAAGCTCAGGCGTGAACAGGTTGAGTAAACCCCCCCCCCACCTCACTGACTGGAAAAAAAACACCTGAGAGTATTTCAGAAAGGGAAACCATGAATTATACAGAAGCGCACCCTTCGTAATGGGCACAATAGGCGTGCGCTTTTTACTTTGGTATCAATGGAAACACAGCACAAACATTTCGCAAGAAGCAGCCCTTTATGAATGCCCCCCCCCCCAACGTGCACTTCTTTCTGCCTAATGCAGGGCTCTGATTTCCTCCTTCGGACTGAACAGTTCATATTCTAATGAGCCTCACCCTGAAGAATGCCGCAGTGGGGTCTGTTTACTTCTTCATGCACGCAATGTCACCACCTGGTTGAGATTGGATTTACCTGGTGATACTTTTTTTAAAAAAAATATATCAACCTGAGCACCAGGCAAACAGGTATGATAATAAATGCACACTCACCTGTACAGAGTGTGATCCACAGGCAGGCTGTTGGTTGCATTGTGGCCTGCCAGATGCTCTCAGATATGCAAGACAAGAATTGTACCCAGCTACCATCCATGGCTGTGGGCTGCATTCATTTTGGTGGCCATAGGTTGTAAGGGTGCATTAATGTGTGCAAATGAGCAATGCTGCATCCTCCTTTCCCATATTCCTGGGTGCAATGGTGCCTCTAGATCTATAGAGCACTTCGATGGTTCCTTCCTCTGCCTCATCTCTTCCCCTTATTTTGCCCCAGTTTCGCTTTCCATTCAGTTTCTCTTTCCGTCTATTCTATGTTCTAAAATTTCTGGACATTTGGCCATCTGTCTGACCTGTCTCTCTAGAGGCACATAACAAATAAAAGATTAATGTCACTGAAACAGCTTTGATTGGAGTAGGGCTACGCAGGCTTTGGGGTATCACTGAAGTCTTCTTAAGATAGAAGAGTTCTGTGAAGTTCAGCCCAAAGGCAGAATACAAGCAAGTACTGGAAGTAAATATAATAATGACATTATGGTACCTTTGTGTTTAAAATATTTCATGCAGTTCAGTTGAACCCATTTTATACAGTTTATAGCAATGCTGAAGTAGTAACAGAAAAAGATAATAAAATTAGTGGAAGATTGTTTTTTCTTGGGGGGCGGGGAAGGCGAAAAGCAATGTGGGTTGTTAAAATTAGGTTGGGGGCAAGGTGATGTTGGAAAGCGCCATAAAGGATCTTCAAATGATGGGAGGAAAATATTAATTCTTATCTTGCCTATGGGTAAATATTTTTATGTCACATTAATTTTGAGGGCAGAGTTTTAAGCCTGTCCTTAGCTGTCCCACTAAAACCAATGGGGAAAGGTTGTCATGGGGAAAGGTTAATTGTGGATGAATATTCAGAACACAAAGGAACTTCCAAGTAAATGTAATTTAGCGCTGGACTGAAAATTGCATAACTTTGGCTGAATTACAACTTTTCTGTTAAATCTCTAGAAGTCTGGACCATCCTGAGAGCCGATTGGCAGTAAACCGAGGACGAAGTGCTGTGTCTTACAATGCATAACTTACCAGGGAAACTGACTGCCACTAGATGGATCCAAAAATCATGAAGAGATAGGCCTGCCAACTCGAGATAAAGCCTCCATGTTCAGAAGCAGTCTGCCTCTCACAGCCCATAGTATGAATCCACAGGGAATGTTGCCATAATCTTATTCTGGGAACCTTATTCAGGAAAGCCGATGGAGTCAGAGTGCTGAAAGGGATAGACTTTTGTGGTTTGATGCGGAATGGCCGTAGTTATGCTTTAATATAAACATGTCTCTGGGTTCAAATAGTTCCTCCATCACTCTGTACCAAGTCATGGTATCAGGGCTGGGAAAGAGCTGTTTCTCCCATGGGGTTGATATAACTCGAGAGAGGCTGAATAAAACAGGAGTCCAACAGCACCTTAAAGACAAACAAAATGTATAAAGGTGCTGGTCTGACTTCGTCAGTGGCGACTCCGTATTGGTATATCGTCCCAAAACCATGAGTATGAGTAAGGGGCTCCCAGATTTTATTTTGTTTTGGCTTCAGTTTTTTCCCTTGATCAACACCTTCCTGGCTCTCTCCGTTCCATTTCAAAACTCTACACCTTATACTTTCCCCATCTTAAATGCAGATCTCTCTTTGGCCAGGTTCATGAGTGATGGAGGACTGTGGATTTTGTGGATGGAGAGCCCCCCCCCAGTCAGAGACTGTGCAGGACCTGTGGAGTTTTGGAGGGAGGGGGAATTGGAGCATGACCTCATCACACACCCCGCTCCCAGCCCCCCCTCAGTCACACACACACACACACACACACAGCTTAAAATCCATCTTAAAGGGACAGAGCACAGCATTGCAGAGAATGTGTGTCATCCTGGGCCGCCCACTTCAAAAACGCAAGGTTAAGGAAAGAGTTTTTCTGTGGCCTGTGATTTTTTTTCTTTCTTTCTTTCTGTTTTTTTTTTTTTGAATGGAAAAGTGTGTGAGTCAAGATGTGTCACCGTTTGAAAAAACACACACGCGCCTAGACAAGAGCCCGGGTGTATATAAAGACCAATTTGTAGTGATTTAAAACACACACACGCACATATACAAATACTGAACAGTTAAAATCTGCTCTGGGTGATTTTTTAAAAATTAATTTGGGTGCCCCCTCTTTTTTAAAAAAAAAACTGGACAAGGGGCAAACGGAGAGATTATAGATTTTTTTCTTAACAAAATCAGGATTTTTTTTTGGTGACTGTCGACTTTTGAATTTGTTATTTATTTATTTATTTAACAGCCTATTTATCTATTTATTTATTTATCCTGGAGGCTATTGTCCTCTTTTTTGAGTGTGCACGTGTGTGTGAACTTATCTACCTCAAAGGATCGAACCTCTTGCAAAGAAAGCAGGCAGCAGGTGTGAAAGAAGTTTGCAACCCAAAGAATTTTTTTTAACAAAAGGGAAAAAAACCAGCCCCCAAAACATGCAACTTCCAAATTAAACCCTACAAGAATCACACCAAACTAAAACCAACAGAGGACTGTTTTTTTTCTTTGACATCAGAGAAGAGGGAATTTAAACTCAGGGAAAAGAAACCCTCAGATCTTCCCAAAACATGAAAAGTAAGTTTTACTCTTCTTTTAACTTTTTATTTTGTTTTGGCAAAATAAAAACTCCAACTTTTTTTGCTGTTGTTTAAATCAATGTCCTGCTGACTTGTTGAAAACCTCTGACTTGACAGCTCAATCTGTCTTGAAATATACAAATTGACAGATAATGTATGTACCGTATGTGCTTTGTGCCCTTTGCATGATTTATAGTCTCCTATATCAAGTTTATTGCTTTTTGTGAAGCGGTCGATTTTTGGCTTGGATACGCAGACGGGTTTGCCTTATATAACACTGCTTATAGATGGAACTTTGGATGTAGGATGTATCAATGTCTCTTTCTGGTACTGGGGCTGAAGTTTGGAGGGACAGGCATGTGATTATGAGTCTCAGGCAGTTTTAATACGTCTCTTGCCTGCTAGAGGTATACACACACTCGCAAGTGGTGTACCCATGCCTCCAGCTGTGTTCCTTCTCTGCTAGGAAGCACATCTGCCTTTCTGCACACCTCAGTTAAGAGTTTATTGCTGCCGCCTCACCTTGGGTGAGCAGTTAAACTCTTTTACATCCCATTGATTTCAGAGGAAAGAGATTTAAGCTTTTCTCTGCTGAAGTACATGGGTTAATTTTGATGGAATGGTGTCAGTTTGTCTTTTTTCCTTATCCGCTTCTCTGTTGAGTAACTCTCTTGGCTTCTTGAGCAGGGGGATGGGGGGAAGGCTTGGAATTTAGACTGTTCACGCTTTGCTCAGAGTGTCCATGTAGAGCTTTGGTGTCTCTCATGCACGGATTACTCCCTGCATATTTGGTCTTTCTTCCTTTCTTTCCCTGTCCTCCCCAAATGTATCTAAGTGGGGGGGGGAGATATAGTGTGTGTTTCCTGTCATTAAAGGACTTCACCATCCCAGTCAGTCCAAGGTAAGTGAGGATAGAATTGCAGTGTTAACCTGGCAATAATTAAGCTCCATTGCTATCAGTTAGATTTATTTCCAAGGGAAGAGCTTTCAGAGCAAGGGGCAGGTCCAAGAGGACACAGGAGAAGGGGGAGACCAAAAGGCAAGTCAGAAGTGAATGTTGGAATATGCGTTTAGAGGCAAATTTTATAGATTTCTGTAAAATTGTGGTGTAAGATGAAATGAGCACAGCCCCTTGCTGTCTTATTGACTCACATTCTGTAGTTCCCCCTTCCCAGGAACCTCTTTTGCTGCCATATGAAAGGCAGAGGACTGTAGTGGGTAGAGCAGGAGCGGCAGCTCAAGCTGAAATTCAGCCATAATGTTTGGGCCAATCATTATCTTTCAGTCGCAGCTATCTCACATATTTCTTGTGAGGACAGAATGGGAATTGCCACATGTATGTGCTTTTTATGTATTCAGTACATTTTTATCCTGCCCTTCCTCCTCCAAGGACCTTGGGGTGGTATACAATATTCTTCCCTCCTCACAACAACAACCCTGTGAGGCAGGTTAGGCTGAGAGAAAGAGTGACAGGCCTGAGGTCATCGAACAAATGTCCATGGCAGTCAGAGTAGAGATATGAACCTGTGTGTTCTAGATCTTTGTTCAACATACCTAACCACTAGATCACACTGGGCTCCTTTTTGGAAAGACAATATCAGTGCCAAATGTAACGAATTAAATCCTTGTCATTACATTTTCTGACAATCCCTCTCCCACCCAAGGCAAATTTGCTCCTTTTATACAGGTCTCTCTCTCTCTCTCTCCTTCCTCTCTTATTATAGCCCACCTCTTACAGCAGGTTACACATGCTTTCCTGTGTGTTTCTTGTTCACAATACTCGGCTGCCATCAATGTGCCCTTCATACAAAATAGACACCTGTTGTTTTCTTTAAGTGCTGAATACCATGATAGCTCAGCCTGATATATGAACATCATGTCTGTGATGCACAGGAGCCAGTACGGCATAGTAGTTAGTGTGGATTAGAGTGTCAAACCAGGCTCTGGAAGACCCAGGTTCAAATCCCCACTCTCCCATGGAAGCTTGCTGGGTGACCTTGGGCCAGTCACATGCTCTCAATCTAACCTACCTCACAGGGTTGTTGTGAGGATAAAACAGAGAAGAATGATGTAAGCCCCTTTGAGCTCCCATTGTGGAGAAAGGTGGGAGTATAAATGAAGCAAATAATTAGCCGTAAATATTGGCTAAAAATCAGCTGGGGTTGCCAGCTCCAGTTTGGGAAATGTTTAGAGATTTGGGGATTGGAGCCTGGAGAGGGCAAGGTTTGGGAAGGGGAAAGAATTCAGCAGGGTATAATGCCATAGAGTTCACCCTCCGAAACAGCCATTTTCTCCAGGGGAACTGATCTCTATGGCCTGGAGATAGGGTTGCCAGCCTCCAGGTAGTGGCTGGGGATCTCCTGGAATTACAACTGGTCTCCAGGCCACAGAGATCTGCTCACCTGGAGAAAATGGCTACTTTGGGGGGTGGGCTCTTTGGAATTATGCCATGCCAAAGTTTTTTCCCTCCCCAAACCCCACTTTCTCCAGGTTTCACCCCCCTCCCCCCAGATCTCCAGGAATTTCCCAACTTGGAGTTGGCAACCCTTCCTGGAGATGAGTTGTAATTCTGGGAGATCTCCAACCACCACCTGGAGAATAGCAACCCTACTAGGGCTGATTCACACATGCATGTCAACTACTGAGTGACTGCCATTTGCCCACACACATGAACCATCACAGATGAATAGAACTTTCATTATTATCACCTCCAACACTGGGCATTAGCGAGTGAGAAAACTGTTCACACATTCAGCCAAGAGATCTCAAGGGATGAATTATCATCAAGCAATAAGAAATCACGTAATGTTGCTACATGTGTGAGCCAGTTCCAGCGGCGTTTAAACGGCTGCTCTAGTTCGTGAGAAGAAAGTGGAGACTGGTGTGGACATTTTTGCAGTGATGCGGTTGCTGTCAAAGGTTACGTCAGCATGACCAGAGACCCACACGGCTGCAGGAATGTATCAATCATCTCCCTGCTTGGTCTGCTAACTTCTGTAGCAAGTTCCCATGCAATGCCAGCTCCGGGCAGGTGTGGTGATGGTACGGGTGCTTACCATGGGAGCTGGCCAAGCAGTAACCCCTTATTATAAGCGGCCACATATCTGGCACTGCTCTTTGACTCCTCCAGTACATTTTCTCCACAGTGCCGGCTCTCCTCTCCCCCAGCTGTCCATGGGATGAGCTGCTATTTGGGCAAGTGAGGTAAGCCAATATGGTTATTGCAGATGGCTGGGAAGGGGGAAATGATTCTTTGAATCTTTCCTAAGGCCATCTAGTGAATATATGGCTGAGGTAAGATTTGAACAAGAGACTTCATCGCTCAGACAGCAAATGAAGCAGCCAGGCTTGGAATGTGCTAGAAAGCCCAACTGGATCTCACAACCTCCTTTCTCCATCCAGTTTCCTTGATTGGCAGGAACATCCCTCCTTTGAACCTTTAACACAAACCAAAACACCCATCTTCACCACCTCAGTTTGTTCTTCTGCAGATTGATGTGGCATTTAACAGTGATATACCTCCCAGCACTTTAAAGGGGCAGAGCATAATGGTTAAGAATGTGAAAGGGCTTCTCTCTCGGAGTTTTTCAGATGTCTGGATAGTACCCTCCCTGCAGTCCCTTTCCCCCTTTCTTCCCCCCATCCATGGGGATGAGCGGCTATTTGGGCCAGTCCAAAATGTGTGTTCATTATGTAAGTCCCTTCCTATTCCATAAAATACAACCCTAGTTTCATGAACATTTCCTTTGGTCAGATGTTAAAAATCCCCCTTCCTAAATAACAGTTCACACAAGCAGGCACATCAGTTGATCTCTGTATCTGAATGTGTGATCTAGCTGCACTGGGAAGCACTGTGTTTGGGGAGGCAGTATGAAAATTCTGCTGGTGGTATCACATTGGTGGACTGTGATGTTCCTTCCAACCACGACACATCATGAATGCATGGTTCGCACATGCACAATAAGCACGCACGCATGGATTAGCCAAATGTGGGAATGAAAGTCGGCTGATCAGTGCATGTATTTTCCAAGACTGCTCATTGCTTGATTGCTCAGCCCTTGATGACTTGCAGCTAAATGTGCAACCTGACACCACTGAGGTGCTGGGAAACAAAGTGAACATTCTCTCTGGGGTGTTGGATCCCGGATGGCTCATTGGCACATGGAGGTCATCACTCCGTGCTGTAAGTCTGCAAGCAACGAGCATGTGTGTGAATCAATCCACAGCCCCAATTGTTTACATAAATTCACTTCCAACCAAGTAATGCATTTAGAATCAAGGTGGGACAACTGAAAACTCACCAGCCTTCTAAAGGATGCCCCCTTCCCACCTGCATGCACTCTCTTGCAAGTAATCACAGCTAAAGAAGCTCACAGAAGGCACGGGGGGGGGGGGTTGCATATGGGTTCCCCAGAACTGAATGCTCCCTCTCCTAGTGCGTCCAAGTGGCATATTCTTTGTTTTCAAACCAGAGTGAAGAAAATGGTGAGCGAATGCTCCGGCTGACCTCTTCAATAACAGCCCTGTTCACAAATTACAGTGAATGCACATACAATTCATGCACAGTGTACGCTTGATTTTTCTTTATATGTGTGTTGAGTAATTTTCATCTTACATTCAGAGCAGGTACATGTGATTGAAACTCCATGTCTATCCAGGTGCTCGTCCCCAATTTCATTTGTAATGCAAACATGTGTTGGCTTTTTCATTTCAGCAGACGTACACCCATGCATGCAGGATCTATGTGCATTCACTGAAACACGTGAACAGGGCTTGAGTTTGTTGTAGTGGACTATATGGCTTTGCTAATGTCACAACAAGCTTCTGTTGGGTACTGCACTGGCAGCACAAGTTCCTCTTCTTGTGGGCGCTGTTGTGAAAAGTGAAGCAAGGTCAGTAATGTCGGGTGGATTTGCATAGTACAAGAAAAAGCTGTGGATTGTTGCTGGTAAACTAGGGAATAAGAAGTATGAATGAAGTAGAAACGAGGTGTGCAAAGGATTATGGAATAGCTTCTTCTCAGACTGAGTATCAAATGGAGTGAAACGGGTAACTGCGGGTAATTTCTGTTGAAGAAATTAATGTGGGAGGAAATTATCACCGTTTGAGAAGACAAGTGCAAATAAAGTCCTTGCTTTGAGGAGGAGGAGGAGGAGGAGTTGGGGGCGAGGGAATAGCTTATACATACCGAATCCAGATTTTCTGACCCCAAATGATCTTTGTTCTCTGTTGCTCCACACCAATTGTTTAGGCTGGAATTGCCACAATTCATTCACTTAGTTTTTAGAGAAAATCCAGGTGACGACGTAATCAGCCCACTGCATTCCAGTATTTTCTGTGTGGGTATTCTGTTGTTTGCCCAGACTTGATTTTTGGTGATTTTTAAAAAACACTTACAAAGCAACGGCAGTGTCTCCGTATCTTGTGCAGATCATCAATATCGGGGCTTCTTGGTGTTACTGTCTTTTTAAAATTTCCCCTCCCTCTTCTTTCCAGCTTAATTGATTTCTTCCTCCTCTCCTACAGAGGGTGATTGGGAGGCATTTATGAAAATTATAAATTATCAGCTCTTGTTTGGGGAAGGGGGGGGGTGTTAATTACTGGTTTGCACTTTTAAATCAGCCAAAGCCACTGATGGTTTTTAAAAATATGTTTTATGGATGTTATAAGGAATTGTGATATTGAAGAACAAGCAGCAGTGACTTTGGCTTGCTACAAAGTAAAAAGCAGCACTTAACCCAGCCACCTCCAGGGAAAAAGAAGCTATGATGATTCATGAATTCCAGGAGTACCAGCCAGCCTGGGGAAACAAGGGAAATAATTAATAAAGCTGAAAGCAAAGGAACAAAAGGAAAAGTGTTGGAGGGAGGAGTAGGAGCTTTGCAGAAGAAGACTTCCTGGTAGAGACTTTGCAGGAATTTGCCTATGGGGATGGAATTTTGTGGACAATATAGGGCAATATTAAGTGCTGTATGCAACCTTTCCCACCCCCACCCCTTGTAGCTGAATGTGGAAAAGCACAAAACTATAGTGTCATGGATCCACCCTGAATGACTCACTTAACATTTATCTTACTATAGTTTTAAGTCAGAGTGTCTTGCTCCATTCTTCGTAAATAGGTTAAACTCCCCTCTCATGTCCCGCACCCCCTACCTAGTTCTTTCTAGAACCCTTTTATGGTATATTAAACTTGCCCCAATGGAACCCATTGTTGTTCTATTTAATTTTTCTCTTAAGGTAAATTTTACCTTTTTCCAGCTTACATAGAAATCTTAATCAAGTGGTTGAAGAGTTCTGTGTAACTCAAAAGCTTGCATACTTTGATACGTACCAACCATCCCTCTCCTAAAAAGCAAAAAGCTGAACTGAAACAAATCAACTGATCTAAGCTGCATTTCTTGTTTTCTGGCACCAGCTGTCTGTATCCAGACATGATTATAGATTATTTATAGACAATGTTCAGAGGGTACCAAGCTTTTACAATCCTTATGTCATCTGCCCTCACAACAACCCTGGGAGGTAGGTAAGGCAATGGCTACCTCAGAGTGTTTTTTCAAGGATGAATGAGCTAAAGATGGTGAAGCAATTTACAAATTAAAAGTGCTCTATAAACTTTGAGTAATATTTCGTGATGAAGGGTAAACTTGATTACGGGGTACAAGCCTTTCTTTATAGGGAGACAGTCAGACATCAAATCTGCTGGAGAGAGACCGGCCACAAACGGAGTTACAGCCAAGCAGGATAAAATGAGAAGCGAGATGCTCCTTTTTTTTAATAGCAGGGAAGAAAATTAAGTAATTAAATGGCTCTGCCATGAGGTAGGGTGAAGTAGCTGCCTCAGGCTGCCAGTTTGGGTTATAAAAACTGATTTTTTGGTGTGTAAAGGTGATGGAGAAGGGGTACAACGTAACGAACTAAATTTAATAGTGTACTTTGTCATAGCATCATAGATGGATTTGTAGTCATCATTTGTTTGAGGGAGGATGACAGGTCCCCTGTGTGCGAGGATGCCACTTGAAGGGTCTTCCTCAGGCCCCCTCAACTGCCCTGGGCAGCTTCTGAAATGGAGTACCCAAGGAAGGAGGAGGAGCCTCCTCAGGCCCAGAATGAAAAGGAAGTTTTAAGCTACACATAATGGGAAAGGGTTGATCCGGCAAAAAGTAGAAAGGGTTTCTTCTGGATATCAGTGGAACGTATTTAACAGTAGACAGTTTCAAAACCCAGTCAGTCCCAGGTGGGTTGGCTTTCTCTATGTAAGGTTAAATTAACAACCCAACCACTTTTATTCTAGGATTGAGGGCATCAAACAGCACCCCCTGGTGGCTGCCTCTAAAGCTGTTTCTCTTCCCCCCCCAAGTTTATGTGATGCAGGGTTTTTTTCCTGGCACATGCTGAGGTATCATCCTACTGAGGTTTGCTATCAAAATAAGTGATGCATACTTACTGTGTTCTGCATATACCAGCTTGGCTTGGATTCATTCCCCTCCCCCTCGCCTTTTCAGATCATTTGGAACCAGATTTAGGAAGGAAGCCATCGCAGCACAAAATTTTGCATCCTTCCAACCCACCCCCAAGAAAGAAAAGACAAAATTCTTGGGATCCCAGCCTGCAAGCTTGAGTGGCAAATTCATTCATTGTGCTACACTGAGATTCCAAATTCCTTTAAGGATAGGTAAAGGTAGTCCCCTGTGCAAGCACCAAGTCATTACTGACCCATGGGGGGACGTTGCATCATGACGTTTTCTTGGCAGACTTTTGGTTTGCCATTGCCTTCCTCAGCATCTACACTTTACGCCCAGGAAACTGGGTACTCATTTTACCAACCTCGGAAGGATAGAAGGCTGAGAGCCAAGCTAGAAGTGATGAATGACACAGGTTGGACACTTGTCAGCTTCCCTCAAGTTTTGATGGGAAATGTAGGCATCCTGGTCTTGCAGCTGTAATGGAGAACCAAGCTGCAAGACCAGGATGCCTACATTTCCCATCAAAACTTGAGGGAAGCTGACAAGTGTCCAACCTGTGTAAGGCGTCACTTAGAAGTGACAAATTACACTTGAATGGCAAGTGAACAGACTCACATGTATTCCTCCCTGTTCACTTGCGCTCCACTTGATCACATAGAGACTGAGTGTAGCGCAAGCAAACAGGGAGGAAAACGCGAGTCTGTCCACTTGCCATTCAAGTGTAATTCGTCACTTCTAGCTTGGCTCTCAGTCAACCTTGAGCAGGCTACCTGAACCCAGCTTCCGCCAGGATCGAACTCAGGTCGTGAGCAGAGCTTGGGCTGCAGTACTGCAGCTTACCACTCTGCTCCACAGGGCTCTCCAAGGATATCTTTTAAGGAGAGAAGACATATTTCCCCCTACCTTTGTAGATTTATTTATTACTTTTCTTTTTTGCCTTTCTCCCAACATGGAATTCAAGGCTGCACGCATCGAGTTCCCGCCGTGGTGCTGACCAGACCAGATCGACTTTGCTTCAGCATAGCTGTGGAATTGTGGCTTCCAGCCACACTCCAAAGACTAGGATTGCCAAAAAACACCCTGCCCTTTTAACAGAGGCTTAATGTGTGGAAACGGCCAGCCAAAGCTTTTCAAGACATGGAGGTAAATAAAAATTACCTGATAAATAACATCCCATTAAGCCTCTGATAAATGGATGATGCTTTTCTCCAAGCCATTCAGCAATCTTATCATGGACATACACCAGGGCTGGCGTTACCCTTTTCCTTTCTGACCCCCTATCACATTTTACTTCCTTCCAGTAGTAGAGGCGTGTCTCCAAAATGGCTCTGGGCATATTCATTCTGCAGAGACTTCCAAGAGAGACACTGCAATAGGATGGTGCTGCAGTGCCGTATCCAAGATGGTGCCACTCTAAGAAGCCGACCTGCAATGGATAACAGGCCCAGCAAGTACCCACTCCTGTGCAGGCAGTTTTAAAAATCAAAATGAGAAGAGAGCCAGTATGACGTAATGTGTAGGCTAGATTTGGGGAAACCTGAGTTCTGGTCCATCCTTGAAGCTTACTAGGAGGCCTTGGACCCGTCTCTTTCTCTCAACCTTCCAACCTACCTCACTGCGATTTCCAGGTGTCAGGCTTTGGGCCTGAGACTCGGGTCTCGGGACTCAGTTTCAGGGCTATGTGTGCATTAGGGGTGAAAGTAGCTTACATTTTTTTCTGGCATTAGCTCTCTCAGGAGACCCAAAGCAGAAGACAGGGCCACTTTCTTACTGGTACTCCATACCATTTTGTGTGTGTGTGTGTGTGTGTGTGTATGTGTGCGTGTTGGTCTAGTTTGGGGAGCATCCACATGTGGGAAGGGTGAGGTTGCCACCTGGCCTGGAGAAAAATATCACGGATTTTTAGTACAGGTTTAACATGCAGAAATGGGCATCTAAAACAACCACAGGCGAGTAGTTACATGTGGTTGTTTGGGGGCAGCTGTTTGTCCCTTGGCCAGGTAACTCAAGATGGGTCTGCGGCTGAAGGTCTATTGCTGTGTAGCTGGTTGTCCTGGCACGTGTGAGTGTATTGCTGCCTGTTTCTGTGTGTATTTCTTGGTTTGCCACTTAAGTTTAATGCTTTTGTCTGCTTGTGTTTGGAATGCATGCTTTTGTATGTTTTGCCATATTTGCGTGTTGTATCTTCATGCCTGTAGCCATGTGGGGTTTACTGCATGTGAGTTATGATAGTTCACACGGTTGTGTGTACACAAGTATTTGTATAGGTAGCCTGCAGCGGCTGGTGTAGCCATCCTGACTCGCTGCAACTCCCGCCTTTCCTTGCTCTCGCTTTGAGCCACTTTACGAGACTTCATCCTGCCAAGCCAGGCCCGTAAATCCCAGAGCTGTGAAACCAACCACCCCTGGGGGACTCTGTGGTGCGCCACGCGACGCCGTCTTGTTCTGTCTCCCACAGCTCAATCCGTGTGTCTGTTCTGGAGAGGAAGAATTTGGGGCCAGAACTTCCAGCAAAATCTTACTTTCATCTCTACACCACTTTGATCTATGCATAATATCAATACAAACACAACCTTTCTTTCTTTCTTTCTCTCTCTCTCTCTCTCTCTCTCTTTACATGCACTGTAATCCCTCCATCTCCATACTGCAGAGGGTGTGTGTGTGTGCCAGGGCCTCTGGGGCCTTATCGTTCAAGCACCGCTATTCGTTCTCCCCTCTTCTGCCAATGTCTGCCTGAGGGCCACTTCAGTGTTATCTATTAAACACAAACTTACAAAGTGCACACCTATAAACATAACATTGCATGCACCAAGCACTGTTTTCACCTGAGTATGTAATGGGTTTTACTGCTCCAGGGAGCCATGATGGGCCATGACTCTTGGCCACGTGTACCCAGGGCAAAAAACTCACTTTTGCCACTGTGCTGTGTGAAAAGCAGCTTCATCCGTCCATCAGACCTCATGTACAGACTGTCTAAAAAGGTTTACCACTTGCCCCATATCCGTGCATCATCTAAGATCATGCAGTCTCTCTTTCACCCAACGTATCGATCCATCTGACTCAACAGACCTTATCTGTCCATTCACCCATTCATCCTTTTCTCCAGCCCCTTCCCTGTGTCTCCCTCCCTGCACACCTTTCCCATTGATCCCCAGGCGCAGCTAGGCTATTTAGTCTCCACGGCAGGCACAAGAAGGTATCCCCCGTCTGATTCAGTTCTGTGTCACCTCCCTTGCCCTTTGGCTCCATTTGTCATGCCAGGAGGTGGAGCAGCTCAGGGGTCAATGGTGGTTTTAACGGTGAGGTTGTTTGGGAAAAGGGCTATTTAATAGAGTCCCAGTCTTACTGCTTTACTGGATAGTAGGGGGGAGAATCCAAGCCTTCTCTGCCCACTCTGCTCTGAGTCGGCAGAGAAGTTAAGCTAGGCGGTTGGAAGGGTTTAGACTTTATCAGGGCTTTTTTTCTGGGAAAAGAGGTGGTGGAACTCAATGGGTTGCCCTCAGAGAAAATGGTCACATGGCTGGTGGCCCCACCCCGATCTCCAGACAGAGGGGAGTTGAGATTGCCCTCCGCACCGCTCCAGCAGCACCGAGGGCCATCTAAACTCCCCTCTGTCTGGAGATGGGAGGGGCACCAGCCATGTGACCATTTTCAAGAGGTTCTGGAACTCCGTTCCACCGTGTTCCTGCTGCAAAAAAGCCCTGGACTTTATTATCTGTGGAGCATGTATTCATTTTAACTTCCTTTATCCTGTGTTTCTTAACAATAAAATCAGGGCAGAGTACAGCAATGCAGGAGTTCCAACTACCCTAACTAGCAAAGTAATCACACATCAAGAAAGCCAGTCTGAGCACACGGCATGGCAATCACACAGACAGTGCCTTGCTGAATCACCCCAAGTTTAATCTAGCCCAGTACCTTTTCCAACTGGGGGAGGCATTCTGTGTGTGTGTGTGTGTGTTTTGAACATATTCAATACTTCTGGAACTGGGATTATATGAACAAGCTGCATGATGATAGATACACAGGATTTTGGTGGCGGAAAGTGCTGTCAAGTTATAGCTGACACATGGTGCCCCCTGCTGGAGTATTCAAGGTAAGAAACTAACAGAGGTGGTTTGCCATTGCCTGTCTCTGCATAGCAACACTGGTCTTCTTTGGAGGTCTCCCATCCAATTACTAACCAAGGTCAACCCTGCTTAGCTTCCAAGATCTGATGACATCGGGCTTGCCTGGGCTATCCAGGTCAGGGCACATAGGATTTTATTCCCCTAATAATGTCCAGTGCTTTGTTTTCATTCTGTTTGTGGGATGCAGTTTAATGACTTCTGTTTTGGTTTCTTCTTACTGCCATCATTTCATGATGGCAATGCCGATCAGCACTGAGGCACTTGCTATTTGGGGCTAAGGAAGGAAGTCTTAACTTGAGCAAACATGGACATTTAAAGCTGGCCCATTAGATCATTGGTCCATCCAGCCCATTGCTCTCTCTTGTGGGAGTCCATCGTTCAGTGGCAGAACATCTGCTTTGCAGGCAGAAGGTCCCAGGTTCAATTCCCGACATCTCCATTGAAAAGGGTAAGGTAGAAGATGATGCGAAAGACCTCTACCTGAGACCCTGGGGAGCTGCAGCCAGTCATGAATGAATGGATAAAACCCTGCCCTCAAGTCATAGTTGACTTATAGTTACCCCTGGTGGGGTTTTCATGGCAAGAGACTAACAGAGGTGGTTTGCCATTGTGTGCCTCTGCAACCCTGGTTGCGGCCTCCCATCCATTTACTAACCAAGGCTGACCCGGCTTAGCTTCTGACTGAGAACTGATGAGATTAGGCTCACCTGGGCTATCCAGGTCAGGGCAGTCATAGCAGTCAATACTGGCCTTGATAGACCAAGGGACTGACTCAGTGTAAGGCAGTTTCCTGTGTTCCACATCACCGTCTCTAGTCAACAGGAGTTCTCCAGCATCTCGGATCAAGAAAGGTATTGCCTAGCTCTGCTACCTGCAGTCTTTCAGCGGGAGATGGCAGGGCTTGAAGCTGGGATTTGCTGTATCCAAAGCAAGTTCTCTGCAACCAAGCCATCTAGGAACACAAAAGACAAGTAGGTTGCGGGGTGGGGGTGGGGGTAGACAGCTAAAGAATTCAGGACAGACAACAACAGGGGTTGAAATGTATAAAAAAGGAAAGTGTTTCTACTTGTGTAGAAGCTGCCCTCCTGCTCTTGAAGGGTGAAGGAAAGGCACTCAGTACATGCACAAAAGCATCCCCTCTGTACGACTTCAGATGCGGCATTGCCAGCTCTTTTCTGGCAGGGCTTCTGAGTCTTGAACACCTGCATGAGAAACAAAAAGTTAATAGGTGATTCCTCCCACACACACCCCGATAAATTCCTGTAGTTGGCAATCCAAGCAGCCAGCCTCTTCATAGGGCAGCCAGGTGCAGCAGACTCCCTCCTCCCCAAAAATTATACCTGTAACTGTTGAATAATAGGGGAAGATCTGCCAGGTGCAACCTATATGAAAAGCTATATCTGGAGGGATTCGTGTTGATAGAGGAAAAATAAGGGGAAACAGCTTGTCAATCAACTGTCTTGCTTAATGGGCGATTCAACCAAGTAAAGCTATCAGTGCTCAGCAGAACAAACCCTGTAATGTTGCTCTGACTGACCCCTCATTGCCTGCAAAGCCATTGCGCAGCGTGCATCTTACGCATATGCGTGTTTGCTCAGACCCACTGAGTTGAACCCACGAGGGTCTTTCCACTTTTCTCTCAAAGAAAAGTGTGTGATCGATGCAGAAAACAAGGCAAGAGCCATTTTAAAATCTGCAGTCCAGTGCAGCGGCTCTTAACTTTGAATCCACTCTGGCCTACCAAGTACTCAATGCTATCATCGAATGCCCCACAAACCACAAGTAAAAAAAAAAACAGAACATAAAACCAGCATTCCAGACAAGGCAACTTTATGTATATAGGTATATTTATGATATATGCATACGATACGCAGATCTCAGGCATGCATTCAATGAGGCCCTTGTGCCTGGGGCTGTCTGCCAACTCCTTAATGTTCGTTTGATTTCTGTTTGCCCTGTGCCGCTTTTAACAGGGCCTGTGGGAGAAATCTAGGATTTTATCCTCAGGGCAGGGTGAAAAAGTCCCCTCTGCTGCCCACCCCCCAAAGTTCTGAATCCCCCTCCCCCAATTTCTATATTGCCCTAAGGGGAACTTATGGACCCCCTTAAGAATCACTGGTCTAGCCCATCGTTTGTACTGTATTTTAATTTAATACATGAAAAAAAATTTAAGCATCAAGTAGTGCTACCAGAATGAAGCAATGTCTTTATACGGCTCCAAGTAATAACATCAAGCCAAGATTGCCAACTGACCATAAAAAGCACACCTGTTGTGCTGCTATGCCTTTACGAGCATCTTGATCTGTCGGAACCAGCAGGTGTACCTTTTTTCACAATGTGAAGATAAAGGCGATTGCCTGTTCGAGGCTGCAGGCTGAACTACTGTTCAAGGCACAGTAGCAGGGCCAGTAAAAAAACTGGCCATCCTCTTCCAAATTCCCTTTTTGCAAGGGTCAGCTCTGGCCAAGAGCCAATGAAAAGCCAGTGGTTTTCTATACACATCTAACAAATCGGCCCATTTGGTCACACCAGTGAATAGGTGAACGTTTTTCGATTCTGGGGGTAGAAAGCCCTTCTTTGAAATGCAGACCGATTCCACAGCTCCTGGCAAAGGAAAAATATGTCGTTCGCTCTCTAAGACAACATAGGATGGCTTTTCCATGAAAACACCTTGACTCACCCCCTCCTTCACCCCTCCCTCTTCCAACAGCATCACTATTTCCGAATACCGGACGGCTTCTTTTTTCCTTACCTCACGGCAAAGGCGCCGGGATGACTCTGTCACGGGGCAGGAATTCCCTAACCAACCAACCCCTCCTTTGCTGTTTCTCTGCCAACCAGCTTATGCTTAGTACTCCTGCCAGATGCCTCTCAGGGGCACCTCTTGGCCATTCCTCATTCCCCTCAAATTCCCTCTGCAGCAAACTGAGGACACTTCCTTGCACACAAAAGCCCGAGAAGCACTTTGGGGTTCCCAAACTGCGTAATGCAAACTTGAGACAGGTTAAGGTGCATATTGGATAAACTGTTGCTTACTCTGCTTCACGGACAACATCCACCCCTACAAACAAAAGAGATACTCAGGAGTAGGGCTAGGCAGAGTAAGGCAGCCTGCTACATTTGGCAGATTTGGGGGGGGGGGAGGAAAATGTCAGGTCTTCAGTGCATTATTTTATTTTTACCACCCTCTGCCTCAGAGTCCAGAATGCCTTGGGCCCTCTATGCTCAGAGGAAGCCTTTATGATCATGTATGAAAGCAGAAAAATCCAGGCTCTGATCTGAATAGGTAGCATTCACATCATCTCTCCGCTACTGACGCACTGTGTGATCCTGGGCCATCTCCTGTCTTCCAACCTGCTTCCCTTCACATCTATAAAGGCTCCACTAACTCATTTCCATATCTTTCTGCATGTGAAAATCAAGCTTCCTCATCCCAGAAGAAGAAGAAAGTTCCCAGTGGTCTAATACATCCGGGCCTTGGGAGGGTTGCTTTATTGATCATTGAAAGCTGGTGACCACTCAGCTGTGTATTCACTTATTCTGTGATAGTGTTATCGGCAGTTCAGAGTATATCTCAGGATAGACAGTGTATGGAACAGTAGAGTGCAGGCCATGTGATGCCTTAGTGCCCATGTGCGTACATTTATCTACATATGTGCTAGAGGCAGGATGCCTCCAGCCAAGATCCACAGATTTGACTTCTAGAGACTCCATATAGGAGGCTGAACCTTTGATTACAGACACAACCAGCAAGGCACCCCGAGGGCAAAAAAATAAGGACGGAGACCAGCATAGAGGGGTGGCCCCTAATAAATGAGGGCAATTGGAGTGCATGTTGCTGTTTACCTTCAATTTGGAAGATCAGATCTAACTCTGATCCTTCTCTCTTCACAGACTGGTTGTGCCAAGCGTTAGTGACACTGCTGAGCCTGTGTGAGTGTTTCTGGGCTGCGCCTGGCCCCCGGGGACGGCCTTTGGATCCCCGAGCCGAGTTCGATTCCATCGTCAACCTGGCAAGGAATCTGCTGAGCGATACTAAGAGCCTCTTCAATCACTTTGTAAGTCCGACTGCCTCCACTCGAACCTGCTTGTAGAATTGAGGACGAGGGCTTAGGGTGGTTTGGGGGGACTCTGAGGAGAGCTGGTAGGAAAGTTGGCATTTTGCGTTCTGGCCCAGACAATGACACCCTCAGGAAAAGTGTCAGATTTAGAATATGGATGGTACTAGAACCTCCATTGTCTATATCTGGGATCTTCATTTCTAAAAAGACTCACTGAAAAAGTATCCCTTTTGAAGGTAAAAAAAATCTTTCCTAAAATTACCTAGGCCTTTTTCTTTTCAAATTAAAATGTAGTTCTGTTTCCCCTGATTTCCTGTTCAGTTGGGCTGTAGTGCCTGCCGTTATCTGATTCCCCTCCATTTTTCTTCCTTGCACAGAAAAACCGCTATCCAGCTGAGGGAGAACACAAGCTGGAAACGCTCCCTGTTCTCTCCATGAATGCCGTGGAACTTGCCAACATCCAGGTGAGAGGCCTCTTCTCCCTGCCCTCCATCTCTAACCTTGTAGGCCTCAGGCATCCTCCTTTACATCACACTTTGCCCATCCTATGCAAAATCTCTCATCTTCACCTGACAGGAATACAATGGCCACTTGAGGGAATGCTGACTTCCCATAGCTACCTGATGGTGGTGGCTTCAGATCCCTTACAGGGACCCTAGTTTTCTCTTTAATCAGTAGTTCTGAGTTCTTACCATTTTATTTTAGGCTTAGCCTTAGTACCTCAAGTTTTGGCATCCTTGGGTGACTCCAATTTTTCTTCTGGAATCTCCAGTTCTTCTCTGATGACTGCCATTAAGCCGCCTTGCTTTCTCCTCAGTTGCAGTCACTCCAAAATCTCTCCCAGTTCTCCACTATGCATTCAGTTTTCTGTGTGAGCTGCTGGAGTCCAGAGAGGCATCTCCTCTCAAGGATGAGCAGACTGGCGGGTCTCTATGGTTTCTTTTCCCTCTCAGTTCTTCTCCTCTAACATCTTTTTCTTCCCTTTCTTTCAGGTCTCAGGAGGCCTAGCTCGGCTCAGCTCTGACCTGCAGTGCTACCAACGCCACTTTGAGTGGCTGCGCAAGGCAGCACCACTATTGCGGCCCATGGAGCATGACCTTGGCACGGTGCATGTCCGGCTTGAACGTCTGCTGAAGAGGCTGGAGCACCTGGTAAGGCTTTGAGAGGAAGGTGCATACCCTGAATGGAATGAGGTGTATGCAAGGCTTTTTTTCAGCTGGAACGTGATGGAACGGAGTTCCGGAAGCTCTTGAAAATGATCACATGGCTGGTGGCCCCGCCCCCTGATCTCCAGACAGAGGGGAGTTTAGATTGCTCTCCATGCCGCTCAGCAGCTCAAAGGGCAATCTAAACTCCCCTCTGTCTGGAGATCAGGGGGCGGGGCCACCAGCCATGTGACCATTTTCGCCGAGGGCAACCCACTGAGTTCCACCACCTCTTTTCCCAGAAAAAAAGCCCTGGGTGTATGATCCAGTCAAAAGAGCTGATACTACTGTAGCAGGTTTACTTTGGACTCACAGTTTTCTCCCCACAAAGTCATTCTTACATTCCCTTGTAAGACCGAGCATGGAGTGTAGAGGTTAGACTGGGATCTGGGAGACCCAGGTTCGAATCCCCACTCTCTCATAGAAACTTGGTGGAGGACTTTGAGCCAGTCACTGTCTCTTAGCCAAACCTACCTCACAGGGTTGTTGTTGTGAGGACAAAGTGAAAGAGGAAGAACACGGTTGTAAGCTGCTTTAGGTCCCCACTGGGGAGAAAAGCAGGGTACATATAAATAAATACATATTTTAACACCTTAACTTGTTTCTCTTTCTCCCCAGATGGCAAAGCTCAGCCTTCCAAGGCCCAATGACCCACTGCCAACGCTCCCAGCCCACGGCACTCATTGGTCTGTGGTTCAAGCAGGTCATGCCATTGTCCACTCATTTCACCTGTATTTGGACTGGGCGGCCCGCGTGCTGGTTCTGATCCGGAACAAGCTGTGAACCGCAGAGGAATGGAACCGCCATCTGTATTTTGGAAAGCCTCCCCACGGACCTGGAACACTTCAATGCTGTTCCAGCAACACCAGAGGAGGAAGAATGCAAGGAAGGAAAGCGAGTCCATGAGAGGTGGCACAGCTGTGTTCCTCCTCCAGGGGTGCTGCAGGGTGGGAGGGGCTAGGACTTCGGGCCCAATCATACCCTTCCTACTCTTGGGGGACTTTGTGGAATGAGAGGGGCCTTTCTTAAATCTCAGAATCACCATCTCATCTTCTCATTCTTCCTAAGGGGCACCAGCAAGCATGGGAAAGTAGCTGGGAAGGGGGTCTTTCTGCCCTCTCTTGCTCTCTGTTCATGGATCACTATAATCTGGATTGTGTGGGTTGGTCTATGTCGAATATGGGGGACCTCCTTCTTGGTACAGAGCGGCAGAATAAATCAATGGCTGTTAGGGATTCTACTCTGAGAAGACCAGCAATGGTGGCCAGTCTGTGGAAGATACCCACTCCAGTGCCATTTCCAGCCTATCCCTCATAATACGCACAAATTAGGGCACATTCTCAGTGGGCACGGAGCGTGCCCCCAGCGAATTGAGAGTGGCTCCGGAATATGCCCCAGAATCCTCCATCGTGCCTGGATGGAGGAAGAAAGGATTCCTTGAAGGTTTGGAAAATGTGTCTTCGCTTAACTTGGTGGCAGCAGTGCCCTCTCCAGGCCTGATTTCAGTCATCATCTTTGCCAATTTCTCTCCCTTGCTGTTTGTGGAAAATCCAGAACAAAAACCAAAACTGTGCCCCCAGCCCAGCATAAACCAAATGGTCTTCCTAACCAACTCCTGCTGGGTTGTTGTAGGGAGTGATTAATTACTAGGGAATCCCTGACTAATTGGGCAACATGTTTTAAAACTCTTTATTTTCTTTTAATCAAGAAAGGTTACCAAAACCCACAGCGCATACCTCCCTCTTAATGGCTTGGTCTACACATACAGCAGAAGGAAGAGAGAGGCAATAGAATTATAGACTCTGCCATGTCAGAATGCAGGTGGGAAATACCATTTTAATGGCACTAAATAGGAAAAAAAAACCTGCCCTGAATGTTTTTTAAATTGTTATGAAGGATATACTGAAATTTTCTCAGAGATTTGCTTTTTTACCATTTGTAGTACACAGTTTTTTAAAACATAGATGAGCATTAAAAATGTGATTCTGCACCTTCACTTAGACATGGTAAGGTCCATTCTACCCCTTCAAATTCTGTCATTTCATTCTGCTGTGTGTTTATACTAGACCCCAGAAGAGGCATTCTCCTTTCTCTCACACACAGGGGGAATGCCTTTTTGAGAGACACTGCCTGCTGCAGCCAATGCCTGCATCCTCTAAAAACAAGGGAAGTAAAATTCTTTCATCAATTAAAACGCACACCATCAACTACTTTCAAAGTACAGGTTGGAGATGAGAGTTCTCGCAAATTAAGATGTCTGAAGAACTTGAAGGTGATTTCAGAAGTTTGGAAACATTTCTGCAGTAAAATTTAGAAACTAAAGTTTGTTTTTAACAATTCAGAAAATTCTGGATTACGTTAATTTAATTCTGGAAAAAAATCGCAATTATCTTTACAAACTCGAGATAAATTTTGCTTTCCTTTTCCAGCAGCGCCCCCTAGTGGATTATTTTTATGGTTTCATTGGCTCCCCTTAAACAAAAGCCAGCATCGGCTACAGAAACGGTTGCCAACTCCAGGTTGGGAAATTCAAGGATATTTGGGGGTAGAGTTTAGGGAGAATGGAGCTTGGGGAGGGAGGTCAGCAGGAACGTGATGCCAAAGAATCCGCCCTCCAGGGTGTTGCAAAAATAGCAAGCTCCACAGTATAGAGATCAGTTGTTATTTTGGGGGGACTCCAGGTCCCACCTGGAAACTGGCAACCCTAGATGCAGAAGGTACCATAAAAGTATTATTTTGAAAAAGCATTTCAAATCTGAAAAAAAATTGGAATGAAGAAGACTACCCACCTAATGCTAGAGTGTGTCCTCCACTGGATTTGTCCATGTTTAATGTTGGCCAAATGGCTTCATGCAATACACAGGTCATAAAATAGAGATGTACTCAGTCTCTGATTGGGAAAGGCTGACTTCTTCTTTTTGATGGAGAAGAACATCCCATGTTTAGTACTCTTTAATGGCTGTAGTTAACCTCACCTCTGAGTTTCAGGTATTTATCATGAACGTATCTTGCCCCAGGTTATTTATAAAACCGATAGGTTTCTTCCTTGTAAGTTATTATTTTTTTTAATTTATGGTCTGTTCCATGTCTGGTTTGTTTTATTATTTTATTATTATTGTTGTCATTGTGGTCATTATTATTATTATTTTATGAACATTATTTTATTGTGAGCATCTTCCAAATATTTATTGATCAGCTTTGTTGCTTTTCTTTCTCCTTCTTTCCTTTTTGTAATAAAAAAAAGATTTTAAAAAGGATGGGAAAAACATAAATTTGAAATAAAAAAATTAAATGGATCCGAATAACAAAGGTTTCTCTTTATTGGGTGGAATGGAGCAGTGCTCTTCAAAAAGTCCACCAAAGCAGAGGTTGGAATAAACATTTCGTTTGTCCTCAAGATGGAACAAGACTCCTGTTTATGCAGTGATTTTTAAATGAAATTTTTATTTACTACATTTTTTTCCCTTTTCCCAATAAGCTCAGGGTGGTGTACATTAGTCTCTCTTCCTTCAGTTTACACTCACAACAACCCTGTGAGATAGTTTGGACTGATTCCGCACACGTTGGATAATGCACTTTCAATGCACTTTATCAATCGTTTGAGGTGGATTTTTTGTTCCACACACGAAAAAATCCGTTCCAAATGATCTATAAAGAGGATTGGAAGTGCATTATCCAACGTGTGCGGAATCAGAGAGTGCATAAGTAACAGAAGATCACCAAGCGAGCTTCATGGCAGAGGAGGGATTTGAATATGGTTCTCCCAGACCTGAATCCAACACACAGCTTTATTCCTCTGCAACTCTTGCCCAGGGCTGCCTGCTCTTTTACATACCTAGTGCCGCAGTTGCCCAGTCCACATACTCTCGATCCTCTAAGAAGTGGTTAGAAATAAATAAAACCAAATTGCTGGCTAGAAGGAGAATTCCTCCAGAAGTGCCTTTTCATATTTCAGAGCAACTTGGTAGGATTATGCTGCTCTGAAAGGAATAGAAACCCTTCCAGGGTCTGGGCAAAGCCACTCTGCCTTGGTGGCCATGTTTCCTTGTAATGCACATGTGCGCTCATGCATAAAAGCAGAAACGGGCACCACTTATAATCACACATGGCTTGGCTCGGCTCATGCACATTGGATATCTTTTGCTTCCAGGAATGAGCAGCTCTTCTTGAAAATCCTGGCTCCTCCTCCTTCCTTCCCCCACCCCTCAGGATGTGAACAGGATTCTTATGTCATAGACAGTTATCATTCCCTCCTGTGGTAAATTTAGGATTCTGCCATCTGCTGTGGGGTTTAAGCCTCTAGCGCCTCCCTCTTTTCTGTCTTTCCTTCTAAAAGGCATAGAAATCACAAGCCATTTCCTCAGTGCTAGCCCTCTTTCCCCTCTCCCTCCCCTGCCCCACGTCTGACGAAATGAAGCAGATTGACACTGATTAATTCTTTAATTTCTTTAATCAGCCCTAAATTAACAACTCGTGATCTTCTGATTTCCCACAGATGGGGAAATTATATGAAGCAAAACAGAAGAGATAAATCATCTGCAAAAGGGGATTCCGCGTGAGAGAGGCGTGTGAGGGGACACAGAGGAGACACGGCTGAAGGGACCAGGGGTTGGTGGTTAGGCAGTAGTAGGACAGAGCCACGGAAAGGAAAGGAAACAAAGATAGGTCAGGGCCTGGTCAATATGAATAAAGGTCATTGCTGGGAAAACACAGGGAAGGTCTCTATATATTATACTACTGTAACAACCATATTAGTATATATAAAGATACTTGGGCCTCAATCACTCCCCAGATGAGATGGCTATCAAAATTGTTAACTATTTCCATGACAGAAAGCTGAATTTTAATACACACATACTCCAAGACAGCTTGAAAAGTCTGAAAACAACAACTTGCTTGCTTAAAACGCCTCCTAATAGCGAGAGCGAGGCAAGCCATGCATGCAATAGATTGAAGTGGCCTAGGAAAACTCATGCACGGGAACTGGCCTCTGATGGGGAAAGGGGCAGATGATTGGCAGTGGCAGCCAGGAACATACATCTGGATATCGGGACAAGCCACATATGTGATGGAATGGAGGTATATGGCGATCTCCTCCTCAACATACTTGAGCAACCTATGTACTAGAGGAGGTTCACAGTGGCAGCCAGGAAGGTTTGCAGAATGCAAGCTGCATTGACATGTACTCTGAGGGCAAAACTAGATGTCACAGCATCCAGATTCAACCCATCATGACGTCTAGTTTGGCACTTATTCACAGACAGAACTCATGCAATTTTATGCCAAGGTCTCTGAATTCAACAGGACTTATTCCCAAGCACTGAACATGGAAATGGAACCTTATATAAGATAAAGGTAGTCCCCTGTGCAAGCACCGAGTCATTACTGACCTATGGGGGGACGTCGCATCACAACGTTTCCTTGGCAGACTTTTTGTTACAGGGTGGTTTGCCATTGCCTTCCCCAGTCATCTACGCTTTACTCCCAGGCAACTGGGTACTCATTTTACCAACCTCGGAAGGATGGAAGGCTGAGTCAACCTTGAGCTGGCTATGTGAACCCAGCTTCCTCCAAGATCGAACTCAGGTCATGAGCAGAGCTTGGGCTGCAGTACTGCAGCTTACCACTCCATGCCACGGAGCTCACTCAACTTTATATAGACAGTCAAGTGTATGTATTAACTGGTGTTGGATTAACAAAAGTATAACCAGAGCTGCCAGCAAACAGGAAGAAGTCTATTGTTATCCCCCAACACCAAGAGATGCCGTAACCCTTAAATAACAACGCAGAAAGATGGTCTCAGCTGCGGGCTGACAGTCAACTTGCTACTGGCTTCAACTAGACAGATAAATGGCATGTTTCAGAAGACCAGTCACATGCACTCAGCCTAATCTGCCTCACAGTGTTGTTGTGAGGATAAAATAGATGAGAGAACCACTTTGAGTCCACATTGGGGAGAAACGCAGGGTACAAATGAAATGAGTAAATAAATCCTTTGCTGGGGCTCACGTGGATTACACATGCAGCTGAGAGGCTATATTCTTAGTACCCCCAAAACATTGCTGCCTCCAAGTTCACTGCAGGGGCCGCAAGGCTGCTTGTGTGGGGCTTGGGTGGCCCCTTGCCTCAGGTCTCAATCTTGTCAGTTTATCTAGCTCACAATTTGCTGAACTGCCCGGTCCCCTCAGAGAACCAACATAGCTCTGGGTTCAGAAAAGGCCCTGTGCTGCCTACATGGAGTGCAGAGGACGATATATCTGTACAGATGAATGGTTAAGCAAGGTGAAGGGGGGTTGGAAGAAACAGGAGAAAACGGAGGTAACAGAGATTGTCTCCTTCTCTGCCCAAGGTCCTCTCTCTAGCATGGCTCACCGTCATCCTCATCGCCAGCATCCCCGCTGTGCCCCCCTGCGAGCCCAGCATAGCCTCCCAAATAGGACTTGCGTCCCCCACCAGGAGCCACCGGGCCTGGCAGGCTGGGGGAGAAGTCTAGAGAGTCACTGACACTGAAGATATATTTATCCCACAGGAAACGTTCAAGGTCAGGCGCCAGAGTGGGGGAGCCAGGGCCTCCTCCGCTCCCCGCTGACGCAGTGTGCTTCTCGAAAATCCGCCTACGGTACTTGAACTCCAGGATGGTCTTGGTGTAGGTGTTGAGGGTCAGCACAGAAGAGGACATGCAGAGTGTAAACGAGAGCCAGGCCATCCTACAGGGCAGAAAAATCAGAGAAAAGACGGGGAGGTCAAGTCCATTATCCCAGTCCAGTCCTCTCGACTGGCATGATTCCCTCCTTCCGTTTCCGGATCTCTCTGCAGCCTTTGATACGGAGATCATGCCATCCTGTTGAGGCACTTGGAGGCAGAAGTGGGTATCAGGGGATGTGTCTTGGATTAGTTTAAATCATTCCTCATGGAAAGAACTCAAAAGGTTACTATGGGAGAACAACTCTCTTCAGACTATCTTATGGGGTTATATTGTACGGAATTATCTTGTGGGGTTCTAAAGAAGGCAATCTTAATTTACAAATTATTCAACATCTACGTAAAGCCTTTAGGAAAAATCATTCGTAGCGCTGGAACTGGATGACACCAATATCCGGATGACACCCAGCTCTGTATCTCACTATCCTGGGGTTCCCAGGTGTTTGCTGGTGGCAGGCAAACTCCTGGAGGTTTGCCCCATTGCTGGCAGAAGGCTGCAAGCTGCCTTGTGATTGCCCACCACCAGCAGGCAACTCAAGAAAGCATGTGGTGGGCACGCTCCAGCAGGGCATGATGACATCACTTCCTGAAGTAACATCATCGCACTTGATGTGGAAGTGCTCCCACGCTTCGTAGAGGCTGATTTTGGCCCCAAGTGGGCTGATTCTAAAAGAGTTGGCCCCATGGGAAGCGTAATGAGCATTCCCATATAAAACATAATGACATCACTTTTGGAAGTGATCGTGTCAGCACTGGGAACATACACGCGCGAAGATCATCATGCCAGTGAGTACCAGATCCCTCCCCTGCTAGGAGGATACATGGACCTGGCAACCCTACACTATCCAAATCTCCTGGTGTTGCAATAGAGGTCTTGAGTTGTTCCCTGACAGCTGTGGTCAAATGGCTGAAAGCAAACAAACTAAAACTGAACCCAAACAAGACAAAAGTGATGCTGGCTGGGAAGGTGGAGATTCTGAAAGACATTGTGCTCCCCACTTTCAATGGGGTTCAACTGACTCTTGCAGATTCAATTACATATTATTCCCATTCTACAGTCCCAACGTTAGCTACTGGGCTCAGTTCAAGGTTTTGGCTATCACACACAAAGCTCTTCATGGCCTTGTTCCCTCATATCTGCACGACTGTCTCTCTCCCTGTGCTGTGCAATAGCAGCTTCACTCATCTGAACTGGGCCTTCTGCAGGTGCCACCCTACAAATGGGCAAAATCAACAACCATCTGTATACACGCAATTTCTGTTATGGCCCCCACCTTACGGTATGACCTGCCTGATGAGGTGCTCGCGCTTGAAGTAGTGTTGTCAGATTCCTATACCCTCCTAGTGGGAGGGGGAGAATCCAGCACTTCCTGGAAGGTGGTTCCTCGTACACACACCCAGCAAGGTGAGATGACATCACTTCCAGGAAGTGACATCATCGTGTTGGCAGTGGGCATGCTCCCTTGCACGGGGCTGATTCGGCCTATTCGAGGCCAAAATTTGCCCCTGCAAAGCGTGGGAGCATGCCCACTGCCAGCACAATAAGATCACTTGAGGAAGTGATGTCATCATACCTCAGTGGGAGCGCACCTGCTGTGCACTTTCCTGGGTTGCCTGCCAATGGGTAGTTTGCCATCTCCCGCCAGCAATGGGGCAAACCCTCGGGAGATTGCCTGCCACCGGCAAGCAACTCGTTACCCCGGCTTGAAGGCAACCTACAAATTTCAACTAATGTAGAATTCTGGTGCACACCCCTTGGTAGAGACTGGCAGGTGGGTGCATAGCAAGCCAAGCCTTTGCCAATATTGCACAGAATGGTTCTCTGCCATGTGGCCACACCACATGAGGGGAATGGCAATGCCCTGCTGGTGCTCCTAGGCTGTGGAATAATTGCTGGTCACTTACCCAAATGACCACCCATAATACCATGTCTGGGGTCTCCAGTCTTTTGGTCCCAGGTTCACTGCCACCTGAAAGACAGTCATGTACATCATATGGGCAACCATGCCCAGGAGCCCTGTTGGGTTGGGAGAGAGAAGTAAGATATTTCAGAGTATACCCCACCATAGGAGAGCCCTCCAGGGCCAACGTAGCACTTCCTGCACCCTAAACTTTGGCTGGATGGAGACAGAGCTAATGTAACCCAAGGGGCAGAAAGCTGGGCAGACTTGGGAAACCAAGATCCAAATGTACATGTGTCCATTTTGGCCATCAGAGTGCAGGTCAGTGAAGGGTCTGTTAAAGAATCAGACCTGACATGACACCGTCGTTTCTGGGTTGCACCGGAAGGGATATCATTGCCCAGGGATGACAGGTGTGCACCTTCCCATTTCACTACCCTGCCTCTTCCTGTCAATCAGCTGGCAAAAGCACAGATTTCTGGGAGATTGCCTGAAATACTCTGAAATGTGACATCACTTCCAGGTATTCACTGGAAGTGGCATCATTGCATCATTGCACTGACTTCACTCTGGCAATGTGACGCCACTTCCAGGTATTCACTCAAGTGTCATCATTGCATTGACTTCACTGTGGCAATGAGACGTCACTGTGGCAATGTGACCCCACTTCCAGGTATTAATCAGAAGTGGTATCATGCCATCTGCATGGCATCGTCCCCTTTGCCTCCACGCCCTCTCACTGATTGCCAGCCAGTGGCAAGCAACCCTAGCCTAAGATTACTAGATTTCTGTGTCAGACAAATTCATATTTTTGCTTATCTAGACCATATTTTTGGTGGGCAGAAATGATGTCTAGTGATGTTCTAGCATTCCCCAAAATGCAATGGTACTATGTGTGATGCTACATCCACCCCAAATGCCAGATGTGATGTAACTATGCCAGGTGATGTTCTGGCCATCCCCCCAAAACCTGTTTGGTTTCGAGGGACAGCCAGAGCATTGCCAGATGCGCTTATATCACATCCAGGGTTTTGGGTGGATGTAGCATTACACATCACTGGGTATCATTTGCAGCACAAGCCCTTTCTTCTGTTGCTCAGGAAAGCGACACCGAGAGGGAAGGCCCGACCAGCAGGAGTCCTCCTCAGGTTGTCTCAGTTTGTGGCTTGTGACACTCAGGGATGGATGCAGACACAGCTGCTTGGCAGGGGAGAAGGGGAGACTGAGGTACCCGAGAGAACCGTGATCACAGCAGCAAAAGCATTGATCTTGAGTCCATCGATGAAGTTAGCGTAGTAAAGGGCATCCAAGCACATCAGCAAGAACCCCACGCTAAGCAAGATGATATAGAGGAACTCCGAGGCAACTGACAGCCACAGCACACCTGGAAGGCAAAGGTGAGTCGAGGGTGAGAGAGGAGATGGAGCCACTGATGCCACAGAGATATCTGGAATTCTTAATGGGAGCCACAAATCTAGGGTGGCGATGAGAATTTTTGGAAGCAAATTAGGGGCATTTGGAGTTTTTAGGCAGCCCCTGCCTCACATTGGCAATGGCTTCTGGAAGAGATGTTCTATAGTATCCACAGCCTGTGTGTGCATAAAGTGCCATCAAGTCACAACGGACTTATGGGAACCCCTGCTTGGGCTTTCCAGGCCAGTGAGAAGCAGAGGTGGTTTGCAGTTGCCTTCCTCTGAAGAGTCTTCCTTGGTGGTCTCCCATCCAAGTACTGAATAATAACAACAACAACAACAACAACAACAACAACAACATTCGATTTATATACCGCCCTTCAGGGCAACTTAATGCCCATTCAGAGTGGTTTACAAAGTATGTCATTATTATCCCCACAACAAAACACCCTGTGAGGCAGGTGGGGCTGAGAGAGCTCCAGAGAACTGTGACTAGCCCAAGGTCACCCAGCTGGCTTCAAGTGGAGGAGTGGGGAATCAAACACGGGTCTCCAGATTAGAGTCCCACACTCTTAACCACTACACCAAACTGACCCTGCTTAGCTTCCAAGATCTGACAAGATTGGGCCATACCATGCCGCCATCCCTCTCTGTCCCTAGCCTACTGTGAGAAGACCTGAGGTTTCTCTCCCAGGCCCTTAAAAAGTTGGCTAACAGTATTTATTTACTTCATTTATACCCCATTTTTGTCTCCAATGGGGACCCCAAACAGCTTACAACATTCTCCTTTCTTATCCTCACAACAACCCTGCGTGAGTAGGTGACTAGCTCAAGCACACCCACGAGCTTCCATGGCAGAGTGGGGTTCTGTCCCGGGTCTCCCAGGTCCCAATCCAACACTGTAACCACTACACCACACTGCTCTCATAAAACAGGAATCAGATATTAAGGAGCTGCCTGGTAGTCCTCAGGCACAAGGGCCTCATAGAAAGTATGCTTTGGTGCTGCACAGGGCTTTTTTTCTGGGGAAAGAGGTGGTGGAACTCAGTGGGTTGCCCTCGGAGAAAATGGTCACATGGCTGGTGGCCCCGCCCCCTGATCTCCAGACAGAGGGGAGTTGAGATTGCCCTCCACGCCGCTGAACTAAACTCCCCTCTGTCTGGAGATCAGGAGGCGGGGCCACCAGCCATGTGACCATTTTCAAGAGGTTCCGGAACTCCATTGCACTGCGTTCCCCCTGAAAAAAAGCCCTGGTGCTGCATATTGTATGCATATATCATAAATTTTTATAATTATACTGTATAAATCAAGTTGCTTTGTCCCGTGTTGTTTTTATGTCCTAATTTTTTACTTGTGGCTGGAGGTGGGGGTGGGGGGTGGGGAGACAACATTTGATGATAATGTTGTATACTTAATTGGTGGAAGAGGATGAAAGATCAAGAATCACAGTTCTAATCTTTTTCTTGCCTTCCCACGAAGGGCTCGGATCCTAAGCCTTATCCATCATGGAAGCAGGCCCCCCACATGGAGTGCATTCCTTAGCGTGAGCACTTTCTAGCTCTTTCAAAGATACTGCTGTTGCAGAGGAGAAGCGCTGGAGGGAAGCGTTCCACAGCGGACGACTCCTCTCCCCACATAAGAAAAGGAAGTCGCACAAGTGGAAAACAAGGCTTAGGATCCAAGCCAAGGAGCCCACTGCAGCAAAGATAAGTCTCCCCTCCTAATTAGATTCTCATAACAACCCTGCAAGGTAGGTTAAATCGAAAGACAGAGCTAGGGTAAGATCATTCCATTTCATGGCTGAGTGGAAATTTGAATACAGGTCCCAGACCTGGCCCAATATTCTATATATTGCTCTCTACTGGCGTCTGAAGGTGAGTGTTTGTAAATGCCTTTTTAACCTGTTGCTACCCACTCCAAGCCCATGAGCTGGGCTACAAATCAAATCAACTCATATGTAGCTAAATTAATCATAAGACCTCTGCTTCAGTACATTAATCTTTAAAATGAGTATCATGCTCTGCATCTCAAAGGGCACCTTCTACACCGTAGGCTTAAACTGCTTATAATGGCTACTCCATTTCGCCAGTGAACTCTGGGAACTGTCGTGTGATCACCAACCGATATTTCAGCACTCTCCTCAAAACAGAATTCCCAGAATTCTTTGGGGAGAGCGAAGCTATGACAGTTTTTCTTTAAAAAAATTACATTAGTAACATAGATACAAACCATAGAGGATAGTTTTAGGTGGGTAGCCATGTTGGTTTGCAGTAGAACAGCAGGATCAGTGACACCTCAGAGACTGACAAGATTATCAGGGTAAAAGATTTTGACTAGGATATAAAGGCTCAGGGATCTCCATTCCTACTTGTGTCGGAAGAAGGGAGCTCTGACTATCGAAAGCTTACATCCTGACAATCTTGTTGGTCTCTAAGGTACCACTGGACTCAAATTCTACAAACCACAGAGTTTCTATAGGACGTAATAAGAATTTCAACACACTAAACATTTAACAGAAGTATATAATCTGCAGGCTGAGTGAGGGGGGATTGGTTTTTACTATTTTGGATTTAATCTCTCCCGCTCTTGCTAGTCGAGCTGTATTTATTGACCACTCCTGCTGCTGACTGGTTGGTTGATTTCTATTATTACTTTCAGTATTTTATTGCTCCTTTTACAGCTGACTATTTTTCTGCTTCTAGTCATTTAGCCTGTTCTTAGAGGGCTATACTAATTTACGTTACTCTGTTTTTTAATCTTAAATTGGTATGAATAATGTTTGAGTAGAAAGGCAGGATAGCAGGTTTCCAAAATAACACATCAGGGGCTTGCAAGAAATCATAGGAAGGATAAATTTGGAAATCTCTACCCCACCTCTCTCGTTTCCCTCTTCAGGACTCTGAAACTCTTTGGGTCTTGAGAAGGCCAGTTTCCTTTCCTCCCATTCCCTCCTTTAAATGGTACTCCACTGCACTCGGCTAAGGTTGCCAACATTCCATGTGGGGCCTGGAGTTCTCCTGGTCATTTGCAACTGATGTCTAGATTACAGAGATCGGTTCCCCTGGAGAGAATGGCAGCTTTCAGGGGGGTGGGCTCTAATGGCATCGCATCCCCATTGAACACTTTATGCAAAGTCCACCTTCCCTAGGCACCACTCCAAATCTTCAGAAGTTACACAACCTGGCGTGGGCAACAGTCTGTGCTCCTGAAGCATGCTCCCCCTTCTAAGGTTGCCAACCTCCAGGTGGTGACTGGCGATCTCCCAGAATTACAACTGATCTCCAGGTGACAGCGATTAGTTTCCCTGGAGAAAATGTCTGCTTTGGAGGGTGGTCCCCATTAGACCCTGCTGAGGCTCCTTCTCTATGCAAACTGCCCATTACAGGCTCCATCTCCAAAATCTTTAGGAATTTCACAACCTGGAACTGGCAATCTCACGCTCTACCCCTAGCAAGGTTTTTCTTTTGGTGAATTTACAAAAGCTTTATGCACCCCAACAGGGATACCCATGTATGTAGAAATTCCTGCCTTGTCTCTTGGTAGCCTATTAGGGCTGTTTTTGTGATTATAACTGGTACAGCCAATTTACTATTAGAAGGCATAGTAATGATATTAATTCACACAGAAATGGTCCCAGATTCTGTCCCCGACATTTCTAGTTTACAAACAAGGTAAATCCCAGGTTGCCAAGTGAGAGGTGGGTGGGTTTGGAATAACCCTGTCTTCAACTAATACTGCTGGAGCAGAAAATCCTGGCCGAGAAGAACAAACAGTGTCTGACTCAGTATAAGAGCTTCACTTACGGGCCTACCTTACCCAACCCTTTCCAAAGTCTCACCTTTTTCCGACTCCGGGGGCAGCTCTATGAAGCTCCGGCACTTCTCTTCTGGCAAACGGGCAGCGGGAGAGGGGCACAACAAAAGCAGAAAGAGTCCAGTTTAGTCAAAACTGGTGGTGAAATGGACACATACTGAATTCCAAGATTGTCTCCCCTCCCAAGAAGTGAGACTTTCCATTGCTGCCCTCCTCCCAACTTTGAAATGTAGTTGGCTTTGGGAGTGAGACAGTACCTTTGGTTTCGTCTGAGCTAGGACACACACTCGCCCCAAAACTCTGTTATGGGGGGTTGTCTTAGCCAGTGGGCAACAAGGGCTGATGCACCAGCCTCTCCACTGGGACACTCTTCATCTTGAGGATATTTCTTGGGATAGTTAGTATTGCTCCAAATTGTACAGGCGCTTCACATAAGTGTGTAGTAGCGGGATGTTCATGTTGTCTGGGATTTGGTGGGCAACCAGACAACAGAGATAATATGAAAACGTGGCTCATATTTCTTGTCTTGTTCTTTCAACAGCCACCTCCCCCACAAGTTCATTTCCTAGCAGCCTCATCAATTTCCTTATCCCATTTCTTCATCTGCGCCTCAAGGCTTTTTTGCTCCACCCGAAAATGCATTCTGTCCGTGCAATTTGTCAAACTCTCTTCCAGGGACGACCCTCCCATTAAGCAGTGAGTAGACAGCCTCAGGCAGTGGAGCTGTGAGTTGCCATTAAAGGTTGCTGAACAGTCAGTGATCCATGATATTATTATATATGAACGTGTGTGTGTGTGTGTGTGTGTGTGTGTGAGAGAGAGAGAGAGAGAGCGCGCGCACACATCATTTGGATATTGTTCCCCAGGTGCTAAAAAAAGCCCTTGAGTCAGCCCTGTTGTTTCTGCCCACCTCCCCTCCATTCTCAAGATCCCATTATTTTAGTAAAGTCTTTCCCAAATTATTGCTGGTTTTACATTATGGTCGTCAGAGGCTGCGCCTGCCTGTTGCAATGCTGTGAGCCATTTGAATGTAGTGGCTTACAGTACTGGTGGTCGGTTATTTTTCTCCACGCCACAGAGAGCAGGGAGAAAGGGCTCGCAAGGGTCTGTCTGAAGAGTAGGGGGAAGCCCCACTCACCTTGTAAAGAGCTTGTGAATTGCAGGATTTGAGCCCAGTGGCACCTTAGAGACCAACAAGATTTTCAGGGTTCGAGCTTCGGAAAGTCAGAGCTTCCTCTCTCAGATAGCCCGCGGACCCTGTGACAGCAGAGTCGATGCTGAACTATTTAAAGTGTCTTCCATGTGATGGCTCTGGTATGTGGACAGGCCCCAGTCTTTAGCCTCCTCTTACTCTGCTCTTGTGCTGCCCTTTGACTTCCCCCTTCCCTGTCCACATTACCTGTTGTTAGTCCTCCAACCTCTTCCTCTTCTCTGTCCTGCCCCTTAAACAGACAGTAAATCTGCTGGACAGTGCCGGGCACTTTAGTCTCTAATTCTGAAACATGCACCGATTACATACCTCCATGATGTTCCTCACAAGACAGCCAGAAGCCTGTGTGGAAATATCGAAAAGCATACTTGTCTTCTCCCGTCTCCCAGATGTACTGGACTACATGGGGGTCCATGGTCACGTTCCCGTCCATCGTCTCATTGCTGTTGATTGGTACGCAGTTCCCTTTCTTGACTGCTGAGAGGCAAGGGGGCTTCACTACCTTGTGGGTCCCCTCACACCAGTAGCTGGTGCTGAAGGCTGACACCGAAAAACAGAGAGCAAGAGAATTGAGGCCCAAGGAGAGCAGTGAGCGGGCCTTTCGGCTCAGTTTAATCATGGTCTCAGTTTTCCCAGAGAGGAGAGGACGTGATGGTGGCTTTAGTACTGGAAACTGAATCACGTGTTCAAAGCCCCCCAAAGTTTTAGAAACCGATGCTCTGAGGTACAGTTCTGGTCTTTCCTTCCTTCAGCCAATAGAAGCCAGTTCTGAACAACTCTCCATTTATAAAGAATGCCTTTCTTCTGATAATTATTTTCTCTTTCTTACTAATAAGCTGCAGGCCATCCATTGAATATGGCCCCTGCTTCTCAAAAGCAACAAAGCACAAAATGGAAAATTGTCTTTGAAATTGAACTCGGCCTGAAGTTCCGTTCTTATTAGTGGCTTGTTACTGGAGAATGTGAGGAGGTGGGGACCAAAATTATTACTTATTTACTTTCTTTACTTGCTTACATTTCTCACAGAAACTTTCTGTATGAAAGGAATAGGGTTGCCAGTCTGGGTGGGGCCTCGAGTTCACTCAGGATCACAACAAATCACTGGATGACAGAAATTAGTTCCCCCTGGAGGAATGGCAGCTTTGGAGGTCGGACTCTATGCCGCCCCCCGCTCCCTCCTCATCCTAAATTTCACCCTCCCCAGATACTGCCCCCAAATTTCTAGGAATTTTGCAACCAAGAGTTGGCAACTCTTGAAAAAGGAATGAAGTTCAGGACTACAGGGAATACCGGATTCTCTGGGAGAGATGCAAGAACGATGAGCTAGAAAGCTAGCAGCCCAGCTTCTGAGGCTCTCCTGGTTATCACCGGGCATAAAATTGTGGATGGGTAATATGTCCCCTTTGTGCTTTCAAGGTGTCCTTTAAGATACACACCCTCTAATCCTTAAACCCTTTCCTCTTTCACAGCTATATTAATGCAAGAGAGATTTTTCAAAGTCTTGTTTACACACAATTATAAGTCATTTGCCCAGACTAAGCAATCTTTCTAATGAAAATCTTATATCCCTGAAGACTTGAAGAGCAGGAACCAGTTGAAAGCAGATGATTTAAAAAAGGCTTTTAAAATCCCCAGCCCGTTACAAATCCTTGCAATTTCTTTCCTGCATCTTCTCAACTAACAGAATTTATTTCGAACTAACATTCTAACATGACCCCTCCCTTGAAACCCCATCCTTGTCAAAATGCAACGGATACCCTGAAGGGAGTTTGTTGGAAACGTGAGAGTCAAAACAGTTTCCAAAGCCTTTTACACATCATGATATCCATTTTAAAGTCTTGGAAGACGTAATACTCTTGCAGTTCTTGCAGACTGTGTGAAATACTCGAAATTTTTGTCACCAGGCACAAAGTGATTCCAGGGTATCTCAATTCTGCCCTTGTGCTGAAAGGAAGACCTCAGGGATATTTCAAAAGCCCCATTCACCAGAAAAATTCTACTGTATATAACCCTGGTCAGCAATGGTTTTTCTGGGAAAATGAAGAGATGGAGGCCCAAGTCCCCAAACCCAACTTGCTTTGTGAACAGCAATCCTACCACACTGCTCCCTTGCCTCTAGACTGACCCCTTTGTAGGCCAGACTTGGCAAAGGGTCTTGCAGTTGCTGATCTTGAATGCCTTCTAACCATCCACAAAAGTGGCAGAGATTATTCTAGGTGCTGCTCAGAATCTCAACAGGACACCTCACTTGGAAACTTCTGTTGGAGTTTGGGGCACAAAGTCCTCTTTTGACCCACCAATTCTATTTCAAGTGGTCTTTAGTGCCAGCTTTTCTCAACAGGGTTGTGACGCTTCCTCGTACATCCTCAGAGCTGTGTTCCTTTGGGATCAAACAGCTCAGAAAAGCTGTTCGTTTGTCCTCCTTTAAGAATTATATTCTAATCCACTTTCCCGCTGGCACGAAGGAATCCAAGCTCTTCCCTTCTGTCTCAAATCCATCACATCTTCCCCTTCATAGATCACCTCAATTCTCTTCTGCCATGTCACAGAATGAAAAACTACACAACAGTAATGACAAGTACACCATTTGCTGTATCGGATCTCTGTTGATTCACAAACAGCTTTCCAGAAAGAAAGAAAAAAGTTTGCACCAAGATGAAAAACAAGAGGGCTTTAAAAGCAGAGAGAGAGAGAGAGAGAGAAAAGTAGTATTATTGGAGATCAAGTATTTTGCCAAAGTAATCCAGTGATTCTTCCAAAAATGTAGAAATTAATACAGAACAGATAGACCTCTTGGCCATTACTAGCGGGAAGAGGAAATTCAGAGAAGAGTTTGAAATGTGCATCCATTCGCATCGGCAGGCGACCTGTGTAGCTTTGCTGCTCTCATTTGTTAATTCAGTTCCAAATTGCCCAAGTCAGATATTCAACACCTAGGAAGTTTGAAATTCATGTCCTTAGTTGATGGCTTGCCTAACAGATCCAAGTCTTCTCAAACGTTAGCGTCACAGATGCTGTTCCAAGTCCCTCAGCTGATCTGATGGATGGAGACCACCCAAAAAACATCTGAACTTGGACCATCCCTCTACGAATGGGCTGGAGATCTATTCCCAGTGAAAAACTGGTAGCTAATTTTTTATCAGATGACCTTCTGGAGGTTTCAGCGAAGCACCAAGGATCCTTCTGCAGGGAGCTGCAAAGGAAAGTGCCACTCCCCAAGGGCTAAAAGTGTGCACCGCAGAAATGCTTCTCAGCCGATGCACAGCAGGGGAATCAGGCGGTTTCCTCAAAGCCGGCTGGGCTGAGTGGAAAGGTGGCAGAAGCTGTGTGATAAACGAGCAGGCAGCAAAGAGCTTCAGCACCCTCCAGCACAGCACAGTCCCTGGGGGACAGGAATCAGGCGCAGAAGTGCGGCGGCTGCTGATTAAAAAACCCTCTTCATTAGTGCCAAGGGGGTACCAGTGCCAAGCGCTAGGGAGGATTAGCATCTAATAAAGGGGAGGGGGGAGAGCATCAGAGAGCTGCAATTGGGCTTCCCTTTGCAATCAGCCGGCTCCCAGGAGAGGTTGGGGAATTGGATGCAGAGATGAGGGCGCAGCCGGGGTCAGAGGGGACTGAGGCAGGCAGAGGGAAGAAGGGTGTGGAGGGGAGAGGGATGGAGAGACAGAAAGACAAATGGTTAGGGGGTGGAGAGACAGATAACAAGCTAGATAATGGGAGACTGCTAGATGACCAGTGGGAAATATGAACAAGGATAGATGGATCTATCTTCCCAATAGGAAAGGTTTCCAAGATGTCTCAACTTTCAGTATTTGGAGGCGGCAATACTGAGTGGTACTCACACGGTAACAAAGTAATGACGTTACCAAAGACAGCAGCAAACTGGAAGATTTTAAAATTTTGTTTTCATTATTTCCTCCCCCCTCCCCATTTACTGATATACGGTGGGGAAGAGGCCAGAGCAGAGGACGGATGGATTGCTGGACAGCAGACAACGTGGGGAGATGATTTCCCTACACCTGTCTGATGCCTTTCTTTTCTCTTGCATATGCCTGGCTCTGGGTCCTCACAGGTGTTATTTCTGGATGCAACTCCACGTCCCTTGCACTCACAAGCCCCCTTCGTGTGTTTGGAGTCCTCCTTAATGGGATCCGCATCTCTTGGGATTAAAACCCAGTTGGCACCAAGGAGACTTCTTGTGTATTCCTTTCACTAAGTGCATTGATTTAGAGGATCAAACCACTTTCCACAAAGCTGCCACAGACTTAAACACAGCAAAGCAATTAGAACAGAGAATCGTGCAGGATGGAATGGAAGACTCCGCTCTAAAAGTAGATTGCAGGGCAACTGGATTACCAACTGTGGGCTCTTGGAATCTGTGGAAAGAGAGGGATCTGGCCAGAAGAGCCGAACAAGGATGAGTCAGGGACCCTGATGCAGTAGCCACAGAAGATGGCATTTTTTGGGTGTAGCTTGTCATATCACAGTGCAGCAGGGGCCAGAAAAGCTGCCTCTGCCACAAAAACCCTCTTCTACATAAACCATCATGCTTGGTTTGTCTAGTAGTTTAGAACAGGGAGGGTCTGGGAGACTGGACTCCAGGGAGCTGATTGGTGTTCTGTTATCACACCATGCTGCTATAAACATCTATAGTCTATTCACTGTGACTAACAGGGCATTCCAGATGATTCGGAGACAATCTGTCCTGGGGCATGTATGAGAGGAGGCTGTAGAGGGGCCTGCAAGGACAAATGGTTTGGGTTGGGGGCAGGCCCTACATGTTGGGAAAAAATCATTGAATGACCCACATTTGCCATACTACCAGATCACCAGCAGTTGTTCTGAAAAACACAATAGGCAGCCGCTATATTTAAGGACAGGGCAGTGGGTGGGGGTGAGGGAGGCAGAGAAACCATGCAACTGATCTTACAGAGATCTCTCTTTACTTAGGGTTGAGATGTGGCCATTTCTGGGCTGGAGGAAGTAAAACAGAAAGGGATCTTGTGGCTCCTGATTTTAAAAGTTGGACACAGAAATTCCCATTCCAAAGAGATTCCCAACAGGAAATCCAGGCTTGAAAGCTAGGCTCAGTTTGGCTGTGGAAAAAATTGGCCAGTTTCATGCACATCACTCTCTCTGAATATGTGCAAAGGGTGAGCATTGAGAAGCCAAAATCCAGTTTCCACCAACATATTAGAATTGAGATGGAGGGAGGACAACTCCGAAAGAGGATTGCCATGTTTTTAACTGATCCTGCGCCTTTGCTTTTAACAGCAGTTTAAGAGGTAGAAATGTAGCAAAGCAAAACTTGTCCTGGCACAAAGGTAAAATGACGATGAAAGCTTCAGCAAAATATCTACAGGCTGATGGAAAGCCAGATAGGTCTGCCAACCTTCAGGTGAGCTATGGAGACCCTCCAGAATTATAACTGATTTCCAGTCTGCATTTCCCCTGGAGAAAATGGCTTGTGTTAGAGGCTGTGTTGTTCCCTGCTCAGTGTTGTTCCCTGCTGTGCTAAATGGCTGTGTTGTTCCCTGCTCAGGTCACTTCCCCAGTTTCTACCCCCAAATCTCCAGGCAACCCTACCATGGTGGAATGATTAATGTGTTGCAGTAGGACTGAGAAGATCTGGATTCGAATTTCTCCCCAGCTATGAAGGTGGGAATGATCACTGTCTCCCAGCCTAACCTACTACACAAGGTTATTGTGAGGATGAAATGGTGGGGAGGAGAAACAAACCAACCAACCTGAGCAGTTTGGAAGAAGGGTGGGATAAACTGTAACATGAAATAAAGGAACAGAAACAGGCCCAGTAAAAATCTGGCAACCCTATGCCAACCCATTATAGATCCTCTTTTTAGAAGGTAACACGTGCATTTGAATAATATCCCAACAAATTAAGAATCTGTGAAAACCATAAATAAACCTAAGGTACAAGGAGGTGCTTTGTTTTCTACCTGGCCTTTTCTCGATCATATCTAAAGTTTCTAAAATTCTCTTCCCTTCTATGCTGAAGGATTCAGAAACAGGCATGTGCGTCTGCTGACAAAATTTGGACGGGTTTTGAGAAAGATCCCTTGAATAAATATCTCAAGTATTAGCAGAAAAGGAGGGAATGGATCCATGCAACCTAAGTGCTAACAGCTCTACATCTATCTCAGTCATCTCCTCTAAGATCAGAAACTGCAATTAATGTTAATAATGACTAGGATAAAGTAACTAAAGTGTTCTGAAATCTCAACTCAGCACTTTAAAAATACTAAATATTATAATTAATAATTATTTATTGTTTAATAAGCTTAGAATGTGTGGAGCCAGACTTCTTCTCGAAGACTCCATTAAAACCCCTCTAAGTTTCTCAATCAAATCACCACGAAACCTACTCCTCTATTAAAAAAATTAAGCTTGTAAAATAGTTAACAGCCGCCTGTAACATAATTGCATATATTCAGTTACATGTTTGCAGAACTTGATTATTGCTTAATTAAGTAAAATTTTAAAAATAAAGAACTAGAAATATAAGGGACCAGAATGCCAGTGTAGTATAGTATGTTGGACTACTAGTCGCTCACTCAGCTTAACCTACCTCACAAGGTCATTGTGAGATAGGGATAATTTTGTACACTATTTATTTTTATTTTATTTATTTATACTCTGCATTTCTCCACAATGGGACTCAAAGCAGCTTACATCATCACCCTCTCCTCTATTTTATCCTCACAACAATCCTGTGAGGTAGGATAGGCTGAGATTTTGTGACTTGCCCAAGTTCACCCAGTAAGCTTTCAGGGCAGAGTGGGGATTTGAACCTGGGTGTCCCAGACCCTAGTCTGGCACTCTAACCACCAAACCATGGTGGCTCTGCCCAGAGCTCCTTGGAGGAACAGGGTGAGGAGAATAAAAATGCAATTGATGGTTAGACCCTGAGGAGTATACCATTCGTATCCCACCTTCTTTCATCTTAGATTGTTAATGTCTGGTTCTGTTCTTTTAGTACCAAAACAGGCCAAAGCCCAGACCTGCTCCCTAAACAAAAGGCAACCCAGAATAAGGAGGCAAACTAACATAAGGAGAATTTGAACTCATAACCCATTGCTGTTAGTGAAAGGGAACCCATCAGAATTTTCAGTGCAGCAGGGAAGAGCAACAGAGTCCAGCTCCAGATGCCACAGGGAAGCTTTAATGGAAGATGCGGTAGGATCTGTAAGAAGCGCTTGGAAATATCAGAGCGGCCCTCGGAGAGAAAGAGGAGTATTGCTCCTGTGATCCCTCCACATCCAAAACAGGAGGTCTCTTCCTCAACCTTTTGTCAATGTTGCCATCAAGGACACAGAAGCAAGAAGCCATATCACCAAGGGTGCCAAGATGATGGGCGCAACAGCATTGCGCCAGTGGGCATTTGGGTGGCATTGCAGGTGCTCATGTTGGTGTTCAGCAGCAGATTCGGAACCTGAGGAAAAGGATATATTTTGAAGCGAATGTTATTTGGGCACAGAGACCAACAGACCTCAGAAGGAAAGCTCCTTGGAACCAGGTTACTTGCTCAACCATAAGTCTTCTTAGTTTGCTTAATGAATCCACCTACAAAATATTAGAGTGACCTAATATAACAGCTGGAGTAGGAAGATGCGGATTCAAATTTTCACTTCACTACAAAGCTTACCAGGTGACCAAGAGATGCTCTCTCAGCCGAACTTTCCTCACAGGGTTGTTGAGAGAATAAAAGCGAGAACTATATACATGTTCCTTGAATGAAGAGTGGGATCAGATAGAGCAAAACTACATTCATAGCCATTTCAGTGTTCTGCACAGCATCTTGCCCATTTTTGCCAGAAATTAAATATTAAAATATCACTCAATGAGACAATACGATGGTTGCATTTATAAAGTGAGGGGGGCTGTTTGGCAGATGCACCAGGACAATTCCCAGCTCTGTCCTCAGAAGTGTGGGCCAGGTGTATGAAAAGAAATCTTTTTAAATACACTCTTGGACAATGTTGCTATTCAAGGGGTGAGTCTTGTTATTAAAATAGGCTTGGGGACCAAGCCCAACTCAGATACCCAGGGCGTGTAGCATGAAGGCTACCTTCTTGAAGCTAAGCCAGTCACAGCCTGGTTAGACCCCAACAGGAGACCTCCAGAGAATCAAACATAACTACTTTGAGTCCCACAGGACAAATATAAATCTGATAAACAATGATTAATATATTAATTAAGTCTGAGTCACATCTCAGAGGCCCTGCCGTTTCAGGGGCATTGAAATTCTGTGGTTGGGGGGTGAATAGGCCAGGGTTTCTCTGCTATGTTAGTTGATGGTAAAATCTCATCCTGATTAAAGAAATATATTTCTGTTGCTCCCTCATATAGGGGACACTGAATTACCCAGGATTTGGCTTATCACACATCTGTTTTCCGTACCTTCCTTATCTTTTTTTCTCGTCCACTTGCATGTTCATATCTAAAACGAGTCTGTGTTTATTATCACATATATTCCTTCTGTAAATGAGAATGTTTTCAGGATTTCAAAACCCTGGTACGCACTATCATGATCGCAAGATATCTCTGTCCTCATCTAGATAGGTAGGATGGGCCAGGAAGCAGGTTGTGTCATGCTATGGAACATTACGCCAAGAGAGAAAAATCAGTGTTTTTACTCATAGAGACATTAATTGGAAAGTTTGTAGATGGTCTGGGTGATAACTGTCCCAAGATAATTAGAATTCTGCAACATATCTAAAAATTTCACATGCACACGTATAATAATTCCATAATATATGTTTGTATAATGAATTCATAATTCATTCTTTGTCTGCTAGTCATGGGAAGAAGCTACAGATGAAATTTCATCTTGCTCCCACAATCCCTGGGTATCTTATTCTGCTTCCTCTCTATCTCTGCTTTTAATATTCAATATTGCCTACAACCTTGCCCAACCGCATTACTTTGTTCAGTAGGAATCTTTGCTGTTAGGTTCAAATGTTGTATCTTGCGATCCATTTACTGATCGACTGAAAAGTTTTTAATCGTACTTATAGTAACCCTTAAAGCTTACCTCTGTGTAATAAAGGCTAAAAACCTACTCACAATTAATAGGAGAAAAATAGGGACTGGGGTCTGGAAGGAGAGATAAGAGCTGAGTGATGGGACAGGGTTGGGAGGAATGAGGTGGAATCAAGATATGAGGGGCCTCACCCTGCGAATGATTCCATACGAAGAGCTGGAGTTCACTCAGGGCCTCTGTGAGATTCTGGATTTCCCCCTGGAGTTGTGTATTCTCGGTCTGCAACTCCTGGATTGCCTCCTGCAGCTCAAACAGGCGCCCCTGGCCCCAGAACAGGGACAACAGTAGACAGAACATCAACGCCATTTGAATCCCACCCTTCTGACACCCTCACACAGAGTGGCGGGTACCCAGTGGCGCAACTGCCTCTCCCTGCCAAATCAATCAATATGCCTGGGCAATCAATAGCTTAATTACTTCCAGGCTTCCTGACCCACGA